>NC_140587.1:478707358-479009858 GCF_964204655.1 Triturus cristatus | reverse complement strand
TCATATTAGTCCTTTAGGATGCATTTTACTATTAGTGGTTAAACTGACAAAAACCACAAGCAACAGAAAAATTCTGAAACCTCATTGGCTAGCTAGCTCATGTAGTAAAATTCTGGAAAGCCGGAATTAAATTCCCTATTTATTACCAGTAATAGGTATCTCATGACTGTAGGCAGGCTTACTGACTCCTTCTGCATTGAAGGCCCAGCCACGCTTAAGTCACACTTACCTATTGCCACTGTACACCTCCGTAGGAAACTCTAGTATCTGAGTGACATAGCAAGGAGTGAGAGGCAAGACAGCAGAAGACACTGTCAGCTCCACGGGCAAGACTCTCCAGTGCTCCACACACCACATCTATGGCACGCTAGGCATGCATACTTCAGGAGAAATGTATGTGGGGTTTGGGCCCCAAAGTCTTGCATGGGGTGTGAACATTCAGTAGTAGACTTTCTCTTGTGTGTTGTCGCTTCCTGCAAACCAATGATGACTCTTGTCAGGGTGTTGGGATATGTGGGTTGGCATCACATAGAAGTTGTAACACTAGGCAGTTTGTTAGAAATTGTAAATTATACAGGATGTAACACTCAACAGTCCCTAAATAAACATCAGTATCACATAATCTAATAAATAAAAAGATATCTCAGAGCTTTTTAGCATTTTTCTTGCACTAGGAGTTTGAATTCAGTTTCATCCATAAGCCTGAAGGGTGTTTTTATATTGAGAACTTAACCTTACATGTCATTGTATTGCAAAGCATGTGTGCTTCGCAATAAATAATTGAAATAATATTGAAGGTCACATAAAACATTTGTATTTCCATGACAAGTACACAAAGCTTTTCTTTAAACGAGGCATTCGCTTTGCTTAGTAACAGCGAATCACGCTCAAGCATAGTCATCAAACCCAAACATATTCAAGCCTAGTGAACTGGATTGTGCCAAGGACATGATTTCTTCCATGACTGCTGCCAGAGTGTGCAATTTCTGAGATTATGGATTTCGAGTAAGTGAAAAACAAAATGCTTTAGCACAGATGGCAAGACATTCTATTTAATATGGCTTTGTGTGACTGTCTGACTGCCAGGACTGAAGTTCAAGCAACCAAGATCATCAGAGCAGAAACTATTTCTTGCAGACCGACTGCAGTTTAAAAACAACAGACAGAAGACGTAGAACATATGCTTCACCAATGAATTCACCACAAGAGACAGAAACGATAGAGAGGCACATTAGAAAATGTTGGTAATATTAATAACGAAGGGCTTATACTTTGCTGGTGCATACAAGTGTAACCTAGGCTAGTCTCAACTACACTTCGAAAGCACAAATCAAATCTGTAGAAGCGACAATGTTGCATTTGTATAAAGCTAGCTATGAAGAGGAGTGACAATATTTGACTATTTGAAACATTTGCAAATGGTAATTGTTTTTGCTCTGCCAGTTACCAGTTACACATTAATGTTACACATATCAGTGTATATTTATAAGGAGATAGTGCCTCCAGAATGTCACTTTTATGGACATACTGATGCTCCTATGCCGTTCTCTATATTTACAAAGCAGCGCTAAGCTTAATGCTGCCTTGTATATATGGCCCCTTTACATTCATCACTGTGTGTGAAAGTGGCATGCAGTGGGTGTTGGTGTGGGAGTTCCACCGCAACACCCGTTGCTTTTTGACGCTGCCCCAGATTTCCAAAGATGTGTAATGCAGCACACACAGAAGTAACAAATCACCATTATTGATTGTTTATGTGCGGAAGGGACACCTTCTGTGCACATAAACAATAATTCCCTTACACTATGGCACCCTTTCACTATGGTGCAAGGCTGCCTGCATTGGGGCAAGGCAGCTATTTTTAGCTCCAGCAGTAGGGAAAACACAGTGATACACCATATTGTTGAAAATACAGCACATCCCTGTGTTTTCGAAATGGCGGAGTGCGGCGCTGCCAAATTTGGTGCAGCTTCATGCTCCGCCATTTCCTTATAAATATGCTCCATCGTTACTTAATAAAATAGTTCAGCAAAATAATTTATTTTGGGAAAAGTAAGGGACTATTAAATCAATTATTATAAGCATTTGAGACCTTTAAAATTCCTAATAAATGTGGTGAAATGGATTTCTGATAATTTTTCTATTTGTGGAAACGTGAAAAAAGTGGACGATAAGGGCCTATCGATTAGAACTAGCAAAATTCTGCAGTAATAATTGTGGGGGAAAGATGCAGTGACTCACTGTCTGTTGTTTGGAAGTATGTTATCTTACAATGCTTGCAAAGTTGAACATGGTAGAAGATAAACAGGGAAATTTTAATAATGTTGAGGAAAGGCATAAATTACAAACTTTGGAAAACTTTGGGCTAAGGTGTAAATTGCAAATTTTGCGAAACATCGTCAGCAGGAAAAACAACTATGCTTACTAGAAGAGGCCAGATTCATTGAATATTTGTACAGCCATGTAAAACGTCGGTACAACCAGAGCAACGTTTATCGAGTGCAAATTTAATTTTGTGACTGAAAAGAGGTACATCTGCTCCCACGAGGACATATAAGGTTAATCTTACAGGCGTGAGTTGTCGATGTCACGATGGAAGGAGAGCTTATGAACAATGCAGGAAACACTTATTTTGGGTTTTCCCAAAGAACGAGAGTTGTTTACGCATTCTTAGTTTCACTCTTGTCAAAGGCAGGAGTAAATCTATTTGCAGGCTGGGTAAGGGGAGGAAACAGCCCCAGATTTGGTAAAGGTGAATGGAAATGGTTTTCTGAATATAAATATACGTTCTCACCACGGACAAACAAAAAAAAAGTATTGACAAAGCCATTGAAATAAAGGAGCTTCTTTACTGATTGGCATGTTTGCAAATGTGGTTCTATGGAGTGAAGGTGAGGAGTCATTGTCTGTATGAATTGATAGTCATATAAATACATGAATGTATACATGACTCAGTATACAGAAGGATGCATGAGTTAGTGCATCAACTAATGAATGGGCAAGATAAAAAATGTATGGATAAGTGGGATTTGCTTGAATTATTTACATAGCCGGGGGGCATATATGTCTCAACTAATCAAGTACTGTTAAACATTACCATCCACAGCTTTGTTTCCATGCATCTGGTAGTGCATGCCAATAGATGACCACACTATGCCATGAATTACAGGCATGATCCCACGGACAGCATTATTCTCGGATGGGTGCTGTCATTTCAAAGATGGCCGAAATTCCAAAAGAATTACCTACATCATGCCAATGCAATCTTTAGCCAGAGTGGGGTACCAACTACTCATGGATGCCATTATTTCTATTAATATTTACCATTGTTTTGTCAGTGTTAGCATTAAGAACCCAGGATGCAGAGGGGGATAGTGAATAGATAGCAGGAACAAATGCTAGGAGTAGCTTAGGAACTGTGAGTTAAATCACTGCTTGAAATGACACAGAACTTATGCACACTTATGCACACTTACAAACCACACTCACATACACTGACTCATACACACGCACACACACACACACACATACATAACCACGTACACACCTCCCACATAGCGGTCTTGTTTGACTGATTTTGAGAAGAAACCAGTTTCTCACTTTAAAAGGTTTATAGACTCAAAATAATAAAGCTGTCAAGCAACCCATGTTCCTAGCCAGTAAGATAGCTCACGGATCTAAGGTTGTTCCCATGTCTCTCTAGAGGTGAAGATCACATGAATGCTAATATTTGGTCCTTCTATTTGTCATACCCATTTACCGGAGGTATTGTGTTTAAGGGAAAAGGCTGAGATGACCCACTACTAAATTGACACCACTCTCCTCCAATAAATATAAAATGTTGTTCCTGGGATGCCTCTTTGATGATGGTCAAAGGAAGACCAGCCATCAAGTGTCTGGAATCTGCAATTAGATTTGTCACTAGTTGGATGGATGTGAGTGCAAAAAACTGAGCAGTATACAATAAAAGGTGTGTATTGTGACATATACTTGGCCACTAGTGGAATAGCAGGATTGCTTGCAACACTTTGAGACCCATTCTTAGGATCGGCTTTAGTCCAAGGGCATTTAACAAATAAAGAAGCTTACACTTCAAAGGAAGGAATGCAGTACTGCGAAGCATCTTGTGCATGTCTGCGTGTGTTTGTGTGTTTACATTTCCCAACAGTGAGATGTAGGTGGGAAGACCAAAGAAATGCTAACACACTTAAGAGACCTTCCATGGTTACCAGATACTCCATGTTACAAGAAGCCCTGTTTACCAATCATCTGCTTTGATTTAACAGCCAAATACATTTTACATGTTGTAGCCATGGTTTGATTTAATTTAACCTGTTGTACTAACTTACAATCTACATATGGTAGCTGTGGTTTGCTTCAATGTAACATGTTCAACTAACACACACATCAGCAATGATTTGTAAAATTACCTAGAATCGTGAGTACATAGCGTGATGATGCATCTGCAAACAAACTAAACTACAATCTACACCATGGACTGGTCCTGATAGAACAGGTATCATTTACCATCCCACAGATGACAATTTTCCCTTGTTGAGCAAAGTACCAAAAATAACTAAAAGCAGTACCTTAATCTCCACTGGGGTGATTGCAATAATAGTCTTGTATGTCTAGTACTTTATATCCTCCTACTGGTTAATGTCCTTGTCAAAGTGAGTATATGAACCACACTCTGAACAACATAATATCCTAGATGATAGCCCCCGGAGATGAGGAACACATATTGGTAGATTGTTTGGTACATTTTCAAATATCATTTCTTCCTCAATTTCTAGAAAAATTGGGATACAAACCATCCCAAAAGTTCATAGCCATGAGCCCGAGACATCATGCACATTGATCTTGGTTTTTGGTTTTATGCAGTTTTGCTAAATGTCACTGGTTTCACAATGTTAACACTCTCATTTTCCAATAAAGCGGACCTTTTGCTGACATCCTTCATAATCTTACCCTTCTTAAAGAGAAGGGATACATTAAAGAAATTAACCCCATGACCTTAACACTAGAAGAAAGATTGTGAAGTAGGCATGGCACCAAGATAACTCTTTTTGACATTTGTAGAACCTACACATTTCAGAAGACCTTTCAAATATGAATGCACACAACTTAAAATATTTTGACAATATTTGGCAACAAATCCTCTCCTGACATTGCGCACACAGGAGCTCATTTAGAGTCTGGCAGGTGGGTCACCATCTACCAATGGTTTGTCACTGCGGCCTGACATAACTATGTCAGGTGGTTCTCTAGGTTAAGAGCTTACCCTGGCAGAGCCAGTTGGAGCACTAGCAGGGTACCCAGAGTTTCCACTGACTCTAAGTAGAGCAGGGGAACCACAGGTTTGGTGGGGCAGGAGCACTGCTGACTTACATCAGTGCCACCTGTCTGCTAAACTCAAAATCACCCCTTTCCAATAAAATATTTAGAAACATCCAACTTGCCTTTGCCTTTAACATTAAATCCCTGGTCATTACTAGAAAACCTTGTTCCAGATGGTTAGCCTTTCATGCACACTCCCAATGTCCCAGGGTCAAATAACTTTTTCCCTTCCCAGCATGGTGAAGCTGACTTGTCCCTGGATACATTTTGATGGGCTTTTTCAAATGGGGCCTATACCATGAGGTACCAAAGTGAAGGACCCAATCACCATGTCAAAACCACAGACTCAAACACCATTTTTCCTCCTGTACGAGCTTATATTCAGGTTTACCCCCTCTGTTAAACATCCCAGAGAATGGAAAAGTCTGATAGACACCACAGATTTAGAATAAGGGTGTGGGATCCAAGTAGCACATGTTGACGTCCTGTTCAAATATTAAAATATAGATTTTGATATAAGAACATCTTCTGGCTTGGCAATGTAGTCGCTATAAATGTATTCTTAATATTCACAGATAACTTAATAGTCATCCTCTGTAAAACAATAATGATCTCACAAAGCTATCAGGTGGTAGACTCACCTGGTTGTAGGCAAGGCCATTGGCTTTTGGAAGCTATTACCCTGACAAGTATAGAGAGAAACAAGGGTACCCCAATATGTGAACTTGGGTGGAGAAGTGTTTTAGAAAAACGCTGGTTCTGGTGTGGCCAAAAGGTCCACACAAAAAGTGACCCTGTGGGGGGCACTGTGTTTGAGAATAGTGAATTCCTCTAGGGAGAGATAAACAATGGTCAGTTTATGACAGATATTTATTTCAAAAACAATAGTATTCAGGTACTCACACAGTAAGTGAAAATATATGACCTATATGTCTCTGTGTACATTGTTCATCGCTCCCTAGAGGAATTGACTTCCTATTCTCAAACACAGCGCCCCCCACAGGGTCACGTTTTGTATGGACCTTTTGGCCATACCAGAACCATTATTTTTCTATTACCCTGACAAGAGCACAAGTGCAACAAGTAATCCAAGTGGAGAAGATTTGACCAATGGTGACCTGATCTTTGCTGTGACCTGATCTCGACTGTTGACAGATGTAACACGCATTGACGTCTGTGTGCTTCCTGTCGTGCTCATGCCCGCCCATCAGCACCACCACCACGTTGCCACAAACAATCGTGGAAACAAGAGGAGAAAAACGCCAAGGATGTCACCAAGAATTACAAAAATACCAACGCTTGTCTTTAACCTTGGAAAGGCTTGGAAAGTTTCATTGGGGAAGCTAATCTGCTAACCTAAAAGGCTGGACAGCACGGTAGTTGTGTCAGTTGTGTCAGCTCCCCACAGGGGGGCTGTGAAGTGGAGCAGTCGGGCAGTGGAGTGGGCAAGCAGCTGCTGAAAAAACCTAAAAAGAAAAAAGAGAAAAATCCTCAAGAGGACTGGTTTATTTACAATTTTGGCCAGAATTTGTAGCTGAGAAGGCTGTTGATTTGGAAATCTAATTTGGAAATCTGGGTGGTTGCGACGGCAGGAGGGAGGATAAACACACCGGCACAGCGGAGGTAAGTGGAAATGATTTTACTAAGTAAGCAACCGAGCTAATGAGCAGAGTAAGGCACAGCGAGGCAAAGCAAGCAATTACTGTAAAGTGCCCTGGGAGGAGAGCAGGAGAAAAGTGCAGTACTTCAGTGGGGATGGCACCTGGTAGAACTAAAACTCAAAAAGGGCAGGCTACATTGAGTTTTGACCCCCCAGATAAAATAGAGGCAGTTCTGAGGGGAAAAGTAGAAAAGTTACTGCGACAGGCTTACTGCAGGACACTCCACGAAAGCCACCAGCAAGAAGAGAAGAGAGGAGTGTGGGTCACTAAATCCATTAAGGACTTGTGGTCAAACATTTTAAAAGAAAATATCAACTGCAGAGCCCTGGCGTAAGTGATGAAGGGCAACAAATAAATGCCCAAATCGATGTTGGGCCCCGCAGCCCAAACCCATTGGACCTAAGCTTACCCATCCTAAGCAATCAAATACAACCAAATCAAAGCGTATTTTCCTTTGACCCAAGGTTGTCTTCATCACCTCGACTGTTCACCCTCCGGACCAGTGGAAATTTATGCCAACAGAGGGAGTAGGCTGGAACTATAGAACATTGCAACACTGAGCGGCAAGGGAATGAGATCAAGCAAGGGGAGCAGATTAAGATCACGGGCTATACCCAAAAGCAGCAAATGAGGAATCCTCAAGTTCAGTTCATAAATCCACCCCCAACCTAGAGATTTCGGCATCCCCTTCATCAACCACATTGGATGTAATGGTCTTACAATAGACACTGTAAGGAGTGCTGGAAGCGTCTATGTTGAACGATGATATATTGAAATCTCCAAAAAATAAATTACAGATTATTGTGAGCGAGCTTAAACAAATTTGAGAGCATATGTCATCTATAGTCAGACCAGTAGGGGGCTAAAACAAAAATAGGGATCCCGAAGAGTCAGCTATACATATAGCAGGGGGACAGAGCGTATATGCCTCAAGGCGTCCTATGTTCATAAAGAAGACCGGAGAGCTAACCAGATATAAACAATATATACATAGAGCAAGAAGGGTGGTGAAGAAAAAGAGACTTGATAAACCACATTTAAAAAAGCAAACCTTGAAAATTCAGAAAGAGTTCGAAAGTAGGAGGAAAGAAGTTGAAGACGAAGGAAGGGAATTACATTTAAGATCAAAAAAGGATGGGAGCTGCAAGAAGTCGAGGGGTGGCTGAAGCAGATTAAGAAGGAAGGAAAATCCGATGAGACAAGGGGAGATAGTAGTAATCCTACAATATGGGGGATGGAAGCTCTGAGGAAGAATAGAGAAAGAACCCCAGAGGAGGAAAAAAGGAAGGAAGAAGGCTGCGGCTGTTGCACAAAACATATCATAGGGAAGGGGGTAAAAGATCAAGAAAGCTACGCATCTTAAATCGATCCCAGCTACTGTTAACCTTCTCTAAATGTGCCAGCCTGAAAGAAATAGGGACAAATGGCCTTAGACAGTTAGGGTTCGGGCAAATTAAAAAGGGGAATGAGGTCACCAAAGTTCTGATGTACTCCGGTTTAGAAAAATCTACAGTAATAAAAGGAGAAAATTACCTGCTAAAAGAAGGATTAAGGCTAGTCCCAGACGTGGAACTAATTAAAGCTGTTAACCATTGAGTAATATCCCTGAGTCTACATGTGGGTCTAGGGCAAAGACAAATAAGATTAACTGACAATGGCCTGAAAGGAAAAAAAGGTATGGAAATCACAGTATCGGGGGTGAAGACCGCAAAGGGTTAGAGTGACGTAAATGGTGCAGAAAGATACATGACCCATACTGTACCGGCCCAGGAAGAAGAGGGGTGGTGAAGCGAAATAGATTAGGACACTGGGTCATCGCACAGCCTTGGAATTCTTTCATGGAATAAAAATGGCTTAAGCAAGATATCAAAATCAGAAACCTCTAAAAAGCTAATAGTTTCATATGGGATTGTGTGTTTGCAAGACACACTGCTGTGTGATGATAAGTCTGCAACAAAAAGTCAGCAAGGATGTCATGCAGGGGGGATGTCTACTCTGATATGAACCAGAATAGCTAGGTGACAACACTAGCAGTAAGATGCAAATGGTTGGTAGCATGTAAAGTGGAGCTCCGGGACCCTTTCCGCATGAATGAAAAGTTAATAATAGTTAATGCATATATACAGGGGGGACGGTCGGAGGAGTATAGGTTGGAAATGGGAAGGATGTTGACTGGCTATGTGAAAAATTCCAGAAAGATATCTTTATACTAATTAAAGATTTGAACCATAAATGTTGGACTTGGTCCTTCTGGCAGGTTCACCCCTAAACTTTTTGCGATTATCTTAGCTTTTTCCCTATGTGGTGTAAGTGGTTGTAGGCCTCTAGGCGCTTTTACACTGTGTCCCAGTGGAAAGCGCGTGTGCTGTTACATTTAGTGAGACTGACCTGCCCTCCCATAGGAATGCATGGGGAATGTATGTGTCCATGATAGTTCCTGATGCGTGGGGAGTGCAGGGTCGAGTTTGGTATGTACGAACTCGTGAGAGTGAATGCTGCGCGATGATGTGTGCGGCGTTACTGTGTCTAGTATAGAAGGGGCACTTCTAGACGCTGGCATAAATGTGAAGTGACTGTCTGGCGTGTGATTGGCTGGTGTGCCTGGCTCCAGGAGTCAGGATGGGTCTGCCCCAGTGGTGAGTGGAGAGATCTGCATGTTGATGAGTGGGAGGAGTACACCTGGGACCTGAATAGGGCTGGGCTTTCCCCACACAATGCTGGCTCCGCCCCCTGTGGTGCGACTGATGATCCTGGCCTGTTCTGTGAATAGGGAGAGGGGCTGAGCAAATCAAAGTGCTCAGGAACCAGTTGCATCTGGTTCGCCCCTTCCCTGCACCTTGAGACAAAGGAAACCTGTGTATAAAAAGGGGCTGTGACCCCATGTAAAATGTTCTCTGCTGATCCTAACTGGGGGGCCTGCTGCTGCTGGGCGCCAGGAGAGACCGCCACTGGGGACTGCCTCCCTGCCTGGAGGGCCCTGTGAGCTGGCCCCTGGGCCCAGCCCTTGACCCCCCTTCCTCCTAGAAGACTTTGTTCCTGGGCCTTTCCTGGGAGGAGCGCTGTGTCTTCCCTGGCCGAGAAGAGTTTCATTTCGACTTGCTGAGGAGCGCCTTTGTTGTGAACAGCAGCGTCGAGCTGCGATAATTTACGGGGGAACCCCGATGTAGGGATTCCCCCGCTGGTTGCCTTGCTTTAGAGTGGGTGCCCACCCCGCATTGTGGTGCTCGTTGGCGGGTGCCCACCCCGCTTATGAGGTAATGCCGGCGGGTGCCCACCCCGCTTATGAGGTAATTCCGGCGGGTGCCCACCCTGCCGTTGGGCGCATTCTCCCGGGTGCCCACCCCGCATAATTGACACGTCATTCACTATCCCTAGCGGGTGCCCAACCTTATGCGCTTTAATCGGGAGCCTATCCCGCTACTGAATTTGTTTTATAGAAAACGGGAGCCTACCCCGCGATTGCCCACAGAGGAGGAGGTACGAGATCGCTGCCAGTGCCACGAGCAACCCGGAAGGAGAAAGCGGCGTTGCCTGCTGGGGGGCGTGGCTTATCACGGAACCAGGAAATCGAAGCGGGGCTCCCGTGAGCCTGGGAGAGCCCCACGGTACCAGGGAAGGAAGATTCCCGACGTCCTCGGTGAAGCCAGCCCGCGGGGAAGTGTGACGGAGTCCTGGACAAGCCGGTGAGTGGGGGCTTAAGTTGGGCAGCGTCGGTCCTCAGCTGCACTGGCCGCAGTGGCAGCTCCAACATTTGGGGCACATTTCTCTTTGAGGGCTCACGAGTCCCCCGAGTGCGCTCCAACGAAGGGGGCATTGCTAATCTAGAGCACCAGTGCGCTCCAATGTGTGGTATACTAATTCCCAGAGCCTAGGTGGCCCCCTAGGCGCTGCATATTTGATTTAAAGGTACAGTGGTGCCCAGGCTCCTTTTCCAAGCTGCCCAGCACTTAGTGGGCAGCTGCAACGTTTAGGTTGTGCCCCTGTGCCCTGTTGCTTACGCTGCATTGGCAGCCCAGCCCTGACTCTGTGGAGAAAGGGCGTTTGAGCCCCTGAGAGGCCAAGTTGGCCTGGGGACAGTTTTCTGTGTTGTGCCCTCACCTAGGGTACATGATTATTCCTACATGTGTACTTTTGCACCATGTGTATTGCCTTTATGCTTATCTTTTTTTCCCCTAAACTGTGTCCATGCATAGGAGACTGTTTTCCTAGTATAGGTTATGCTAGTGTGTTCATGGTTCCCTGCGTGATATATGCCTAAGGTGTTTAGGATTGCATAGGGTGTACTTACCTGTCACCAGTGGTTACTGGTTGTGCGCTACATTTATTATTTGTTCTACATTTCTACATTTACAATCTGGTGATTTGTGATGATTCTGACAGTGGTCCATGTGGCCCTGTCTTGTGTAAATAGTCCCCTGTAAATCCCGTCCAGTGCCAGTGGCACAGTGAAATTGTGTGAATATTATCTAATGTGTTTATTATAATACAAAGACTATTTTTATATGTAACCTTGTGTGGAGTTTCTTTTGTGGTGGACCTTGGGTGTTGTTGCTGGGTGCGTGCGCAAACGCTTTACACATTGCCTCCGGGATAAGCCTGACTGCTCGTGCCAAGCTACCAAGGGGGTGAGCAGGGGTTATCTTTGGCGTGTAACTCCCCAGCCCTGACTTAGAGTGGTGGTTTCTGCCTGGCTTTGGCGCAAGCCCTAGCCAACCAGAAATCCCATTTCTAACAATAAATTAAACCCAAATAAAGTGGATATATGGTCAAAGGAAATACTGATATCATACAATATAAAGGTGGCAAATTTCCCTAAAACTAAAAGGTCTGAGTGGGATATAGATCTGGAAAAATATCTGGGCTCAAAAGGCCTACTCTGTTTGAATGGTAGGGTGGGGGAGGATTACCCAGCACAGCAGACATTTAAGGTTGGGCAACAGCTGCGTCCAATCGACTATATATTAGGGGTGGGCGGAATTTGCGAAATTCACTTTCGCAAATTATCGCGAAAATTTTAAAACTCTCCACAAACACGCGGAAATATTGCGAAGATGCAGAAGTTTTTTTCCCGCCCGTTCGTGGTATTTTCTGCGTGGTCGTGGCTCGCCAACTTACCCATGCGGTTGCTTGCGGGTGCGGCCATCTTGTTTTCACTTGTCTCGCGGTGCATGATCGCGAGAAGAAAGACGTGATCGCGCGACGAATGACGTTACTGCGGGCGCGAACTGTCGCGAGACAGCGCAAATGGCTACCAACAATCCAACATCTCGTGGAGAACGCGACCGGATCGGGAAAACTTGTCGGCGAACGCGGGGATTCAGGTACGGCAATCGCGCGCACGCGAGAATGTATTATTTTACAGGGCGAGCAAGCAAAAAATGTCCGGTAAAATGCGGATTGCGGATATTTTGACATTTTCGCGCTCTCCGCGGAACGCGAACATGTCAAATTATCACAATTTCCGTGACCGGAACGGAATTTTAGCGCAGGCCTACTATATCTATATCTATATATATATATATATATGTATATATATATATATATATACTTGGAATTTTGATCAAATAAGGGATTTTCAAGTGGGGTTTGAAGGGGGAAGTGATCCTCTGAAAATGAATTTGAATAGGGGAAAAATGAAGCAGAACGAGAAGGTGAGCCCTTTGTAGTTGGAATATCCAAAAAGATTGACCACTAGACTAACCGAAGTAAAAATGAAAAAACTGTCTAATCTTCAGCAAAACATATCACTAAAGGATGTCTCGATAGTACATCCTGAGTGGTATGAGAATATAATTGGACAACTGGTACAGTGCCTTAGAGTAGTTCTAAAAGTAAAGGGAATAAGGAATGTGAAAGCTCTGAATAACTAAAGTACGAAAAACAAATGGTTTACCAAGGAAGTTAGGAAACTAAAAGTGCAGATAAGAAAAGGGGAAAGAAACCTTAAAATAAGAAAGTCATAATGCACTGATGAAATTAAGACGTAGATATAAAACTTTAATCAGAGACCAGAAAAATGATCATAAAGATAGGTGTTGGAGCCATATGATAGAGGCAATAGAAACCAAAAATATAAAACTATTCTGGAAATTGGTTCAAGAAGGATCTGGAAAAACACAGGGCATAAGCTTGGGTGGAATATCTAGGGGAGATATATGGTAAAAACAAGGAACGAGTGGGGATACAAGTAACCTCTTGGGAGAAAGTGGGTGAGGACTTAAGTTCCAATTTCTCACTAAGTAATTTTAGAACCATCAGCTCAAGATTTATCCTGACTCATGCATCCGAACCTGAAAATATGCCTGCAATAATCATAAAAACCCGTCCGGATTGGTGGGCTGAGTTACTGTACAGGCTGTTTGATAAGATGTTGGATACAGGGAACATACCAGAAAATTGGAGAGGCTTAATCATCGGGCCAATACATAAAAAGGGAGATATTGAAAGCCCCAAAAAGTATAGGTTGATTATTCTTCTCGATGTGTCAGAAAAGGTATTTGCCTAAATAATCTTGATAATCTCAAAGGATTGGGCTGACTCGAATTGTATAGTGCCGCCAGAACAGGGGGGCTTTAAGGAACATCATTCTACATTTATTCTGCTGCTTTGTAGACTTCCGAGCAGCTTTTGATCTGGTAGACAGAAATTGCCTATGGGATGCATTGAAAAAACAAGGCATCCCCAAAGAAATTCTAAGATCAATCCAGGAGCTACATAGAAGCAACTGGTCCCAGGTCATTATGGAGACAGAGTGGACTTTAACACAAAAAACACAAATCAACAACGGGTTGAGACAGGGGTGTTTATTAGCCCCCTTACTCTTTTCCTTATTAGTTGCCAATGACTCTAGCTGCTGCAAATGGATTTCGCCCTAGTATGAATGGTAAACATGTGACATGCCTCCTGTATGCAGACGATCTTGTGATTGTAGACCAAACAGAAATAGGCCTGCAAAGGAAATTAGACATATTTAGAGATTACTGTAGGTGTAGAAATTTAACAGGAAACCTGGTTAAAACTAGAGTGCTTTTCTTTGGGAAGACAAAAAGTCAATTTAATTGGCACTTAGGCATGGAGAAACTTGAATTAGACAACGAATATAAGTATCTTGGAGTCTGGTTTGAGAGGTCCTTGAACTGTAAAATACATCTAGATGCACTGAAGATCATGGCTATGTCCTAGGTGAGTGGCCTGAAAAAATGTAACAGGGACTTTGGAGAAATGGCATAAGACCAGTCCTAAAAGCTTATGTGGCAATGATCCCCCGCAATTGCAATATGGAGCTGAGCTGCTATATGTTAGTGGTAAAAATAGGTGGGAAGAACTTATTGTCACTGCCCAGCTCTGCCATGATCCAAGCAATAAGATTAGAAACTGGTATGATCTCATGGAACATATTGGCTGCAAAAGCGTTAATACGATTCTGGGAAAACTGAGTGAGGAGGAAGTACAGAATGTTTCTCAATGGTGCAAGAATGAAATTCTGTAAAGTGAATTAAAGTGGGCAAAAAACCTTAGGATCAAATTAAGGGCTGTCTGCAAAGATATGAAAGTAATGTTGCATCCACAGAATCTACAAACTGAAGTTTCAAAGGGTGAGTTAAATGTGTTAGGTAGATTTATCCTATGAATGCGACTATCACTCCTTAAGTGGGAAGAAATCAGTACAATTCATGCTAAACTCTTGGCGAAACAAAGTGAGCTTCCTGTATGTTGATATCTTACCAAACCAGTTATTAGGAAGTAAACTACTGAAAGTAAGGTTGGACTCAACCCATGCACGATATATGATATGGTGAAATCAAAAATTATTGATGTAGGAGGGAATTGTACTTATGGTTTGAACACTAAATGTAATATGCTGCATATTCTGTTGGATTGCTTAAAGGTTAAACAACGGAGACAGTTTTTACACCCAATATTTTGGAAATATGGAAATAAAATGGTTTGTGGGCAAGCTGTAGAATTTTTAACTGATATGCGTTTTTTGGACATAGCATGTGCCATTGGGAGATTCATGAGGACAGTTAGAACTGTGATAACTGAGTCTTAGTAATCATGATGTTTTCATGTTTTGGGTCTATATTAGATGTTTTACTTGAAAGTATATTTTATTAAGTTTTATTGTATAAATTTGAATGTTATTTAGGCACTTGAAATAGTACATAGGACCATGGACATAAATTGCTGCACTGTTTAAAGGCCAATTGTCTAAATAAACAGACTTTTTGATTGAAGTAATCCATGTGCATCTATGCCTCTAGAACATATCCATTAATGTGACCCTAACTCATTAAAATTGCTGATGAGGTGAGTTTGTATGGCAACATTATCAGTATGTCAAAATTCTTCAGATTGCAGTCAGGTCCTACATGTCCACTAGCTTCTACTACTGAATATGATTTTCAATCCCAACAGACATTAGGAGCATCACCTAGATGTAGCCAGCATTTAGTTTCATTGGCCTGTTGCCTGGACAAACCTCAGTAAAATAGTGCAGACCGCACAGTATTGTGATGATATGCATATAGTGAAAGGTCCATCTCAGTTACACACAGAACGTAATTTGAACACAGCGGCTACACATAATGCAAAGTTGTGAATACAAAGGTGTTTGTCAGTACATTAAGAACAACGTTCTCCAGAATTGTTGGAAAATGCCCTTATGGCAAGATCACCTCCATTTGTTTTGATTGACGCTGCAGGTTTTTTGACTCTGCGCATTAGCACTCTGCTAACAAGGCCCCAATGCATATACTGTGACCCCTAAAATGTGTAGGCATATTTAACTTACCTATAAGTACGTAGAATGTGGTACCAAGTGTACCCAGTGCCTGTAAATTGAATGTCACTAATGGTCTGCAGCACCCATTGTGCCACTACAGTGACAGTGCAAACATAGCAACTGCAGGCCTACCATTGTAGCCTGGCTGTGCAGTTTTAAAAGTGAAAATGTAACCTGTCAATGTAACCCCTTTTGTCAGGCCTAAACCTTCCTTAATAACTCACTGCTTTGTAGGCCTTACTGCCCTTTATGCAGAGTGTATAGTATTTAAAAGTTTAATGCTAAACATGTCCTTACAGTGAAAAGGCCACAAAAGCTATTTTCACTGTTGCAAGGTTAGATGTTCCATATGAAAGCATTGGGATACAATATTAAAGTTAATATTGTTTTCTCAAGCTAGGAAACAGGTACAACTTTCCTTCTTGGACTTTGGGAATAATTATTACAAACTCAATTCACTGGTAAAGTGATACTTGTAATAAATATTTTGGAAAATGTACTATTAGACAGCTACCTTTTCCCTGCTTAAAGCTTTTGGATGCCCATTTAGATAAGCTCCACTGTCATCCAGGAGCTGAATAGCCCCCTTGAGGTGTGAACATGCTCCCAAAGCTGAGACAAATGCCTTGGGTGTGAGAAGGTGTTGTGTTCCTCTGGCAAGGATGAGCATATGGGCAGTGCGTAGAAACATGATAATTTTCAAAGAGGCCTATCCTGTCACAGGCAAATGGTAGCTGATACCTAGGCAAAGCCCTCCATTGTCCCTTAGTCAGGTAGAAACCCTTATTTTTGGATGAGAAACTGCACCAAAACAGGTTTGAAGCAACCACTGTGAAGAGGTGATCATTTCTCTAGCCACGCTTCTGGGGTGGGCTCATAGGCTCTGCACAAGCAGAGAAGTATTTCACCATCTTATATAAAGGCAAATAGTAGTACTGTGGGATTGTTTGTAGAATGGCACACAGCAACTGCTACAAAAAACTGGTCGGGGTACCCCAGGCAACCTATTCCCTATTGGCTAGGGACCAGGAGTTGCCCTTCCCACAGGCCACTACCAGGAATAAATATGGCACCTCTCAGCACCTTCTTTACAATGCTACTGGACCAGTGAAAGACAGAAGAAGGACTACACCTGCTGCTGTGACCTGTAAGGGAACCTGAAAGGCTGGACCTGCTCCCACTTGTATCCTGGATAAAGAAGTGGACTCCAAGGGACAGTTGGCTGACTTCCTGTTAAGCTACATGGACTAAACAAGCTGCTAGAAGCACTTTTCCTGAAGAGCAACGCCAACCAGTTCCAACTGGACTTGCCATAGACACTTCTGGTGGATTCTTCTGGAGTGTCCTTATAACATCGTGAAAACATGGGACTAACAACCATTTTGGCTCCAAAGTCTCAGGAGGACCGGGAAAAATATGCTAAGTCAATACAATGAAGATGTGCTGCTGCTGTGTCAAAGATTAAGTTTGCTTCTCTAGGAGCTTTTCCGTAGCAGCAAATCTATGTGAGCATGACTGTTAGAATTGGGGATCTCTGGTTGGCACAGGTAGGCACTTGTGACAAGCAGGGACCCCCTCCTCTAGTCAGGGTAAGGGGTTACACTCCTAAAATAACCCCTGCTCACCCTCTAGGTAGCTTGGCACGAGCAGACAAGGCTGATCTCAGAGCGTTATAGGTTAAGCATTTGTGACCACATACAGTAACCCAGAGACAACACCACAAATGGACACCACACTAGATTTATATCAAAAATAGTGATCTTTTATATAAAGGCTTAGCACAAGACCAAATAACGACAAAAATGACATACACAGTTCAAGAATATGCTTTTAGAAAGAGTTCTTAGGTTAGCAACAAAATCATTCACCTTAGCGTCCGTTTTAACCCACAGTAACTTATGATGCGATAAAAAGTTCCTAGCGGCACTTCAGCGTTGAAAATCAAGGTGTAGCCTATCTGGTAGAAATGTACACGCTAAGGCACAAGGCGACAAAATTCGGCCCGCTAACACGCGGGGCAAAAATTTCACTAGCGGTTATCTTGGTTGAGTCTGTGATGATTTTCGCAGCAATAAAATTACTCACGCTAACAAGCGGTGCGATGATCTTGGCTTGTTCTGCGACGATTTCACACAGCAGCGGCAGGCTCTGCGATGAAGTTCGCAGCGATAGAATTCTTCCCGCTAACAGGCGGAGCGCGGATCTTGGGCTGGTAGCGATCAAATTTGGTCTGCTAACGAGCGGTGCGATGATTTTCCCAGCGCTGATCGGGCTCAGTGGCAGCAGGCTCTGCGACGATGTTCGCAGCGATAGAATTCTGCCCGCTAACAAGCGGAGCGCGGATCTTGGGCTGGTAGCGATCAAATTCGGTCCGCTAATGAGCGGTTCGATGATTTTCCCAGCGCTGATCAGGCTCAGCGGCAGCAGGCTCTGCGACGATGTCCTCAGCGATAAAATTCTGCACGCTAACGAGCGGTGCGACGGAAATTTTCTCGCTAAGCCGGCTGTGCGTGAAAAAGTGGAGATCTTTGGTTTCTTTCTTCTTGGCCAGCTTCCCACAGCAGGCACAGCTCCCAGAGGCCCCAAACTGGTTCCAGCACTCTAGGAGGGGTAGAACTCACACAGCAGAGTTCAGGGGGAAGCTGGGGGTGAAGTCCTTTTTTTCCTGGGACTTCTTAACAGGAGGCCAGCTCTTCTCAGGCCCTTGGAGATCTTTTAAAGCACAAGTTGAAATAAAGTCTTTGTAGTCTTTCTCCTCTCCTTCAGAAGCAAGGCAACCACTGCAGGTCAATCCCCCAGGTCAGGGACAGTACTCCTCCTTACAGCTTTCCCAGTTCCTTCTCCTCAGGCAGAGGTTCTTCTTGTCAAGCAGGATATAATTTCTTGGGAGCAGGGTCCCAATACTTATACCCCTAATTCCTTTGTTCCTCTGGGGTACAGGGGCCTTTGCCCAGTCCAAACCAGTTCTTGAGCACTTTGTTGACATGACTCTGCCTTTCTATTCAGGGTGCAGGGCAGAGACATCAGCCGCTCCACAGGAGGTGGAGCCAGCATTGTGGTGGCAGAGCGCATCCCTATTCAGAGTCCAGGTGCACTCCTCCCACCCATCTGGATGTCAATCTCTCTGTTCACCTCCAGGCTACCTAGCCCTGCCCCTCTGGGTTTCCCCAGCCCTGTCACTCACACAAACCAGACAGGCAGATACACATCATAGCAGAGGCGGGCTGAAATGGTTAGGCAAGCAAATACCAACTTTCTAAAAGTGGTATTTGCAAACACAGAATATTAAAATAAACTTTACTAAAAGATGTATTTTATTATTCTGAGTTCAGGCATACTAAACTCGATTTTCTACCATGTTCCCTGGGTCTGTTAGGATCATAGGATGTAACAATTCTAACAGCCATTTCTGGCCTATGGGAACAGGTAGCCTTGCAATAGTGAAAAACGAAAATGGCTGTAATTCACTATTAGGACATGCCACACACATCAGGGCTTGTCCTACCTTATGCTTACAATGCACCCTGCCCTTGGGCCTACCATAGGGGTGACTAATATGAAGTTAAGGGAAGGTTTAGGGACTGGGAAGTGGGTGCACTTGCCCAGTCAGCATGACAGTACCAGACTGCACGCAGGTTCTGCAATGGCAGACCTTAGACACATTTTACTAGGCCGCTTCTGTGGGTGGCACAACCAGTGCTGCAAACCCACCAGCAGCCTTTGTATTTACAAGCCCTGGGCACTCCTGGTGCACTTTACTGGGGTCTGACAGTAAACCAAATAAGCCAATCATGGAATCCAACCAACATATACATTTTAAATAGGGAGCTCTTGCACTGTGGCACTGGTTGGCAGTGGCACAGTGCTCTGAGCAGCAAACACCAGCAAAACACATGAGGCACAGCGACAAAAAGTGGAAGGGAGACTCACGCGAAGGTGCCAGGTCTAACAATGACTTTGCAGAGAGGGTATCCTTCCTTGTGGAGCCCTGTCCGGACACAGCTTACAGCCTTGCTCCACTGGAGAAAGCAGAGATCTAAAATGTAGAAATCTTCACTGGGAGTACATGCAAAAAGTATCTGCCCAGTGAGATACCTTCCTAGGGGTTCAATTTAGAATTTCTCCTGGTCAGTGATTTCCTGCCATTAAGTCAGTGGCTTCCCGGGAAGTCAAAATGTAAAACGTCCGCCCTCATCGCGGTGAGCCTTAAATCCCAACCATATGGCCGCGCTTGGCGTATAAGGCTTTTTGGTGCTATTTTTATTTACAACTTAAAACATTCATGACTGTTTCCCATTTTTTGATTTTTGTATTTTTCATGTTATTTTGTGCCCTACATTCTTCTCTATTTTTAAATATAGGAGTGGGATTATTGTTGTGTTGGTTTTACTTTGTAATTGGTACTTCTAAATGCTTTGCACATTTTCTTAAGTTGAGGCTGTTTGCTCTGTGTCTAGCTATCAGGAATTGAGCTCAGGTTTGAATTATTGAAACAAAGGTTTGCCACATGTTTACCATTCATACTGGGGCTAAATCCATTTGCAGCAGCTAGAGTCATTGGCAACTAATAAGGAAAAGAGTAAGGGGGCTAATAAACACCCCTGTCTCAACCCGTTGTTAATTTGTGTTTTTTGTGTTAAAGTCCACTCTTTCTCCATAATGACCTGGGACCAGTTGCTTCTATGTAGCTCTTGGATTAATCTTAGAATTTCTTTGGGGATGCCTTGTTTTTTCAATGCATCCCATAGGCAATTTCTGTCTACCAGATCAAAAGCTGCTCGGAAGTCTACAAAGCAGCAGAATAAATGTAGAATGATGTTCCGTAAAGCCCCCCTGTTCTGGTGGCACTATACGATTCGAGTCAGCCCACTCCTTTGAGATTATCAAGATTATTTAGGCAAATACCTTTTCTGACACATCAAGAAGAATAATCAACCTATAATTTTTGGGGCTTTCAATATCTCCCTTTTTATGTATTGGCCCGATGAATGAGCCTCTCCAATTTTCTGGTATGTTCCCTGTATCCAACATCTTATCAAACAGCCTGTACAGTAACTCAGCCCATCAATCCGGACGGGTTTTACTGGACCTACCAAGAATAGTGACTTTGTTACTTGAGGAGGACTACCATCAACCCTAACTAATAATCCACTTTCTCACAAGCATAGACACGGATCCCTAAGTGAACTAAAATAAAAATGCCTAGTGCTCAACTAATTCAATATTTTCAGTAAAAATGTGTAGTTAGTAATCAATATGAACATTGTGGGGGCGTGGGTTGGACGTCGAACAAGATGGCCACAAGTCCCTTTGGCTTCGCATCTCGGCTGAGACCCGTTACGCTGTGGAGCGGCAGCAACTGTTATTTATTCTAATGGACTGACGCCCTGCTTCTTCCATGTTCCATTTTACCATAAGAACCATTGTTGTGTCTGCCATTTTGTTTGCCACGAGTTGCGGTTTCACTGGCGGCCGTTTTTGAGGTGCATAAGGGTGTTTTTTGTATTTTGGCATTCCTGACAATTTTTTTTATTTTTTATATTAAACCATATTGGAGTGGTGTTATACACTCCCTGAGATTCTGGGCACCTTACTATGTTTAACGCCACCTTTCAGTGCTGGAATTGTCATGAGGTGTAGTGTGGAAACACTTGTGGACTTTTTATACCCGTAAGTCTCCTATCTTCACTATCAATACAAGAGGGAGATACAAATGATACTTATAGACTTTTATGTGCCATCCTCTGGGATATTTTTTGTTGTCTTTCACTGTGCCTGCTAACCTGCTGTCATTGGAGTCTTTTTTTTCTTCGATTTATGTCTATGGCGCCTCCTTTCTCCTCCAACGAAAGAGTTGCCTCTGCCAATTTGTCTGTAACTCATAAAGACTCCACCGCTGCTGCTTCTAAGTGCCAAAAGAAGGAGCCTGGTTCTCCCTCAAAATCTCCACTGCCTATAACAATGGAAGATCTCATGGAAGAGCTAAAAAGCTTAAAGCCTTTTGTTGTAGAGACCAACACTACCCTCCAGAGACTAGAGGAGAAATCGTCTAATTTGGAGTCAAGGGTGGCTGTAGTGGAGCAGAGGATCAGCAATACTCAGGATGTGTCCCAAGGTGGAAGCTATGTCTAAAGAAATAGCTCTTCTTCAACAGCAAACTGAAGACCTGGAAAACCGCAATAGGCTTTATGGCATTCCTGAGGGAGAGGAAGGAGAGGACATGATCGCTATTCTTAAACTCCACATTCCTAAGTTAGTTGGCCTCAAGGAAGGAGCTGCTCTCAACCTACAACGTGTGCACCGTATTGGTCCTAGACTCGGGGGCTCCTCCTTGTCAGTCAGCCGTCCCAGAGGGATCATTGTTCTTTTCTTAGAATATACCGAATTGTTGATGGCCTTGTCTGCAGCAAAATATAGAAAGCAGATTTTATGGGCTGGTCACAGAGTTTTTCTCTCACAGGATGTGGCTCGCGCCATCGCCACTCGTTGTAAGGAATTTCTTTCCTTCCACCCTGCTCTCTGTTCCATGATTGCCAGATATGGCCTTGTTCACCCCAGTTTTTTTAAGGTTACTTATAAGGAAGGGACCCACTCTTTTAATCGCCATGAGGATTTAAGACAGTTCATTTCTCGTCATAAGGGAGAAGAAATGGACCTTGGGAAAACCTGAATACTGACTCGCCTAATATGTTTTGGTTACTAATTTTGCTTAACTATTTTCAATTAACAGGTTCAGCCGTTTTCCTCTGTATTTATTCACTGGTATAATCTTTGAACGAAATATGGCTGTTCTCATGTGATATCATTCTCTAACCTTTTTTGTGTTTTTTTCCCACAGATACTTCTTGTCTAGTAAGGATTCCCATCCCTGCTGTTTCCTCCTCATTGTCCCTCCCCTCCTACTCCTATTGTGTATAGTACTTCATTTATTGGTAAGTGTTCCTCCTTCTTCAATATTTATACGTTTATTATATTTGTTCTTACTGTACTTCTTTCTTTGAGTTACTTTACTTACTTTGTATCCCTGGCTGCCGCTCGTTATCTAACGACATTATTTTCCTCTAACTACTTACTGGTCTTTGTTGCTTATTTTTGATTTTGTGGGTTCACACCTGTCTTGTTTTTGTGGTTCCCCGCCTTCACATGTTACTTCTCTTAATCTTTTCACTCTGGCAATATGTTCTGGTCATTTTGACTGGAGTCTTCCGACTTCTTGTCAATCTTTTTTCTATCACTTCTCTCTCTCTTGTTATTTTCCTCTCCTCTCACTCATCATCTTTTTCTATTCTCTTTCTTTCTTTTTATCTTTCAAATTCCTCCAATATTCCATCTCTGACTATTTTAATATCCCTTTTTCTTTTCTCCAGTTCTTTATTCTTTTACTGTTCCTTTTGTTATTTTTTCGATTTATTGTAGAGTATCCTACTTGTCATTTCCAAAGTTTCCACTTGTTCAATTTACAATCTTATCAATTTTACATTGCTCATGGTGCTATTTAATGTTTTTCCTTTATCATTATAACTGATAATATCGTATTATATCCTGGAATGTCAAGGGCCTGCATAACCCTGTCAAGAAACAAAGGGTTCTTCCCCATTTATCCAGATTACACTGAAAAATTGTAATGCTTCAAGAGTTTCATCTTACAGAAAAGGATATTAGCTCTCTTAAAAAACAATGGGTTGGACACGTTTATTGCTCCCTGGCTAAAGATCGAAAGAATGGTGTGGAGACACTGTTTCATAAATCTCTCTCTCTGATAGTAGAAAAGAAGAGAGGGATGCCAATGGCAGGTGGCTTCTTTTACATCTCATTATTAATGGTTCCCCTAGTTCTCTTCTCAGCATAAATGGTCCCACTGGTGTTGACTCACAGTTTTTGTTGTCCATGTCCCACACTCTGCAAACCTGTCATGGTTCTAACCTCCTGGTGGGTGGTGACTGCAATCAGGTCATGGATCCCTTCATTGACAGGAAATCCACTGCAAAATACATTCCCAATAAAATGCAAAAAAGTTTTATGAATACCATTAAGTCCAGAGGTATGGTAGATGCCTGGCGAATATATAATCCGGATAGTTTAGAATTTATGTTTTACTCGCCCACTCACAATTCTACTTCTAGAATTGATTATATTTTCTTAAGTCCTCATCTTACTCCTAATTTAATTCATGCTGAGATTGGTTCCATACTCATCTCTGATCACGCCCCTGTTTTCATTAATTTGGATCTCCGTTCTGAGCCCTCTAAACCCCGCAGATGGTGCTTTAATAACTACTTACTCAAGACCCAACCTTTATTGGGCGCTTTAAAGAGTTATTGTCAGAAATTCTCCTTTTTAATGCCAATCCTGATATTCCCTTACATACCATCTGGGATGCTTTCAAGGCGACAGCAAGAGGCTTCATCATTGATTATGTTGCTGTTCAAAGAAATCAGCTTCCTTACTATCCTCCATTAAGCAGCTTGAGCACTCTTACTTTTCCTCTAAAAATGATGATACTCTCAAGAAATTAGTCCAAGCTAAATTGAATTTTAACAGGAAATCGTCGGAGGAAGCCTCTGGGGTGTTAGTTAAAATTAATTCTAAATTCCATGGTGGCCGGAATAGAGCTGGCAAACTACTTGCTAACTATTTGAAAGTTAAGTCTCAAAGATTCAAAATAATTAATATTATCGATAATAAGGATGTTAATCATTTTAAAGATGAAGAGATATTAAATTGTTTTACAGATTTATGTAAGACCATATATACCCCCGAATCTTCTACCGACATCAAATTGGAGTCCTTTTTTGGATCACTACCAAGTCACCCCTCTTCTTCTCTGGATTGTTCTCTACTAGAGAAAGATTTGTCCTTTTCCGAACTAAAGTCTGCCCGAGCTCAGCTAGCTAAAGGTAAGGCCCCTGACCCAGATGGCTTTACCTCTGAATTTTATTCCTGTTTCTCACAGACTCTTCTTCCTTCCCTTCTGTCTCTTTTTCAAGATTGTATCTCACATAATGAGGCTTGTGGTTCATTTCTTGAAGCCATGATTTGCTTAATTCCAAAGAAAGGTAAAGATGCATCTTCTTGTGCTAATTATCATCCAATTTCTTGAATTAACTTGGATGGCAAGATTTTCACTAAGGTATTGGCCATTCGTATTAATCAGGTTATCCCTGTTTGATTGGATATGAACAAACCGGTTTTGTCAAAGGTAGAATTATAGCAGACAATTCAAGAACCTTTTTAAGTATCATACATCTTGCTTCTAAGAGCTCCTCCCCTGTTGCTGCCATTTTCTTGTATGCTGAGAAAGCTTTTGATCACATTCACTGGCATTGTATGATGCGCGCATTGAAATGCCATGGTTTTGGCCCCATCATTTTATCTTTTATCAATCTGTTGTATACTTCTCCTACCACCTCTGTCTTTGTTAAAGGGTCCCAATCTACTTACTTTACTCTACAACGAGGCACTCATCAAGGCTGCCCTCTTTCACCTTTGCTCTTTATTTTATCTCTTGAACCTTTCCTTCATTCTCTAAGGCATTCTTCTTTATTTTGCGGTTTTACGCACAAGTCCTTTGAAATCAAATTTACTGCATATGCGGATGATATTTTACTATATCTCTCAGACCCTTCTGTCTCTTTGCCTGCTTTCACAGATCTTGTATCTTCCTATGCTGCTCTGTCTGGTTATAAATTAAACTTTTCTAAATCTGAAGTGCTACTATTGAATAAATATTGCTTAAAAAGTATGTTTGAAGAGACGGATTTTAAATGGAACTCGAACAACATTACATGTTTAGGAGTAAAATACGCCTCTTAAATCGCTTGAATGGTTCAACTTAATTTGGAGGAGGTTATACTAAGAATATCTGGTATGGCAGAGAAGTGGTCCCCCTTATTTTTGTCATGGTGGGGCAGGTTGGACACCTCCAAAATGATGATGCTCCCTGTTATTAATTTTTATTTGTCCATGTTACCAGTGAAGCTGCGCTTAAAATTCTTTAAAACTCTTAATGGTGTTTTAAGTAAATTTCTCTGGAATGGCCGGAAAGCTCGTATATCTTTATCTTCCTTATATGCTCCTAAGGACAGGGGAGGTGTTAAATTTCCTAATTTTCGTCAATACCACTCTTCCTTCTTAATCCGTCATGTTTTACCCTATCTATCTTCGTCGGATGAATCCTTCGTACCAGTATGGTATTGATTGGAAGAATCCCTGGTTCACCCATTTCCCGTTTCCTCGTTAGCCAATTTTACCCATTCTCCCCATCCTTTTAAGTCCTCTACTATTTCACAATTTATATCAACCTTTAACCCGGTCCTTAAAATATCCCTTTCTCCTTTGCAAGTATTCTTAGATTCTTCTTTATGGCATAACAAGTCCATTAAACGTTCTAATCGTACCTTGTTTTGGAGGATTTGGGTTAGTAAAGGGATTATCCAAGTTAAACACTTACGACGGGATAATATTTTTCTATCCTCTCAGGAAGTTCAAACTAAATTCTGTTTACCTACCACTTCTCTTCGCCATTATGATTCTTTAAGACTGTTATTAAGTCAACAGCTCTCTCTTCTCTCAGGAACCCCCCCCCCTCTCTGATCATTTATTTGAACCCTTACCTACCTCTCTCTCTGTCCGGGCCTCCCATCTCCCATATCTATAAATATTTTCATTTCTCTCTACCCTCCCGCCCCAAGAGTAAAATTGAAATTTTAAGGGAATCTGATTTGCAACACATTATCCCTATAAACATTTGGAATTTGATTTGGACACAAATACATCACACTTCCTGTAATGCCAGTGCCTCTCAAACACTTTATTAGTTTTATAAAAGGCTGTTTTTAACTCCATTGTCTATCTCCAAGTTCAGTTCTGACCTCTCCCCCAACTGTTGGACCTGTAAAAATACCCCTTGCACATATTTACACTCTTTCTTCCTTTGCCCTAATATTTCTCTTCTTTGGACAATGATATGTAGCTTAATCACCTCTATTTGTTCTATTAACTTCCTGTTTAATATATATTCCATATTTTTGGGTAGTAACTCCACACACTGGCTGGGTGCTCGTAAGATGGGCTCTTCTGTAGATCTGCTGTTTGCCATTGCATTTCAGGTTATAACTTCTAATTGGAGAGACGCCTCTAAGGGTAATTTTACTGCTTGGTGGAATCTTCTTTGTTTACATCATAGGCTTGATAGAGCTTCTGCTACCACCTCTCAGCAACTTCTCCGAAAAGAAGGCTTCTGGTCTCCACTTACTAATTATTTATCTTCTTCTGCATTACGTAATAAGGGCAATACATTTACTTTTCAACCATCATGAGTATAATGTTAGTCATTTGTTCACAATGTTTCTATTTGATTGCTATTACATTGTTATTTGATTTTGTACAATGTTCAATATTGGATATTTTTATATATTATAACTGGCTTGGATGTTTTTCTCTGGTTTTTAATCACTTTTTTCTTTTTCTTTATTTTATCTCTTTTTTTCTTTCCTTTAAAAATAACAAAAAACATAAAAAGCTTATTTCTTGTGATACATAATTCTTTAATTGCTCTTAACTTTGGTTTATATTTTACTAAACGTTTGCCGTATTGAATTTTCACCTATCCTATATCTTACATATTTATTATATCTTTTGCTCTTCTTTAATGACCATTGATATATTATTGTACCTTGTTTATTTTTTTGCATTAATAAAAGCTTTTTTAACAAAATCATGAACACTGTAAGTGAAACTATGAACCACATGGACATAAATTAATAACAACTATGTGTAGCATTGTGAGACTATCAAAGAGACGGACCACTGGCTTTATATGAGGTTTGGAAAAAGTAAAACACTGTCAATCAGCCGATTTCTAATAAAAGTGGGGTACTGTGGAAAATGCATGTCTACATTTGGTAGCTTTGCAGAAGCAGTAAGGTCTTTCGTAGAGAAAAAGTTTATGAACTGTGATCAACACCAGTCCTTTCACGCCCCATCCACCCTTATACAGAAGTGCTGTGCCCATCCTTTGTAGCACAATTTTCTTCATTCTTGCCAGGTCAGATTGTTACATGTTTTTTCCTTTGGACTTTTTGAAATTATGGATAACATGTTTATGAGTTAAGACATTTTGGGGCATATGTACAAGTAGGTGAGGCGTTAGCGGTCATAGCTTAACTTCTCACTCTGCCACTTCAGAAACACAAGGCTGCACCATATTTGCAGGAATATGGTGCAGCTCTGTGTTTCCCCTTGCGCTGGTGCTACACTTAGCAGTGTAGCGCCAGCGCAGGAACCCTTGCATCATAGTGCAAGGGTGTCGGCGCACAGGGGAAGATTGTTTATGTGTAAGAAGGTGTCCCTTTCTGCACATAAACAATGTTTAAATGCGGTTTTGTCACTTTTATGTGTGCTGCTTAATGCAGCACACATGGAAGTTACAAAATGTCTTTTTTTTCCAAAGATTCTTTATGTGCAGGAAGGGACACCTTCCTACACATAAACAATCCAAGGCATTTGGCTTTTTTCATGTGTGCTGCACAAGGCAGCACATGTGGAAGAGGTAAAAACGAGGAGAAACAAAGCATTCTTCCTCATTTTGCCAAGACCAGGTTTTCCCTGTTTGTAATTTTGGCACTGCCTCCTATTTACAAAACCGTTGTAAATAGAGGGCAGTGTCAAAATCAATGGGTGCTTTGGTGGAACACCCACCGCAACACCCACTGCCCACCCCTTTCATGCTAACCATAGCTTGAAAGGGGGCCTTATATAAAAGGCAGCGTTAAGCCACGTTAAGCGGCTTTACGCTGCCTTTTAAATAAGGCAAAGCCACCATAGCCAAAGGAAAGTCGGAAAAAGTGACATCCCATGGCGATAGTGGGTTGTACCTATGCCCCTTAATACTGTAATATTCCTGCTCTGCCCATATGTGTTTTTGTAGCTGAGGTGGACCCTACATCTCCCATTGGTTATATTTGGCTTTCTTCTTTTCTTGGAACCCGTTTTTGTTTATAGCAGTCTGATTCGATTTAACAATGCTCATTCTATCTTTTGATTGCAATGAAAAGTGATTTGCAAACCTAATAAAAATTATTATACAAATGTTTCTGATCACAAAAAGTGACAGCAAAATAATATTATAGCTAAGAAACAAACAAAACAGAATTCCCAAACTCATTTATGTTAAAAGGCTAAAAAAGTCAAATTACACTGAAACTAAGTAAATTCAACACAGAGATGAGGAGATATCCCCAAAAGGTTTGAGGGCTATTTTTTAAAGAAAGGCAGTATAGTGAGGACGATTTACACAAACACTGAGCAGTGAGCTGGCTGAGTTTGCCCAAAGGTCAAAGGCACCAGCAGTCCAGGTCCCTAACAATCACACACTCTTGGGGCACATGGTAAAACAGACGGATTGTCATGAAACCCCATATAATACTGTCCTAAATGCAAGCATTTTTCGAAGTGGGCATTCTTTTTATTCTACATTGAGCTTCAGATAAGTTTTATCTGTAAAAGCAGCCACTTTAGTCAGGTGTGCATTGAGGGAATCAAAGTCCCTTTGCAAGCCCATTAGGAGTTAGACACTGTCATGGTTGACATCAATCGACTGGCAAAACCCAGCAGGTTAAAGTACACAAGATATGTCATATGGCCGTTGGGGTCATTGTCGACATTGCTAAGTTTACGTGAGCTTTGATGCAATGATGCTGCATATGCGCATGTTACTACATGACTTTAATTTTACAGTGAGCAAGGTCGACAAATAATGCTCCTTGTTATTCTGTTCTGGTCAGTCCCTAGCACCTAGCCATGACATGCTAACACAGCTGCGGCTGCTGGAAACTCATGTTTTGATATTATGGAGATGCATGTTTGGTTACGACACACTTGGAGGGGGACCTTTCCAGGGAGAAGAGCTATGCTGTTCCTATGATGAAGAAATACCATCTAGGCACTAAGGTATGGGGTCTGCTGTCAGTATACAATGACATCCCCCTTTATAATCTATGGAATTGCAACAATGCTAACTGTTTTAAGTTTATGCATTTTGCTGCTGGTAGTGGCTCCTATACTGCATTATAGAGCACTATCGGTAAAATAAACATTTTGAACTATAACAGTAACTCTGTCAATTCTTATTGTGGACAAGTACGAGTGAGTGAGCGAAAGGGTACGTCTTGCTAACGCGATTCCTGAGAGAGTCTGGAGTGTTGTGTTCTGGGTTGTCTAATCATTTGTAGCATCGTGATTGTGTAGGAGATCGAATGAGACACTATGGCTAGTCGGTTTGGGGATTTTGGGTACTGAGGCGGTAGGAAGGCTCAGCACTTACACACCAAGGTCGTGTTTTCCTGCGCATAGTTCTGTGAATGTTCAGAATCCCTGCAACAGAGATAACACACGGAGATTTTCTACAGGCATCTTAAACATGCCAGCCCTTTGGTAGTTCTGGGGTCCTATCCTCCAGGAACAAAAAATTAGGGGTGGGCGGAATTTGCGAAATTAACTTTCGCAAATTTTCGCGAAAATGTTTAAAATTATCGCAAACAAGCGGAAATATCGTGAAGATGCAGAAGTTTTTTTCCGGCATGTTCGCGAGATTTTCTGCATGGTTGCGGGTCGCCAACTTACCCATGTGGTTGCTTGCGGGCGCGGCCATCTTGTTTTGAGTTGTCTCGCGGTGCATGATCGCGAGAAGAAAGACGTGATCACGCGACACATGACGTCACTGCAGGCGCGAACTGTCGCGAGACAGCGCAAATGGCTAAAAACAATACAACATCTCATGGAGAACGCGACCGGATCAAGAAAACTTGTCAGCGAACGCAGGGATTCAGGTAAGGCGATCGCGCGCGCGCGAGAATGTATTATTTTACAGCGCGAGCAAGAAACAAATTATCGCCAAGCTGCGGACACCGGAAATTTTGACATTTTCGCGCTCTCCGCGGAATGCGAAAATGTCAAATTATCGCAATTTCCGCGAACGGAACGAAATTTTCGCCCAGGCCTACAAAAAATACCCATAGCAAGAGGATCTATTTGATACAGATCTAAGAAACACCATCACAGTACAGAGTAACTGCTGGGTTTAGGCTTACAACAGTCCCATAGTACCTAGACTTAGATAAAGCCACTGTTGATGACCATGAGTAAATTCATCCACCATGGACACCAGGGGGGCCTTTGTTCAATCTCAGTTTCAAAACCACACTTGTATTTCATCTTAAGATACATACCCTTTAGTAAACAGATGTATGATTTGACAAATAATTGATTTCCCAGCATTTACAATAGTCCAGGTTGTGGGTTGGAGTTTAGTTGATGAGTACATCAGCATTAATTTCGTGGCCCAGACCCAACGCTCTGCTCTCCTCATACTCCTTAAGACAGCAAACAGGAGGTCAATAAAGGACAGTAGCTGTAAGATATTGGAGCGATGTATTTTGGAATAGCGATTTCAGAAGCTAGCATCCGCTTACTTTTAGGACCAAACAATTACACATTTAAAGCCTTTTCCAGAGCTATCCTCAATCTTGTCAAGGCAATGTGGCCATCAAAGCTTCATTTTGCCTTTTATTCAGGGGCTAGGTCTGAGCGACCATCTTTTTTTGTTTCACTAAGAGGTATTTTTTTCAAAGGTCTTACACTATTTTTAGGTCAGGCTAGAGATAGCTTTGTCTGCCTAAGCTCATATAATCAAAAAAAGAAGGAAAATATAAAACAGTATACAGAGAGGGTCTTTTACTCTGCTCCTTTGGTGATCTCCTCTACAGATATTTGAACGAACTCTGTTTCAGACATCTATTATCATAACTGACAGAGACATTGCAGATAGAGTAGTAATGTGCTGTAATCCTGTGACAAATACAGAAGAAAGGATTTTGTACTGCAAGCTATCTTGATTTGATTTGATTTGATCTGTGGAATATAAAAGGAAGGTATTTTGCATTGTAATTGTGGAAGGAAACTCTGCGGTTGGGGCAGAGTTCTCCAAATTATAAAGTATAGGGAAAATGTAAAACATTTATTAAAATGCTTGTAAAAATACTTTGATGTTAAATAATAATATAAATTCACATTGTGCTTTACATCTAGAACTAAAGCAAATAATTTGACACACCACTATTAAATTAATTTCTAGTTAAATCTTAATGAATGCAAATATATTAAATTAAATTCCATTTATTTTTCTGAAGTTAAATAGAAAGTAAATTCTCACCTAAAGCATTTTTAGCATGCATTACTTATTATTATAAGTGATGTACAGAATTAATTAAAAATAAGTTAGTTACTTTTAATAACATTTATTGTTATATTATTTTGTTAAAAATTATATTAAAATAATTGAAAATAAATAATAAGTAACTTAGTTATATATGTTTAACATTAAATTATGACTATTTATATTTTTTACTATTTTAATAATTATAATTCAACTTTATATTTTTTTCTGTGGGGTTGAAATTTAAGTCCCTGCCACCATTGTTTTCTGCAAGAGGATGTTGCTGTACCAGTGGTTGGCCATATGAGTTGCTGAACTTACTACTGTAAATTGTTTTGTAGTAATTTACACTCGTAGGTTTGTCTCCACACTCTTTGAAGGAGTAGAGACATGTAAATCTACGCATGTGAGTAAATTTACCCTCGAAATTTTCGAACAGCCCAAACTCATAAGGTTACTCTAAAGTATAAGAATACATTAAGGCATGTTAATTTCTCAAAAGTGTAAGTTACTGTTTTTTAATAGACCTATGAATTATCAGGTTGTTTAAACTTGAACAAGGTCTTATGGTATGCTTTGCAGAGTTTCTAATCCACACCACTTTCATGAGTAAGCCTTTAACAACTCTGCATCTCTGTCCCAATGGCCAACTGTATCAGGAGAGATGTTAAAACTTAAGGGGATATGTACAAGGAAGTGGAGGAGAGAAGCGTTAGCCTTCCTGGCTTAATGCCTCTCTCCTCCACTTCTGCACCATATTTACATATTTACAAGAATGTGGTGCAGCCTTGCATTTCCCTCTGCAACTTAGCGCCAACGCAGGCACCCTTGCACCAGAGTGCAAGGATGTCTGTGCGCAGGGGAGGATTGTTTATGTGAAGGAAGGTGTCCCTTCCTGCACATAAACAATCCTGGAAATGCCTGCCATTCTGTCACTTTCATGTGTGCTGCTTCATGCAAAATGGCAAGTTTGTCTATGTACAGGAAAGGACATCTTCCTGTACATAAATAAACCATGGCATTTTGCTTTTTCCATGTGTGCTGCACAAGACAGCACACATGGAAAAAGCTAAACCGAGGAGAAATAACGCATTTCTCCTCGTTTTGCCACCTTAACACCAGTTTTGACTTGGTCTTAATTTTGGCACTGCCTCCTATGTACGCCACCCTTGTACATATGGGGCACTGTCAAAATGAATGGGTGCTGCGGTGGAATGCCTACCACAACACCCACTGCCCACCCCTTTCACGCAAACCATAGCGTGAAAGGGGGCCTTATGTACAAGGCAGTGCTAAGCCACGTTAAGTGGCTTAATGCTGCCATGTACATAAGGCTCAGCCCCTATCGCCACCACAGCGTCAATATAGGCGACGTCATGGTGCCGAAAGGGGGTTGCACATATGTCCCTCAGTTTGGATGCGGGACAACAGTGGTCAAATATGACATTTTTCACACCCTGATCCCAATAAATCCCACTTGCCTAGAGACCTATTAAACCTTTTCTCATCTTCTCCCATGCTCTGCAATAGAGGTCCATTATTGTTATGGGCTACTACCCTTGAGAAAACTAGCCTTGCTCCTCCTGTTGTGGCACCACAAGCTCCAACAGCTGCAATTCTTATCACCAGTGACAGAACATCAATTTGTGCTTTGTGCAGAAGCAGCAGCAAGGGTTGTAAACACACTTTAGATTTGCTACACCAGAGTGGACAGGGGGAGTTGTTTTTTTGCAGTGAATAAATAAATGAGCCACTATGGTGTGCTACCGGCATATCCTCCTGCAATGGTTGTGTTATGCATCGTTCTCACTACTGCTAGGCTTCTCCCAGAGATGCTGACCATGTATCCTGGTGGGATCTGTTCATTTAAGGCTGGTGGCAGAGACCTGGAGAAGTGTCTGAAAGTATTCATTCTTGTGAATAACAGCGGTTTTCATTCTGCTAACTGATTTAAATGATGATTGGGGACACCAGTACATACAACCAGCTATGCACATGATGGAGGTGTCAGTAATCTACGCAGAGGGTTGGTTGGTGGTGGTGCCCACCAGCAGTAATTAGGCAAGGGTTCTCAAAAGTAAAGAAATGCAGGTCCTAAATCATTAGTGCCTGATTAAAAAAAGCAGACCACTAAGGGGCCTGCCTGGGATTTGGAAAAAATGAAATGAAAGATTAGAAGAAATTAGCAGTTTTCTAAGTACATGAAATGATGGACCAAATTAATAATTACTACACTTTGTTTGACTCGAAGAACTGCAACTTTGAAAAAGATGAACCACATTGACCGGAATGCACTGGAAGGGTTATCAAGCTGTGTTTCACTTGAAACTCTCAGCTGAAGACCATTTGTGAGTACAATCCCCCTTTGAGTGCTGCCAACTGGAATTTTGGTTTTAGTTTTCACATAAGAACATTCTGCAACTCTATGTCTCTTTTGATAGGATCTTTTTACCACGAGAAGGATTTTATTTAAGCAGTTATTTCGAAACAGATCGAAAAGAGAGGAGCCTGCCCATATTTTAGGTATTCAGAAAGCTTATAGGTCTGTATATCAAGTGTCAAGTTTCATGATGACTTTAAGGAACTGTGCAGTTAAATGTGTTTGATTTTGTTTATTGGTTATTTTAACCTTGAACAGACATATTTAATAATACAAAGTAGATCTGGCTGCTAACTAAAATTGCTTCTGAATTGATTGGTAAGTTTGTATGTGTGATTTTGTGGAAGAGTGAATGGGCGAATGCTGGATTGAGTAAAGGAATTGATTATTAGCTGCATTAGTGCAAGGAGGAGTGACTAAGGGCCTCATTTGAATGTCAGGTGGTCAGACCACCAGCTGCTATTGCAGCGGTCAGGAGACCACTGACAAGCATGAGGGTGGGTCGACCACTGTATTGGAATGTGACCGCCAGGCTAGCGGTCAGAAAGCTGACAGTCCCACGTGGTGGCATGGCTTGGCCACAAAGAATGGCCGTAGCAGATGCTGCCGTGACAAAGCGCCTTCTGCACGTCCATGCACCATGTGCCATGCACTATGTCATGCATGGCACACAGTGCACTGAGGTGAGTGGGAGATACTGTGTGTAAGGGAGGGGCCCTGTTTGGGGTGTCCAGTATCCCTTTCCGACAACCTTTTCATGGCGGTGTTTCTAATATTGCAATCCCAAAAGCAGTGCCTGTCACAGCACTGCCGCCATTCTGGGACGATGCTCCGCCCGTCATCCCATCAAGATCTCAGATCCTGGCGGAGGCAGCAGGCTTTCATCCAAAATCTGTGGGTCTGACCAGCAGCATCGCCATGCGGCGGTCGGTGTCTCGACCACCCGACATCCAAATGATGCCCTAAGTCCATGAATGATGAGCGATGAAGTGCATAAATGAGTGGGTGAGAGCGTCCAGGCACTTTCACCTAAAAGCTATACCAATTAGTTTTGACAATGCTTTTTGACCTGTGGTGTGAATTATACATATGTAGGAAATGTGTGGTTTAATCAACAAGCAGAATCCTTCTTTTCACAGTGGGAGGACATAATTGTGTGTTACCTGGGCTTAGAAAGAAACTGAGAGAAACATCAAAAGATTAAAGATGAGTATCCCAAAATAATAACTGATTTGAAAATATATGCTTAGGGCCTGATTACTAATTTGGTACATGGGATACTCTGTCACAAACGTGATGAATATCCTGTCAGCCAAATTCCAAGCTCCATAGTAAACAATGGAATTGCAGTTTGGTGGAAGGGATGTCCGTCATATTTGTGATGGAGTAACCCTGTCCGCCAAGATCGTAATCAGGCCTTTAATTTGTACTGTACAAGGTACTGACATGTGATCGCTATGAAAATCTGAATAAAGAAATAATCCAAAAAACAAAAGAAAACAGAAAGAAAACATAAACCTAGATTTATTAATTTTTCACACAATGCAGCATTGCAGTCTAATTTCCTTCAACCTTTTGTGCAAGGAGGAAACCTCAGAGCAGAGCCCTCCCTACTAAGGCCCCCATTAGGATGGCGGGCGGATCGCCACCGCCGGCCCGGCGGTGGCGATCCGCCTGCCAGATGGCCCTGTATCACCCCTGCCATATTAGAATGGCGAGGGGCACTGCGGCGGAAGGAAAGACCATCTGCCGGGTGGAAGAGGCCCTTGATATGGTGGTGGTGCCTTGCAGGCACCGCCATCCATATTAGGATGTGGCATTTACAATGCCTTTCCATGGCAGAGACTCCGCCATGGAAAGGCATGTGGATTTTGCTTTGGGGGCCCATTGTGCTCCCCAGGGGTGTGGGGAGGTGGGGGGATGGACTTGGGGGGTACCTATGGTCCTCCCCAACATTGGCATGGACAAGGTGGCAAGCACCGCTCGGTGCCTGTCACGTTGTGCATGCCAATGCACAACATGCATTATTGACATTGCGGAGGGTGCTGCTTACAGCACCGCCCGCCGCACTGTTAAAAATGCGGGATGCGACCGCCAGGGTGGTGGTCGCATCCTGATCACCATGGCGGGACCACCGCACCTCTTGCGGGCAGTCCCGTTTGCCATTGCGGTGGTGGGCGGACATCGTAATGGACCTCTAATATTGGCTACTGGCAGAGGTCATACCCTGCACTGGTGCTCTAGCACGTTTCCTTGCATTATGCACAGCCCCGCACAATCAGGCAGAGGTCAGTGTTTTCTCACTAGCATAGAATTTCTACTTGAAGCATATCTTTACAGAACAAATTCCTTTGTCTAAGCATACACAGAAAAATCCCACACATTGGATGTGTTCTGTGCACTGTAGCACACATGCAATATGTTGTGTTTTTGGAGAAATTAAATCATTTCCCTTTGTTTACACCTGCTTTAAGTGTGACTGTGTGATGCAAATCCTGGTCTGCTATCTTAGATTGGGCTTTGAATCAAAGCCTATGTGTGTTTGTGCTAATCCACCCCAGTAACACGCAGTGACGCCAGACCTTTCCTGTGCAAAACAGCTTTTGCGCTGGATAATATGCTCAATGCACCACTTTGTTTTGTTTTGAGACACTTACACCAGTGCAAAGCCTTGGCAAATCCAAGTCAGAAGTGTTCAGCAGCAAAACAGTTTCAAATTAAATTGGTCCGGATTTCTGCAGGCTCATTGTACGGAAAACTTGTGGTGCAGGCTTGTCCGTTTCAGATGAATAATACCCCGTTGTGCACATTAGATGAGCATTAGGTTACTTTGCAAAGGCACTCTAAACTAAAAAAAACCCTGTTATATGAAGAAAACAACTTAAAATCATGTAATTCATTGCTTAACTTGATGTAGAAGGTGCATATTGCACTGACGTACATTGCAAAAGAACTAAACGAAAGGAGCATGTGTCTCCTTGAATGTTGTATTAATTTGCAACATTTTAGATATAGAACTCCTTGTAAATTGTGAAAGTGAAAGAATCTGGCGAAAAATACAGGGGCATATTAACAAGCCAGGCGATAAAATTATCGCCGCTTTAGCGGCAGAAAACTGCCGCTAAAACGGCGATAATGGGCTTGATAATATGCTCTATGGAATTCCAATTGAAGCCAATGTTAGACGTCCTTCACATCTAACATGGGCTTCAATTGGAATTCCATCGAGCATATTATCAAGCCCATTATCGCCGTTTTAGCGGCAGTTTTCTGCCGCTAAAGCGGCGATAATTTTATCGCCTGGCTTGTTAATATGCCCCACAGTTCGGGCAAATTGTAAACAATCTTTACCTAGAGCAAGTGTGTGTGGGGCACATTTCAAAAGGGTTTAAATAACATATGCAGATTCAAACAAAACAGATATTCAAGCGCCCCCCGTGTCTTAATACCTAACCTACGTTTCTGTAGCCCTTTAAGGACATAAAGACTATGTTCCAAGTTGCATATAGCGTATAGTCTGCCCCTCCACATTTCAAAAGATGGTGGCTCTTTTTGCCTCCATATTGACGCTATACACAATCTAGCCACTGCCATGGCTATAAATATAAAATACCTGAATTCCTGCATCCCCTGTGAGGCTAGTGAAGCATCCCCATGGCTGTAATCACAATCTGTACCTCAGTTACCTCTGTCAGGAAAGCCTCCATCTTATTTATCAGTTGTCTTAGATCTAGACATTCAAAAAACATGTGCAGGCTATCAGCTTGATCCATCCCACAGCGCGTACATTTTCCCTCATTTAAGCCCCCCTCCGTGCAATTTTGGCAGGCGTATAATATAAATTAAATATGGTTTTATAATTTTGCGCTTTGAGGCTGGAGGAAATCAGAAGCTTATCTGCCAAAGCAATTGATTCATGTAAGATATTACCTCCCTGATCTAGTTTGGTATTCCATTTGAGGTTCTGAATTTCCAGATCATTGTTTGGAATTCAATAAGACATTAATACAAGGTACCAATATTTCCACGCATCCTGATTCTCTCCAGCAGGTTGCTTTTTGTGGCCAGATTTGCTTCCTCTACTCTTTTTATTAAATAATCCGGAATTTTTAGCTATTTAAAAAAATCATTTTTAGGGAGATCATATTCGGATACCAATGAGGAGTAAGCCTTAATACCACTATTGTCAATTAAATCCCCCAAAGTCATAAGTCCCTTTCGTCTCCATCTAGCCATGACGGTGTCGGAGAAGATAGAAGGAGATAATGCTTGGGGGGTGGTAGGCATATAAAAAATAAGTTTACCGATCTTCAAATACTTTCGTATCTGCAACCACACTTTATGGGTAGCCTGAACCATCTTAAATCAAGTTTTTTTGTAGTAGCTAGGCTCTAGATTTTGGAGGAAACACCTCTCTGCTTTTTAGCCCAACAGCATCTGAAAAATATTTGGAGACTCTTCTACCCTTTCCTCACCTTCCCCAACAAATAAGATTCCCATTTGTTGTAGTAAACACACCCAATAATAAAATAAAAAATTAGGAACAGCACAACCCCCTCGACAACATGGTAAAACCATGTACTTCATTGCTCGACGAGGCTTACCTTGGGCCCACAAGAAGCTACTACGAATGGATTGAAATTTCTTAAGTTGCTTCCCCATCAGTTCCAAAGGGACGGATCTGAAATAATACAGTACTTTAGGCAAGACATCTATTTTCAAGACATTACATCTGCCCACCATTGATAAATGTAGGCCTTCTATTCTATCCAAATCCTTTTTTTTTCTGTACCAGAGGTTCCCAGTTAGATAATACCATCTTGTCCAGGCATGCGTTAATCCTAATACCCAGATATGTAGCCTCCTCTACATCCCTAGGATTAATAATACGTACTTGCTCTGTACAGATTATTTGCATTTTTGTTATATTCCATTTTAAAACCAGATCTTTCCCCAAATACAGCTGCTAGTTGTTCGATCTCTGTCAAGGTCTTGGCTGTGTCTGGTGAGACAACTGCAATGTCGTCTGCATATGCTAATATAGTGACCTTCAGCCCTGGTATCTCCGACAGCACATTTAACCAGCTTTCCAATAACTTAAAAAAGGATTAATGTAGAGGGCAAATAATAAGGGGGAGCAAGGACATCCTTGCCGGGTGCCTCTCGATATTATGACAGAGTCAGACTCGAGTCCCAGCGTACAGATTCTCACCCTAGGGGATCTGTATATAGTTTGGATAGCTTGAATAAAACCAGATACAAAGCCTTTGCCATCGCATAGTTGCCCATAAAAACTCCCAAGAGACACTGTCAAACGCTTTCTCTGCATCAAGTAGCACCACTCCACAAGGTGTTTTCAGCACATTAGCAGAGTCCGACATAGTAACTACCCTGCTAACGTGGTTGACCGTGCCTCTTCCTGGGATAAAACCATGCTGAAGGACAGAGACTATGGGAGTTAACACTCGGGAAAGACGCGTTGCCAGACGTTTTGCATATATCTTCCCATCGCAGTTTAAAAGTGAAAGGGGTCGCTATGACCCCGGCCACGTGGATGGTTTATTTTTTTTAGGAAGATAATAATCCTTGCTACATGACATCCCATGACGCTGCCCTTTCTGTGCCTCGGGAAGAACCGTGATCATATCCACTTGTATCTCGGGTAGAAAGATCTTGTAAAATTCAGCGTGAGCTTATCGGGCCCTGCAGCTTTCCCCATTGCTAACGAACCAACCGCCTCCTCTAGCTCTTCCAAGGTTATGGGTTCTTCCAGATATTCACAATCTTCCATACTTAATATCTTCCTATGTGGATCATTATAAAATGCTTTACATCTATCCTGATTCACATAATCCTCTGTGTATAACCCCTCATAGAAGACTCTAAAAACCTCTCGGTTCTCTGCCGGCGTTTCTACAATTTTTCCATTTCCATCTTTAATTACAGTAATTGCATCTTTTACCTCTCTGCATCTGATTTTCTTAGCCAGGCATCTTCCTGTCGATTCCCCGTACTCGTAGCAGTCCTTTCTGAATGTTTGATATTTGTTAGCATTATCCTTAGCCCATTCTCCATTTATCCTGACTTTGCAACGAGCAACCTCAGTTTGTGCCAGAGAGATATCTACCTTCTCCCTCAGAGCATGCATTAACGCATATTCAGCTTGTTGAAGGTTGTCATGCAACCCCTGAATAAGCTGCCTCTGCTGCTTTTGAGCATACAAACCAAAGCTCAAAATGAACCCCCTAAGTACGGCTTTTAAATCATCCCACACAATACTACATTTAGTGGAGTTCCGATTTATGGCAAGAAATTTCTTTAGCCACTGTTGTATATGACTAATAAACTGGTCATTTAGCAATAGCTTCAAATCAAAAGAAAAGGTCCTCCGGGCTCGTACCACTCCTTGCATTTTAATTTTTAATAGTAGTGGATTGTGATCCGAGGTAATTCTCAGGTAAATCTGTATCTGCGCTTCGGCTAAAAGCGTTCTAGTAACAAAAAAATAACTTCTGATACGGACATGAGTAGCGCGTGTATCCAGGATCAGATTGTTTTAAATCTGCCAAGCATCAACCAGACCATGCTCATACATAAGTTGCTGTAACGCCTTATAGACCTTGGGTTTACGACCATAATATTTATCTCTAATAGGGCCCTGGGTGACTTCTTTGAGTTGAATATTGAAATCCCCGCATAATATCAGGGGAGATACCCAAGATGCTAACTTTGTATTCAGATGATCTAATATCTGAGCTTCATCCTGATTTGATCCGTACAATGAACAGATTGTAAACGTTTTATTGGCAACCACACATTCGACAATTTCCCAGCAACCACATTTATCCAGGCTTTTCCCTACCATTACATTGCTTTTTTTTTAGCTCAGATGGCCATCCCTCTAGTTGTAGTCCCTTGTGAAGTGCAGGCCAATAGTTTATACCCTACCCCCATTAACACCTTGTGCTTAGTTCAGGGAATATGTGTCTCTTGGAGACAGATGACATCAGGGGACATGTTTTTAATCTCTTGTGCTACCCTTTGTCATTTAGCCCTCTCATTCAGACCCCGATCATTAAATAAGCCTATCGAAAATATATCCGCCATCAACCTTCTTCAAAACTAGAAAAACAACTCCCTCTCTCCCAATGCACCACGTTATTTCTTCTTGTTTGCTTAGATTCATTTATTGGCTTTTCCCCCCACTTTTCAGCCCCATAGCAGCCACCCCCCACAAGCCCCACCCTTCCCCACCCCAGTGTCTCTTCTGCCAGCAGAGACCCCCCCATCCACCCAACCATAGAGGTTGCAAGACCCATTGGTCTTGGATGATGGAGAGCCTTGCCCCAACGCTGACCCCCCACCCTCCCCCACAATTCACCCAACTAATGTGCTATTAACCCCAATTACTGAGACTCGACCCAATAAGTGCTTTCAAAAAAAAAAAAGGAAAAAAGAGAAGTGAAAGCACAATTAGAGAATATCCTTGTATATAGCTCACATACCAAGAACATGAATATATAGCATCCTTATATGTAGATACGGACTATATAACTTAATCTGCTACAGCCCCCTCCTCTGGAACTTAAGATTTAATGTCATGAAGGTATTCTTTGGCCTTGACCTCAGATGTGAAAAACGACATATTTTCCTTATATATAACCTTAAGTTTAGCTGGATTCAGGAGGAATGCTTTGCCACCTTTACCCTGAAATGGAGGCATTAACTGCCAAAGTTGCCACCTTTTGTCACTGTTTGATGACAATAGTCAGGACGAACAATGTACTCAAACCCATTCCCTTTTCTTTTCCTATCTGACCTAGCCGAATCATACAGAGTCTGACTAGATAGGAAATTCGATAGCCAAATGAGAATTGCTCTAGGTTGTATAGCAGATTTACTGGTCCCCTGGTTGTTATTTTGCCGAAAGGGGAACCGATGGCTCAGTTGAACCTCAGTATCCCATGCCAGTAGCGGTCCGTGGAGGGAGTTCAGTGGGGCAGTGAGGCGGGGCGGGGCGGGGAGGGTTAGAGTGGGGAAATGTAAACACCGGAATATGGATGAACGGAGGTAAGTACACATTTAAATAAATAAAATAATTCCTTTGCGCGCGCTGTATCGCAAAATGCGATGCAGCACGCGCAACGAAATTCATTTTATTTATTTAAATGTGTACTGACCTCCGTTCACCCATATTCCGGTGTTTACATTTACCCACTCTGCCCCTCCCCCGCCTCACTGCCCCCCCGAACTCCCTCCATGGACCGCTACTGACCCATGCACATTGAGTCAGCTCCGGGAAGGCTTCTGTAAATAGTCCGACCACGAACTTCCGTATGTCAGAACCTTCGATGCCTTCAGGCACATCAAGAATCCTTAGGTTGTTGCGGCGGAGTCGATTTTCCACGTCTTTGAGTTTCCAAGCCATATCACTACGCTGTGTTGACAGGGCATGTGTAGCTGCTTTCTGAGCAGTCATTTTGTCCTCAAGAGTGGAGATCCTGTTCTCAGCTTCAGTTATCCGCTCAGCAAATTCCGAGCCGGACTTAGCCCCTCGCCGAAGTGAATTTCGTAGCTTTCGACAAGCTCCCTGCGTTTTTTGGCTCTCTGCCCGAGTTTCCTTTCTATGTGACATAATTGTCTCATAGATGACGGCCAGGGAAATGTCTTTCATGTGATCTATTGGATTATGCTGCTCCCTCTGAGGACACAGTTGGGCCTAGCTTAAACTTGGAAGGCTGTGTTTGGATAGACATGGTCGCTGCATCAATCGCCTCTCTGGGTGTCACTGTTTGTGGTTTTTTTCATATTGTATCTGGGCCAGACATCCTGGTCCAATTCACCGGGGTCTCGTCTTGATGAATACTGCTAGTCTCACTCCACTGTCCACTTGGTGAACCAGAGGGGCCATTGGAAATCTGTGCAGACTCATCACCTGATGAGCTAGAATGGTCAGATAGGGACCAGGCTCTTTTACCCATCTCTGGATTAGCAACTATTAATTCTGCCATGCTTACACCATCTTCCACCCCCGCTGTCATGTGGTATGCAATGCTTTGCCCCTGTCCCATCACCAACCCCTGGGGTATGAGTTAAAGGGTCACTATCCCCCTGCCCTCCAAGGTTCATTTTGTTCATTGCTGCCTTTAGAAAATAGTAAAAAGCCCCTGCATTCCCACAGCTCACCTCCTCCACGTAGGTAGTTACTCCTGCCTCTTCCATCATGAGATCATCCAATTTGAGTTTTTTTCCCTTCCTGTCTGTAAGTAACATAGCGGGGGTGGTTTTCTTCCCTGGCCCTGCAGTCCGAATAGTCCCGGGCGCTGTGTTACTTCCTGGATCAGCAGCAGCCTCTCCATGTCGTTGTTTCTCTTTGGCAACTTCCGCATGCTTCAGAGATGTTGCTGTGAGATCACCGCCGCGCTGCTTAGCTCCTCGGGTGCCCTTCGGGGGCATCTTGATTCCAGCTGCTTCTTGCCAAACCTCAAAGAAGGATCGGCAACCACCTTGAGAAGAGCACCACACCAGCTGCAGAAACAGAATCACCGCCCAGGGACTAGACAGCGCTGAGCAACGATGCGTGAGTCCGCTCCAGAGCATTTCTCACTGGCCACCGCTATGCACCTATAACATTCACAAGCCTGAATTAGTCACTGCTTTGGTGCCTCTTGAGCCGCATCGGGTCCACAAAAAGTTTGGGGAGATTATATCGGGCGGTCAACTGCAAGGGCTCACTTGGCCACCGAAGCTGCCGCCATCTTGCCTCCATATTCTATTTGGTTTAAGTAAGATGCCGAGGTGCATCCTTTCATCTATCATTAATCGCTATTAATAAGGTTAAAATGGTTCTCTTCAACATACCAAGTTCAGGAGGTTGTTCTTGAATTTACTGAACCTTAAACCACACTCACTGTTATTTTTCCGATGCAAACTTTACAGTCTTCACAAAATGAAACAAGCATTGGCAATGCCAATAGGTCTGGCTTTAAAGGAATGTTGTATGGTAATGTGAAGCATTATAAGTAAATAGCATGTGAATGGATATGTGTTTATGAGGAAGCAAAGAACTGTAGAATACTATTGGTGTAGATTAAAATATCAGGTGACAGTTGCACTGCCAAGCCAGACTTAAACATTCATGTAGGCACATAACTGCCCTCCGCCCATCTGTGCTATTGCCAGAGTAAAACAACATACATTATCTAGGTATCTAAGGGCCTCATTATGAGTTTTGTGATCCACAGACTGCTAGACTCACGGGGCACAGCAGTGGTAGTCAAACCCTATTACGACCTGGCTGCAGCCCCGCCAAGCATTTTACGAGTTTAATCACGCCATGAAATGTGTGGTGGAGAGCACACAAAGGTGGCCCTACAGAGCTCCTTTGTGCCTCTGCCCAATGTTATGCTCCGTGTGCATGCACCCCAGTACCTGCACAGCAAGAAAAGCAGCAGTTCATGCCATGCAGGTACTGGTTTTGACATTACCAGTGCCGTGCCTATTTCATAGGTACCTCTGTGGGAAAGCCAAAGAACAGCCTGCCAGACAGGAGAAAACTCCTAATCTGGTGGGCAGTTCAAACATGGGTTTGGTGGTGCGGGAGTGGGGCGGTCCCGCTCCTGCACTGCCAAACTCATAATAAGGCACCAAGACAGTTTAAAAACATTACAATGTCTTGTTTGTGCCCCTGAAAGTTCAAATTCAGGAAGCTGGATAAACAAACAAACTTACCACAGCCGTTTGGAGGGCAAGCACATTTTTGTGAAAGCAAACAACCTATGCTCAATCAAAACATGTACTCCTGGATCCTAACATATGGGCAGAGCCAAAGCTCCTCTCTAGAAATGCTCGAATAATTGCCTGACAACTGCTGCATTGTCAGACCATACCAAAGAAGTTTAAGTTGTGCTCTGTAGCAGCAGAAAATGATCCCAGTGACCAAAATGATCAGCACAGAGCAGACTGGTGCCTTTTCACAGCTATCACCAAAGACCTGCATTGAGCCTCTTCAGCCCTCTAGCAAACTTGGCACATTTCTTCTGCACCCAGCCCAGCAAGGATTTCCTGATCAGCAGTGCCACCCACTGGTGTGCCACACCACCTTATGCAGATTCAACAACCTTTATCTTGGTGAGATCTCTGCCACCCCTGCAGCCCTCCCTACTTCTGTTATTTGGTGACTGTAGGAGAACTGAAGGCTCTGATGATCTCCTGCTCAGGGATGCCTTACCCATTGGACGTACGGGAGTGGAACATTGCTGGAGGGAAGCAGATCTGCCAATTTCATCAGACTACGCAGGCGTAATGACAAAATGTGGCAATCTTAGTCAGAAGCAGCCTCACCCACACAAAACATTTGTTGCATGTCAAAAGAAGACAATGTATCTAAATATTTTTTTTTTTTTAAATCAAGCCAAAATATGGGAATACAATGTCATGCTTAAATTTTCAAAGCAGGCAACATTTTAAAGTTGCATTAAAAACACGAAAAAAAGGAAGGGATAATTTTGTTTACAAAAGACTGCATTTGTTGATTTTAGAATAATGTAGTTAGTATTTGAAACAAATTAATCAAAAGAATAAAAAATGTGATAGCTAAAGTCATAACTCTGCTATGGAGTACCCACCTATGACTATCTTTCAACAGTTTCTAGTGGGGTGCCTATGGCAAACACATATTAGTCAGTGATAGAGTTTGGAGGGAAAGTGCTGACTTGGTTGACATCTTATCTGAGCAGTCGTACTCAGAGAGTTGCCCTTCAACCATTTGAATCTAAACCAAAACGGCTTTGGTGCGGTGTCCCCCAGGGCTCAGCTCTGAGCCCTTTACTTTTTAACCTCTACCTAGCTCCACTGTTTTCTTTGATTGCCAACTGGGGAGTGAAAGCGATTTCTTACACTGACGACACCCAGTTGGTTTTTCCGTTTAAGGAGTGGACGGTAGACGCCTTCAAGAACTTCAAAAGCTGTCTGCGAGACATTGCTCTATGGATGAACTCAAACAAATTAAAACATAAACCTCGAAACACGTGTCCAGGGATGGCTAACGCATACACATACTGTTCTATTTACATTTTGTGGCATAGGCGTACCCGCCGTCGCCACTACATTTCCCACAGTCCTTTGGGGCAACTTGCTGGTGTGACGAGCGGTGTGCGACCTACTTTTCCTCAATTTAAACGGCTTCCTTAAGCTAACGGGCTGACGAGCCTTGAGTCTGCACCTGCGCGCCAGGAGAGGTACTTGACCTGCTTTTAATTACATTTGGCAGTCCACGCGGCACCCCTTTACATTGACCTGCTCCCTGCTGACGAGAGGCAACTACCTCGAAACACGTGTCCAGGGATGGCTAACGCATACACATACTGTTCTATTTACATTTTGTGGCATAGGCGTACCCGCCGTCGCCACTACATTTCCCACAGTCCTTTGGGGCAACTTGCTGGTGTGACGAGCGGTGTGCGTCCTACTTTTCCTCAAATTAAAACTTAATGCTGGGAAGACAGAAGTCCTGTTCTTCGGCAAGGACTCAGTGCCAGATTCAGATCTATGGTGGCCGCCAGAAATGGGTCTACCACCATCCCCTGCTACACGTATTCGTAATTTAGGGGTGAGATGGGAGGCGGACCTCTCTTTTTCAGGCCAAATACAGCAGGTTTCTGCAACTTTTTTAGTAAACTACAAAATCTCCAGAAAGTTCTACATTTCTTACCGGAAGATTGCCGTAAATCAGTAGTTCATGCCACAGTTACATCTAGGCTAGACTACGCTAATGGCTTATATCTTGGGCTCCCCAAATACGCCATCTGTCGCCTTCAGATGATTCAGAATGCGGCTGCGAGACTGGTTCGTCGTATACCATTTCGACACCATGTCTCTCTGCATCTACTGGAGCTCCACTGGCTTCCAGTGGAGAAAATAATCAAATTTAAGGCCATGACACTGGCCTACCGGGCCCTTAATGGAAACGGCCCAGGCCATCTGAAGGAAAGACTGTGTCCCTACAAACAAAATCGTGCTTTGAGATCCTATTCTCTTAACTTGCTGCGCACTCCACGCTTTGCGAAATCCCGACTGGGTGGCAGAGCTCTCACAGTCAGAACGGCTTCTTTGTGGAATGCCCTGCCATGGTTTCTGTGGCAGGCCAATTCAGAAATCTGTTTTAGAAAGGCCTTGAAGACGTGGCTCTTTAGTGTATATTAATATGGGCTGTTAATACCGGAGCTCTCTTTGGACGCAATTACCTGCTGCTTCAGCGCCGGGACACCCCTGTTTGGGGTAGCTGTCGCGCTTTACAAGCTTCAGTATTATTATTATTATTATTATTATTATTATTATTATAGAGTAGCTGGATGATGGCAAAACAGTAGTGTGCTGAAACTGGTCGTGGCGGTACAAAAGCAGGATATTTCAATGGAAAAGTCATACATGTTTGATGATCACCAGCATTGTCTGGTGAGACAGTCAGCATCTTTCATGTCACCCACAGGCAATGGCTGCTAATGCAACTCTTCTAAACCTAAACTTGAAAGATTATGTAAGGCAGGGGAACCTGCAAATGATCAAGTGAAGAATGTGTGTTATTTGGAACCCAGGAGTAAAACATATAAAACCAAGTGACACACAGCTTTTTGAGTATGTGTGTGTGTGTGTTTATGTATGTTTTGGTTCCTGCGTGTGTGTGCACATGTGTATGTGTGCATGTGTGTGTGTGTGAGACTTGTTCACCTTACCCATTGATTGGTCGATGCACATATATTGAAAGTATCATCTCTCACCTCAAGGCAAATAGGAGGATCTCTGAATCTCACATTATGGACAAAGTGGCCTATGCATTCGGCCCAAACGTCATCCATGTTCATCAAAGGGCCTTCCTTGGCATCATCAATCTTAGCATTAAAGGACCCTGTTCAAGCAGCATCTACTAGCTTAACTTGCAGCCTCCAGAGCTGGTGCCACAAGCAATGGCGAATAGGATCATTATAAATCTCGCAGGAAAAAAAGCAGCAATGCTATAACAATTCCCTTTTCCTTGAGCAATCAAAAAGATCCAACAAAACAAGAAGCTACATATTTCCAATGTAAGCAAATCAAGTCTTAACATCTTGGAGCCTCAAATAAAATTGGAAAATCCTAATAGACTTTAAAAACAGGCTTTCCACCAGTTATTATCATGTCAAACTGATCTAACCAATATAGGAAATTAACATAAATATCAGTAGCACTAAATAATTCCATTCAAACTGGCTCATAAGAAAAAGAAAGGCTCAGGGTTCAGTCACTTCTGCCCTTCTTGACATGCAGAAAGATTCAAAGAAACCACCCTTCAACAACGCAATACATCCTTCCAAAAGTGAAGCATCAAGTAGCTCCCACCAGAGAGGTGCCTTAATTTAATCAAATCCGTAAAAGGAAAACGTGCGCTCCGCTTTAATGCCTTCATCTTTTATTTCCTAAAAAGGTAGCATCATAAACGCAAAAAAACAACTCTTACAAGGACACGCCAAACATTCCTGTGCACCACATGAGGAACAAAAAAAATATACTAACACCACCTGTTTGAATTCATTGCAGATTGCCTACTTACTAAAATGCATTCTCCAGTCCAGAAAGTGAATCACAGGACCAAATACAGTCTACCTCAACTTATCAACATGGTGACTAAAGATCATATTTTACCATCGGCCCCAAAAGATTTGACGATTATGCACAAACATAGAGTTCCTTTCCATCAGCCACATGGGGCCAAATATCCACAAACTATCTTGGTTAACTTTTCTGATTTTTGGATTAAGGAACAAGTACTCTTAAGGCTATTTGGAACAAAACATTTACAGTGCTCCAAAATGCTCCTTTAATGTTTCTCCTGATCTTTCAGTGGCCTCAGCAAGGCGTAGAAAGGCCTTTCAAGGACTAGCCCATGACTTTAAGTTGATGGGTGCCCAGGCCTCTGTAGTTCAATCCACTAAGTTAAAAGCTCTTTGGAAAGGTCGATCCTAGCTCTTTACCATTTTTGCGGAAGCACAAGCTTTCCTAAAGTTAATCAAAAACTAAAGATATATCTAGGATTTGAAGAATTGTGCAGCTGTGTTTATTAGGGGGTGTTGAGGGGGGAGGTGGTGCTTGTCTTGTCAGTCTTAGGATGCAATGCCATGGCATCCTTTCAGGTGGGGTTTCTGTGAGGCGGGATGCAAGGGGGATTCCCGCTACGTGGGTTGGCAAGGTGGGTTGTGTGACAGAGCTATGTTGAACTGCTTGTCGTATTTTTCCCCTCAGATCTTGTTCATTCAGGAGACACATTTTAAGTCAAATTCACTGAAAATGACCTACCTAAGGTTTACAATCAAGCTTATTTTGCTTCTGCAAGTATGTCTGTTCGAGGCGTCACCATAATATTCCGTAATAATTGTAATTGTGTAAAAGTACAACAAGTTAGTCAAGATATTCAAGGGCGATGGATTTGGCTAAAAATTAAGCTTGAGGGTGTATTGCTCAATCTCTTGAATTACTAAGGGCCCATATTCGATGATTCTGAGGCTTTACAGCATATTTATGATCTATTAATTTCTTCAGAGGATTCTATATTTGGGGCGGGATTTTAACTATATTCAGGACCTTCGGCTCAACACCTTAAATACAGCTAAGAATCAATTAAAGACTAAAACAGCTAAGTTGATTGATAGAATAAAACAGGAACTTGCCGTTCTTGATTCGTAGCGTCAAGGACATCCAGGTATGTCTCATTATACTTGTTATTCTTCCAGATTCAAGATGGTCTCTCAAATAGATTGTTGTCTTAAGGGGAGTCAGAGACTATCTCTGATCACTCAGCTATTTCAACGATAGTTAAATTAAATAAACCTGAGCGGTGAAGTATTAAGCGTTGGCATTTTGACAAATCTCTTCTTGAAGATATGGATTAGATTAAAGAAACACCGTTTTTTATAAAATAACTTCTTTAAAATAATGAGAATTCTGTACCTATATTTTTTGTTTGGTAGGCTTTTAAAGCAACTTTCAGAGGCCAGGTAATATGCAATAAGTCTGCACAAGTGGTGCTGTCATTGCAGATAGCAGTTGAAAGAGCCAGAGATAAGTTAAATAAGACCAGGTCTGAATCCTCAAAAACTGCTTCTCTGCTAGATGTAGTAACAGATAAAGACAATTTGAGGACATTTTTCAACCTATTCGAAATCAAGGGGAGTAAGGCTTATAAACAAAAATTCTCTTAGGAAAAGCGAACATATAGGACGCCATCTGGCTTGTGCTACTAAAGTCCATAGCAGTGAAAATGTAGTCACTCAGATCAGAGACCCAGAAACTGGTATAGTAGATGATTCAAAGGATAAAATTGCCAAGGTTTTTTGCGGCATTTTGAAATCATATATGAGGAATAGCAGGTTGTAGATATTGAATCACTCATACAATATTTCAAATCTCTACAATTACCTTCTATTTCGAAGAGTTTGAGCGATTTCCTTGATGAGTTTATTATGCAAATTGATGTCAGCAATATAGTAAAAACCATGTCTAACACAAAACCTGCAGGTAATGATGGTATCCCTGTTGAGGATTTCAAGACCTTTGAGCCTCCACTTCTACCTTTTCTTACAAAATGTTTCCATCTGATAAAAAATGGCCATATAAAAAAACTTTAAAGAAGCGGTGGTAGTATGCTTTCTCAAGAAAGATTAAGACCCTAGGGATCCTAGTGCATATTGCCCCATCATTCTATTAATTGTAGACTATAAAATATTTATGAAAATATGGGCTTTAAGATTGAACCCTGTGCACAACAGGTAGTCCATCCGGATCAGACAGGTTCCGTATCTCATAGATCTATGGCCTCAAACACCTTATTTTAACACAAGCACTTGATTTCCTGTCAGTCAACAAGGTCATGGCAGCGATCTCAATGCTTTTATGCACAAAAAGCATTTGACCTTGTTGACTTGTAGGCTTTGTTTTTTATATTACAAAGATTTGGCCTCCCTGATCAGTTGGTTAAAATGTAAAGAGAGCTCTATGTAGGTTCAGAGGCTAAAATCGTGATAAATGAAGAAGAGCTGGGGCTGGTAAAGATCAGACATGCCACCTGTCCCCTCTTCTCTTTTTGTTTTTTATAGAGCTTCTGGAAATAAAAATTCGTAAACATTTCTGGATAGTCTCCCCTTTATATGCAATGCTAAAAATCTAACTATTTGCAGATGATGTTATTCCATATTTATTAACAGATTCACTAAATATCCAAAATGCTTTTGATGAAATATTAGCGTTTACACGAATAGGAAATAATAGGTTAAATCAATCCAAGACTGAAGTTCTGTTGTTTAATACTCTGGCAGTATTGCTTCCATTTTCCCTCCAACAGACAGCTATTAAATCCATTAGACATATAGGTTTATTCGTGACTAACCAGTATGATCAATTATTTATGCTAAACTATGGAAGTACATTTTAAAAAGTGAAGAGGCTATTGGACAGCTAGTCTCTCATTCCTTTAACGCTAATTGATCATGTATCAATGGTTAAAATGTCCATTTTACCATAATTTTATATCTTGCTTATTGATCTTCCTATTAAAATACCTAAATCTTATTTTCGGGATTTACAATAAGTAATTCGGAATTTCATTTGGGCAAATAAACAGCTCAGAACTTCATTAGCAATATTACAATTAGACTCAACTCGGGGGGCTAGCCCTCCCAAATTGTGAATTTTATCATCATGCAGCCTTGCTGAATGATTTGGTTCCGCTCCCAATGTCATCTTCAAAATTAGAAAATGTTATGCTAAATACAATGTTGGCTGAGAGTGCAATGAAATCACCTGTTTTACGAGCTTGCCGAAAAAATCAACATACAAGACAATACTAGATTTAGCTTATGATGTGCAATTGTTTTTCATATCATGTAAAACTCCTAGCTATCATCCATATAGAAAATTAGCCGATTTTCAAGGTTTCGGTTTACAGTTCACCCAGGGGATGTTAGATTTATGGAAGGAGGCAGGTTCTGAACGACTGAGGGATTTTTTTTATTTATCAAACTTGATTACTTGCGAGTCATTGACTCAGCAGTTGGGCTCCAGGATTTCAGCCCTTTCTTTTAGGTTTAATCAAAAATAAGCTTTTTAAGACCAAATTATGGTATGGTCAATAATTTAGCATCACGGATTTCAAGCCAACTATATGATCATGGCTTAACTGGAGTCTGCAGCTGGTACTCTTTCCTATCTTAGCTGGGTGAGCAGAAAGAGATTGGTAAATTTCTTTCTAAACTAGTAAAGGAAACTGGATATAGTCTCAGCAACAAAGAATGGCAGACGCAATGTGAAGTAGGGCATAGAGCGCTTCATGCTGCTAACTACAAAAGAATGGCTTTTTTGTCAAGAAGGCTGACCCACTTTACACTGGAAAGGCTTCACAAGATGTTTCCACTTTCTCTAGAACATTGTGTTAGGTGTTGGGATCCAGAGATATTGTCTTGGAACCATATTTTCTTCAATTGTCACCATTTACAACAATTTTGCTCCGAAGTGATAAGTTAATTATAATCATTATCAGTTTATATTATCCCTTCCCTTAATTGGTTTTACTTGGTTCTTCAGCGGAGGTCCACCATGTGACAAAATGCCTGCAATATTTTCCATAGCTATAGAAGTAGCCAGGTCATTAATTCTTCAGAGGTAGAAATCCGATAAGATACCTTTGAATCACCATTGGCATGAGAAAATGGCTAGGGCGTATATTTGGGAATAAGCATAGGCTAAACATATAGGGCCTGGTCAGAGTTTTTTTAGTTTTGTATAGTAGGATCTCCTTGCTGCACTCTCGCTGCTAATTTCTCTAATCTTTTGTATAATGTATTTTTTTCTCTTTTTTTAGATGGGAACTTATTCTTGAACTATTATGAATTATATTGCCATTTGACTTAATTTTGGAGAGGGCGATCTATGTTTAAGATGCTATTTATGTAACTTATGATGTTTTTTGTGCTCTTCCTGATTAATTCATATTGTATTATTTGCTGGAATCTTAGCACCTTATTGAATTAGCTCTTTATTGTGTTTCTTCTTTTCTTTATGACAATTATTGATTGTTATATAGGACAGCTTTGTTAGATGATCGGCAACTTCCAAGTGTTAATTTGATGCGTGTAGAATGCATTACTAAATTATTCTACTTAAGGTTTAGGCTGTCTGACCCAAAGAACTGTGGGCCTCATTTATGAAAAGAGACGCATCAATGCGAGAAAACAGCGATGCGTCACTTTTCATTGCGCCGTCCCTGCGACACCAATGATGCGTCATATTTACATTATGACGCGTCATGTCACAAGGAGTTACAGATATGTCCGTCTTTTGGATGTATCTGTAGGCGCAAATTTTTTATTTTTTATTTTTTTTAACTGATTTTCTGTAATAACAGTACAACAACATTGAGTCATGCCATAATTCATTATACCTTGGTTAGCAGTGTTTACAAAGAGTATATCCTCATTGAGGCTTAATACAGCTATAAACAGGTATGTCTTCCTTTCAGAGTGACTGGGTTGAGAATAGGTTATAATGCTTTTTCATTGCGCTCCAGTAAGTACGCTGTAAGGGGTGCCCAAAAGTCCTTCGGACGTGATCTGGTCAGCAGCTCCTCCTCATATGTCTTGAGAGTGTCTCTGCAATACACTAGAACTTTCAGCCATGTCTTAGGCGCAGGACATAATGTGCTGTCCCAGTGTATGGACACCCTCCGTTTTGCCATTAGAAGTGCTATCGCCAACAGCTTTTTCCTTGCTGGTGGTATCTTACAGATCAGACCCAGAATGCACACCAGTATAGAACACTCAATATCACATTGTACGACCTCACTCAAAATTGCCGTTACATTTGTACAGTATTCTCTTACCTTCCCACAATTCCATGCTAAGTGTGTGAAGTCTGCTTCCGGCATCCCACCTCTGCGGCAGACAGGCTCCACCCACAGACCCTTTCTCCAAAGCCTCGGAGGTGTGTGGTATGCCTGATAGAGATATTTGAGGTGGATTATGCGTAAGTTGCAGTTCGGTGTCAGCATGTCTGTGAGGCTGCAACAAGTTGTCCAGTCATCTTGTGTGAGTGGCATGGACAGAGACTGGTTCCATCGTGTTAAGGCTCTGGTAGTGGGTTGTGCGAGTTCTATCTGCATAGTGTGATATAGTCGGGCTACCAGGTGACGTCTGTTGGGTTCTGTTATTATTGTCTGTAATGGGGCTAGAGCTGGAGGTTCCTCAGGTAAGGTGGGGTATAATGATTTTATAGCCGCTCTTATCCTATAATAGATGAAGCGAAACAGTAATGATTGGTTGGTAATGTATTGTAATGCGGTCATTTCCACAAAGTGCCCCTCTACGTATAAATCACTCATTGTACTAATGCCTGCGTCACGTAGCATAGTGATGCTTCCAGCGTCTTGCACCGCCGTCAGCGCAGGGTGGTTAGCAAGAGGCAGGGATGGGGCATATAGCGGTAGTTTATTAGTCATTTGTCCTAGTTGTCGCCATTCATCCGTGGTGGCCTTTATGGTGTTAATTTCAGAGCGAGGGACATCCCTGCAATCATGCGGTAATATGTGGCATAACGGTATGGGGTAGGCATCGCCCTCTTCCACGGCCAGATGAGGCAGGTATTGCACTGGATGATACCAGTAGTGAGCATAATGTGCCTGTGCACATAAATAATAAAGTTTAAAGTTCGGGGCGGCGAACCCACCCTGATTATATGGGAGCGACAGTGTGTCCCAACTGATTCTTGCTTGTTTTCCCGCCCACACCAAATTTGTTAATATGTGTTTGTAGTGTTCTAAAGAAGTATTGCGGTAGGGTGATTGGGATGTTGGTGAAGAGGTATACAAATGTTGGTAGTACCACCAGTTTTATAATGGCTATTCTATCTGCTAACGTCAGAGGGAGTTTGATCCATTTATGCACTTGTTCCTCTAGTTTGACTATTGCTCTCCCATAGTTCTGGCTGATGACTACCGCTGGGTCCCTATGGATCCAGACGCCCAAATATTTTTCAGGGTATGACTGCCACTCGCGGGGTTATTCCAGGGAGCATGTTTGCATATGCTCAGCAAGGGGGATGATAGTGGATTTGTTCCAGTTGATTTGAAGGCCCGAGAAACCCCCATATCTAATGTATTCCCGCAGAAGCCGTGACAAATTGTGCTGTGGGTCTCTCACGTACAGCACCATGTCGTCTGCGTACAGTGATAACCCTATTTGGCGTTGCTGAAACCTAAGTGCCGCGTCTGCATATTTTTGTCGGTCTTTACAGGCCAGGGGTTCTAGTGCTATAGTAAAAAGTAGTGGGGAGAGCAGACAACCCTGTCGTGTTCCACGCCTAATTGGCACTGGCTCTGATATCTGCCCATTCACTTTAATTCTAGCAACAGGCTCTGTGTAGAGAAGTCTGATCCAATTTAAAAACATATCTGGCATGCCCATCCTGCTCATTATGGCAAACAAGTAGCCCCACTCAACCGAGTCAAAGGCTTTCGCTGCGTCCAGCAGGACAGCCGTAGCCTGCATCGGTTTTAAAATATGTAAAAGCGCAAATATGGTGCGTATGTTATGGGAGGTCGAGTGCTCTGGAATGAATCCCGACTAATCTGGGCATTAGGGGCGTTAGTCTGGTGGCCAGCACCTTGGCTAATATTTTGGCATCAGTATTTATTAGAGACAGCGGGCGATATGAATCCCATCTGTCTGGCTTTTTGTCAGGTTTGAGGAGTGTGATGATCAATGCTTCTCGGAGAGTGGGTGGGAGGATACGCTTCTCATATGCGTCCGCGTACATAGCTAAAAGGTGTGGACTGATCAGGTCACTATATGTTTTGTAGAACTCATTTGTGAGTCCATCAGGGCCCGGCGCTTTGCCATTTGGTAATGATTTGATCACCTCCTGTATCTCGGGGACTGTTACCGGCGGTGACAAATATTCCCTGTGGTGATCCGCCAGCCACACCAGGGCAATGTCTTCCAAATATGTTGTGAGTTATGTCATGTTTGTGTCCCCTGTTGAGGTATACATATTACTGTAGGCTGTAGCAAAAGTGGAGGAGATGCCTGCGTTGTCAAAATGAGTGTTTCCGTTGTCATCAGTTATTTGCGTGACTAAGTGGTGTACTGTCCTCGTTTGTATTTTCTGGGCTAGTGTATGCCCTGAGCGTCCACCCTCACCGTAGGCCCTGGCAGTATATCGTCTAGATAGGTACTTTAGTTCATTTTCTGCAGCTGCATTATATAGTGCGAGTTGTTCTTTAATGTGCCCCAGAGTCTCTAAACTGTGCGTGGTCTCATATTCTGTCTCCAATTTTTTGATGGGTCCCTCTATTTTCTGCAACTCAGAGCGTAGGTCCCTCAATATCCCCGCACTAGTGCTGATGCATTGTCCACGAATAGTGGCTTTGAATGCTTCCCACACCACACCTGAGTCCTCAACTGACCCCACATTGAATTGAAAGTATTCCTCTACTGCTTTATGTATAGCTTCACTATAGATCGGGTCTAGGAGGGAACTAGCATTAAAGCACCATATATGCTGGGGCGGTACGTATGTAGGTATATCTACCTCCAGTAATACAGGGTTGTGGTCAGAGAGGGTTCTCGGGAGATGCTTGACGTTCGCCACCCAGCCATTAACACGTGTGCTGGCCAGCCAGTAATCGAGTCTGGACCAGCTGGCATGTACTGTAGATGCATATGTGCCCTCCCTTGCGTCTGGATGACGGAGTAGCCATGCGTCCACTAAGTAAACTCATCCATGCCTGCCCATACCTCCTTAGCAGCCTGTTTGTGATGCTCTGTTGCATGCATTGATCGATCCTGCTGGGCGTGTAGCGCTATATTAAAGTCTCCCTCCCATAATAGATCTGTATAGGATAGGTCTCTCAGGTGGTTGCGTATGCCAATATAGATGTCTGGATCGTCAATGTTCGGTCCGTACGTGTTGATTAAGCCGATACGAGCCCCGCGTAGTGTGCCTGTTAATATGACATACCATCCTAAGGCGTCTTGCAGTATCTGGTCTACGTTAAATTGAACGCCTTTCTTCACCAGGATGAGGACCTCACAAGAATACAAAGAGTAGGATGACACCACCGCCAGCCCCGCCCAATTTTTGCCCATGGCCTTATCCGTGTGTGTGGTGAGGTGTGTTTCCTGAAGCATGGCCACTTCTATCTGATGTCTATTTAGGTAGGCTATCACCTGACGTACCTATCTGGGAATTTTTAACGCCCCGCACATTCCATGTCAAGCATCTTAATAGTCTGTTACTAGCTCGTTACGGCATTTTATTTGGTGCCGTAAAGGTGTAAGCATCTTTAGAGTGTTCTCTTTGGCTGTATCTGTTGCACACGACTCATGAAGAGAAAAAACAATGCAGAAACATATAAAATGAACATCCCCTTCCCGCTCCCACTCCCGCATCCCAATTATGCTGGAGAATGCCCCGTGCATATGTTGAACTTGTGTTACCCCGGTAGTGCCTAATGCACCCTCGGTTCGTAACTGAACGAGAAATACAACAGTTTGGGGCTTACCCATAGGGGGGTGTGCCTGAGTCCCATCTTACTCCCCTCTGATGATAAGAGGGTGGGCCGTGAGCCTTAAGATATAGATTTGTTTAGCCAGCGTTGTTAAGAGTTAGTTAGTGCAAGTAGAGTGCAGCAGGTGGAGGTATGTTGCACCATCATGATCCCACGCAGTAGAACGGTTGATTCTATTGTCAGTTTTCATCATCCGATTGATGTCTTTGCTTGTCATTTTGTAATTGCGAGTTGGTGTAGGCCATGGCTGCTTTCGGGGTGTTAAATATCTTGTCTGTGCCTTTGTGCATGATTTTGAGGTGAGCCGGATATAGCATGGCATATTTGATGCCTGCTTTCTGCAGCTTGGTCTTTACTTGCTGGTACTCGCGCCTGGCTGTCTGTACCGCCATGGTGAAATCCGGAAAGAACTGTAATATATTGCCTTGGTGATTGATGGTTCCTTTTTCCCGTTCCAATCTGAGGACGGTATCACGGTCCCATATAATTTAAGAGTCTGGCCATGATCGGTCGCGGCTGTGATCCTGGCGAAGGGCGCGGCGCAACGTTACGATGTGCCCGCTCAACTATGAGCATGGTAGATAGTTCTTCTGTCCCAAAGATATCTTTCAACAGGGTTTCGATATATTGCTCCATGCGCACTGTGTTTGTTGACTCAGGTAGCCCGGCGACGCGGATGTTGTTGCGCCGCGAACGCGCCTCCAACTCCTCATTTTTGGCCTGTATAACTGCCATCACCTTCTCCATGTTGAAAGTCTTGGTTTGCAGTTCTTGAGTTGTGTTTTCTGCCGTGGAGACACGGGCCTCCACGTCCGTGATCCGATTCGCCTGTTGATCAAGCTTTTTGGACATGTGGTCCATGCGAAGGGTTAGGTGGTCAATTTTGTTATCAATGGACAGTAAGCTTTGTTGTACCGCCACCAGCGTAGCAGCGAGTGTGACCAGGCTAGTGCCTTGTTCCTCCATGACGGTCGCGTTGTCACTGGTAGCTCGGGTGGCTTTTTTCGCTTCAAAGGTGAGTTTGGGCTGAGCTTTGTCAGGTTCCCAATCGGAACAGGGTGTTAGTAGCCACACCGTGTGACCCCGCACCAGTCTAGGGCAAACGAGTACCGGCCGTCTTAGGTCGAGTGGTGATGGTGGACTTCCGATGTTTGCTAGGCTCCTGCTGCAGGGCGATGTTGTAACTTGTAGTTGCGTAGGAACCCAGCTGCGCTGTCTGTTTTTACACTGTTCTTTGCATTGTAGAGGGTGAGACTTCGCAGCTCCTGTCCCTCCACACTCTGCATCCAATGCGCGAGGCGTCCTCGGTGCTATCATGTGAGGTGGAGCGGTCTTTGTGCACACACCTTCCCCGCCCTGTGGATTAGTGGTTAGACAATGGGTGAGAGCAGAGTCTGCCACTTGGAGGGCCCCCGAACACCAGACCTCCCTCTTCGGTCCGTCTGGTTGTTGCACTGTGTCGCTGGGGCTCCCAACCGCTGCAATCTCTCCCCACTGGCGCTTTGTAGTTGTGTCTTACCTAATATGGCCCCAGCCGCAAGGCGGAATCCCTACGGCTGCTCTACGCCAGTCTGGGTCCTAGGTCACGATATCTCAGGCCTTGTGCGTCACTGCGGACTCCGTTGTGAGTTGCATTCAGGTGCTAGTTGCCTCAAGGAGTGATTGGTCTGCGTATAGCATTCACAAGCACAGAGGCCCATTGGGTGCACAGATCACTAAGGTCCAACACACCGCGGGGTTGGACTTCGCCGACCAAGTCACGATAATAGGTGTGCCTATGAGAGCGCAGTTCCCAACACGCTGCTCCTCACCACTTGCTCTCCCCGTCACCAACACCAGCAGGCCCGAGCGGCTCGCGGGCTCCTTTTACGATCGGTACCGCCAGGGCCGCCCGCTATCTCGCACCCCCGACTCAGGCAGCGCAAGGCCCAGAGCCGATGCGCAAGCCGTTCAGGCGGCCGCGACGGCCCGCGTGGGAGTCAGCGATGCTGGAATGTCAGGCCCGCAGGGGAGACCGGGCCATGCGGCACGGTCTAGGGTGGCGTGAGTCAGGGAGCGAGGGTGCACCACTTACTTCTGCCACCGCCGGCAGCGCTGGATGGTCCCGGTCATCGGCGCGGCCCTCTCCGCTCCGTGTTGCTCCTCGGCTGCCTGCTCCACCGCACGTCAGAATCCCAGTCCTGCAGGACAGATGGCGCAGGTACATCGGTTGGCTCAGGCACACCGGGATTCTGCAGGGCAGTGGCGTTGTGAGTGTAGCCGTTACGAAGCAGCCGCCATTTCCTCCGCCGCCGCACAGTCGCTTATTCTAGGGCACTGCAGACTCGATTCCAATGCTTCTGTTGCACCTCCGCGACTGCCCACGATGTTTGCAGAATGTGTCCACTCAGGTGCGCTTCATTTTGCTGGCATATTGACAGGTTGTCATACGTTATTCGCTCACGGCCGGCAGAGCAACACTATTGTGTGGCCATCTTGCCGTGGGCTCTCTAGCGCCCCCAATGTAGGCGCAAAATTGACGCATTGCTGGAGTGTGTCACAAAAGTGACGCAACTCCAGCAATGGGTCATTACAGATGGGCAAGCCCCATGTTAAATGTTCCTGCCTCAGTCTTGTGCCTGCCATGAGGCAGGCGTAACATATTGATGCATTTGTGTCCTAGAAGTGGTGCAGTGCAATCTTATAGATTTCACTACGTCACTTCTACGACCCATTATTGCGTCTGAACGCCCCCCCTGCATACATTATACCTGGCGCAGGTATAATGTGGCGGAGGGGCTTACAAAGTGACGCATCTACCTAGATGCGTCACTTTGTAAATACGGCGCAAAGTGGCAAATTTTTTACTCTGGTGGTGCATCACAAAAAGTGACGCACCAGCAGCGCAAAAGTGAGCCAAGGGCCCAAAAATAAGCCCCTGTATATAGAAATTGTGAATATAACTGTATGCATGTACTCCCATTGCAAGAATTAATGTGTTATAGGAAGGGCCACTGGAACTATGCAGCAGTGGAGGGACAAATTACGTTTGACTAAATTGTACAGCAAGAAAAGGTAATTTATTCAGCACATTCTGTAGTAATGTTATCTCACTGTTGTGTCATTTTTACACACTTCGATAATAAAGGGATTCTAATACTATTAAAAATGCAAAAAGCATTTCTCTTGAAAATGCTATTCATCAATAAATAATGATATCGTCTTGTATGAAAGCACTAGGATCCCCATTTTAATAACACTGTTCCTTTAGTTTCCTAGCAAAAAAGAGCTTGTGTAAAACAATGTTACACTGAGCAAACACTATTCTACATGTGCACACTTCATGAAATAAAAGGTTTGCCTAATTTTTTCCATGTATTCCAGTTAATATATTTTAGAATTCGGCTTCAGTTTATGTCTTATTTTGTGTCCATACTATGGTTCTCTGGAACCACTTTTTAGGTCTCGGCTAGCGATGGCTGCGCTTGCGCAGTCTCGCTCGCGAGAGATAATGACTTGGGAGAAGAGGGGCTTGAACCCGCCCCTCTTCTACCCTGTTCTCCATTGGCTGGCCTAGTAAATGCTGGCCAGCCATTGGAGAAGAGGTCCCGTCACTCCAATCATGCCCCGTCCTTTTCGGATCGGGGGGCGTGTTTTTTGCGAAAAGTCTCAGGGAGGAGACAACAGCAAAACACGCCCCCCAATCCGAAAAGGACGCTGCGTTTCTTCGAGGCAGTTCTTCTCTGCCTCGGAGAAAGGTGGTGGTGTCCCGGCGTTGCTCCCTCACCTGATCTCCTTGTTCAAGAGTCCTGTGGCTTCTCTACCGAGGCATGTAGAGTCTCCAATCGCCGGAACAACCCCAGTCTCTGCGGAACCCGTATTTTTCCCGCCGAGGCTGCGAGAGTAGATGTTTTCCGCTTTGGCGCCACGTGTCTTTTCTTTCTGTATAGTTGTGGTTTTGACTTCAGTGAAGTTCGTGCAGAGGGTTAATATGCCTGCTGCAAAGAACGAGTGCCAAATAGATTACAGAGCGCGTATGATGTAAATCCTTTGTTACTTGCAATTCATAACTTAAAGTACCACGTCAGGAGATGTTCTCCGGTGACTGATTTGACCGCCCCCCCTTACCCCTAGGAAAGGCGGCCAAGAGCGGTCATTTCCGTGGCTGCGGGCTGCCTTGGAGGGGGGGGGGGGTGGACAGCTCCTGGGGTGCAGAGGGCAGCGGCACCTCTCCCCTGGCCAGGGCAGCGGTCGGCGATCTGGGGGCGAGAGGTAGCTCACATCGGGCCGGAGTATCTTCGAGTGCCTCCGCCACGGCTATCTCCCCTCCGGCCTGAGCTTGTATGTATCCGGCTGCGGGGGAAGGCTGGGTCGGGGCCGCCCAGCACCTGGAGGCAGTCAGCGCTGCTCGGCCTCCGCCCCTGAGAGGAGGAGCCACGATGCGATGGAATACAGGACACCACCAGAGGAGCAGGCTAGCAGCGCAGGCCCTGCGTTACAACTGCTGACTGACTGCCTCGGAAACCCGTGAGCCGAGGCGACTGTCTGAGGCAATGTCAACAACGTACACACACCACTCCCTCCAGGCTCTGAGGGGCCGCGCTCAGGCAACCAACCCCACCTGTAAATGTGAGAACCCACCCTACTTTCAGGGGCAAGACAGAGACCAGTCAGCCACACAGTCGGCCTTAGCCGCCAGAGGGAGGCCGCCGTGACAGCGGTCACGAGATCCTACGAGTGCTTCCTCCTGGTCAGCACGAAGGCGGCTTCCTGTCGCCCATTACAGGACCCCCTCTGTTTCAGAGGCTTCTTGTGCAACCGTAATTAAATGAAGAGCCGAGAGAAGATGTGTTGTAATGTCTACAGCGGCAGACCTTGAAGCTGGGGAACCGGGTATGAGTCTTGGCGGGAGGCTCAGGCTACCTGTGATTCTGGGCATAACACTTAAATCTATCCGCGCCTAAAATAAAACATGTCCGTCTGTAATGCAATTGGTTGGTGTTCATGTTAAAGTGTGTCGATACTCTCGGGTCGAGTACGCGTTATAAGAATGGAAAAAAAAGGTTTAGGCACAGCTGTCCCGGAGTTTGTAAAATGCCCCTTTCTGGGTGCAGAGCCTCGCGCCTGCTTCACCGGAAACAGCGCTCGAGTTACCTACCTCGAGTGCTGCTATTGTGTAAGGTCATTTGTGTAAGTCGTGGTATTGTTAACCACCAGTCGACGACGTCTGCGTTATTTTGTACTTGTCTACTGAACTCTTTCTACGTTTTATTGAACGTGACTCATACCTGTCAAAAATGTGAGAACAACAATGGAACTTTTGAGAAAAAAACGACTGAAGTGAATTAACGCATTAACTTACGCGAGAGAGTACGTGGTTTTCAGCAGGTAATAACTAGAATGATACATGATAGAATTATGAATACATTTTTAGGTCTGGCATCAGTAGAATGACTGAAAACAGTTCTACACACCCTTCAGGCTTCCCTATTCCATCCACGAGTATTTATCTCATCAAGACCAGGTGTTTAGGTCTCGCCTATTAGTTACCAATTCTTCAAAATATTCATGGAGTGGACTTTGTCTCCGATTAGAGGCATCTTTCCCTCTCACCTCGCGCTTCTTGCAGTTACAGGCCCATGGAATGATGCAATTTTGCAACTGAGGATTTTTCAGCATAATTGAAGATTTGCAGCATTTTCCACATAATCGACCATCTTCTGCTGCTTCAAGGGACATTGTGTCTCCCTCCCCCCACCTCTCTGGGGTACAGGGCATAGCACAAACCAGGGCCCCTCAGCAGTCAAGACTATGAATATCTGTGGGTTATGGAATCTCGGGACCCCCACCTCATCCAGCTGGGGGCCCCCATTGTTTTGCATCAAACCACTGCTGGGCTAGTGAGGGGGTCCCTCCCCCCTAAAAACAAGCATTTACAATGCAACGGTCTCGGCATTGTTAAAGTTAGAGCTATTGGCATTGCTCATGACAATGCCGTTCCTTTAAATGTTTTAAAAACAAAAACATAAACAAAAATAATGTCATGAGCAATGCCAATAGCTCTAACTTTACCAATGCCGAGACCATTGCATTGTAAATGCTTGTTTCCATTAGGCAGCAGCCTTGAAAAATGGTGTTTTACATTACTTATTACCTAAGTATGCTGTAGGTATCTCGCTTATAGGCAGGGTAATATTCGAGACATCAAACCCCACAAAAGAAGTGAACGTTTGGCGTGTTTGTGTTTTCTTAATGCCCCCTTGAAAAATCTGTTGTATCTGATGTAAACATGAATATACTCAAAAAAAGAAGCAGGACATTTCCATGCCAAAGAAATCATTACTATTTGAATATGTCTGCTTTATTAATGCTGTATACAAATGCCATTTCCCTTTGTTTCCGTTGAGCTCTTTAATACTCTCTGGACAAAAGTTTCAACCCCTTTCTATCAATTTAGTAGCTGAATACCGCAATAAGAATTTGAAAGGTGATTGATTAACCTTCTCAAACTCTCTTCTACTGCACTGCACCAATTTGAGTGTGTTCCTTTTAGTGTTTGATTGGTTTGAGTTGAGTACCATGGGCGTTGAGTCACCAAAATGCCACGGGTAGCATGACATCACATAACCGTTGACCTTAATGACATCACAGGAAGCAACATCATATGACCCCTCACCCTGATTTTTTCCAGAAAGTCATGTCACTTGACTCTGAAATCTCAACAATTTAGCATTTGAGTTGGATACTGTCACAAAATAACACAAAGGTGCGCTATATGCTGCTTTGCATTATTTTCCATCAAGGGGGCATTCCAGGGATGGTGCATGAGCATTCCCATTCAACCACCCATGGATTTTGGCACTAATCCCTATCTACAAACATTGGCAGACAGGAATTTGCACCAAAATCTTATGCCGCCTCAAGGTGGTAATAAGGAGAATATTTCCAATTTCTTGTTTTTCCAATTTTGCATGCATGCTGCATTGTACAGCACACATTTAATGTGGGAAAAGTTTTTGCACAAGAAGGGACCCCTTCCAGCACAAAACCTATACTTTGGCAATAGTGTACGTGTGTTGGTGCATGGCTGCCAAAAGTATGCCAGCTCACGGGGAGAAAAATGCACCACATCTTATTAGTTATTGGTACATTTTTTCCTCTCCCCTTTTAATGCAAGGCAGCATAGCAACTTTAGCAGAGTGACGGCTTGCATCAAAGAATAGTAAATCTGGGCCTCGGTCTCACACAATCTTACTCACTACCTGTCCCTTTCTATCACTGACTTTTACCCACACACACATGATTAACATAGAGAAACATTCGCTTATACACACTAACGTCTGCAAGCATGCTTACAAAATACATTTATAATCATTTTTACTTATCACAGCTGCCACCATAGGACCTAAGCGTGCTCCATTTCTATTACACTAATAGTGAATAACAGAATATTATTCCCTATGATATGCTGAATAACCAGCAGATGTTAAGGAATGTTGAGCCCCCCTGTTCTTGGCTCTGATTTTGCCACATCTGAGGCCAGGGGTCACAAAGGCAAGCCCAGCTGTCACAAGGGGCAAGCCAGGGATCACAGCTGCAAGCAAAGGTAGCAGCGGTGACCAATTGTGTCTCCTAAATGAAGTCCATACATCTGCTTATTATTCTGCAAAGTGCAAAATTCCTAGAAAGTGTAGCAAATCTTTAATTACTGGAAAGTGCTGTGGCTACACAGTGAGTTTTTCCAGTCAGCCTGATTACATATATGTCAAGATACGGTAAGTCTGACAGTCCCTTGGGCACACCCCTGAGCTAAAAAGAGTAGGTCTACATATGGATTAGGCATGAGTTTATACATGACATACCATAGCAAATAATAGTGACCATTGGCAGTGTTAATTTGAGACACGTCTGCTCCACATTTTATGTGGAGGGGGCTGTATCACATAAAGTGAGCACAGGGAGTACTGAATTAAATCCTAGTCTCTTCTACAGTTTTGGATTGACTAATATCTTAATTAGTTGAAGAGCTGCAACAGTGCTATTTTACCACATTAGACAGTGATTAATGATTGCTTATTACAAGATCTTTGAAGGTGTGTTCTGCTTTTGGCTGGAAATATATCAGCATGTGTTGACATATTTTGTTTAGGGACTAGAACACAATACAATATAATACACAAAGAAAGATAACACAATTAAAACGTAACATATCACAACAAAATGCCCAAAACAGAACACGACACAACCATACTGTAACAAAACTGAATCATATTACAATAATGCAGCACAAAATGGCAAGATGGCAAAATCACTACAGCAAAATTCTATACCGAATATTTGCACAAATGTTCTTGACACATATTACCGTCTTCAGAATCCTATTTCCATAAAACGAGGTTAAAAGATGTTTCCACATAGCTTAAGTACTGCCTTAAATGACAGTAAAAAAATGTGTGAGCTAACCCATTTGTTTGAAATACTTAGAGACCTTGAGCAGCCATTTTTACCACATTAAACAGTGATACATGGTTGTTTTTAACTTTGAAAGATTGTGTAGCTTTTGGCTACAATTTTTCATCTCTGAAGTACACACAGAGCACAACAAAACACAACACAAAAGCATACTGCAAAAAAAAATTGCAACACAACGAAAGCAAAGTGTCTCAATGAAAGATAGATTCCGAAACAGTAGCCAAAATAAAACACAGCAGTAATACAGAACAATGCAGCACACAAAGACAACAACACAAAAAGCAATACAACATAGCACCACAACAATTAAAAAAAATAAACAAATAAGCACAAATAGTCTTGCCACACGTTACTACCTCCACATTTTTGCCTTCATGACACTGTGGTAAAAGGTGGTTGTAGCAAACACTGGCTTACATACCACCAAGGACATGAAGCAGAGCCCTGCAAAATGTTTTCTGATCCATCCCTAGATAGCATAAATTTAGGCTTCATGCATGTATACATGTTAGGAGATAAAATATCATATTTAGTTGATTACTTACAGATGCTTCTGTTCAACATTCTGTGTGACACTTGCTTTCCAAAGACAGCGTCTGCCCAGGTTTCAAATATTTACTGAATATTTGAAGATCCAGCTGGGGTTAATATTTGATTCCAAATCTTTTTTCCTCCTTCATTACTTCTCTGTCTTACAAAGCACCCAGCTGCTGCCACTGTGAAAGATAAACAAGTCAACTTCACAAGATACTGATCAAGATGCATTCAAAGCACATAATGAACTCTGTGAATAGCAGCCATATTAATAAGAAATTTGGATGTTTATTTGTAGGCAAGGTTAGACTGATAAATCATTCATATGTATTGAAGCTATCCTGTCCTTGTGGAAAGTTATTAATAAATGGTTGATTTGCAATGTGCTGAGATCTGTCATTCTAATTGACTGAAACAGCATTCATAACCTACTGTAACTAGGCAACTCCAGAAAATGCATGCCAACTGTCTTTGATACATATTTAAAACCATAAATGATTAAGTTTAGACCCATTTTGCGAGACATATAGAAAAACTTAGGTCTGCGGTGCCTAATCACTCTAACCTGGGTTGGTTAAAAAGAGATGTAATGTTTGCGTCTATATTTTAGAGGAGACTGCACTGCACTGTCATACTGATATGAGCTTTGATTTCCAGAGCTTTGATCTGATTTCTGTGAGTCAATTTCTCAGTTTATTACCTAAATATAAATAATAATTTTCTTTCCATACTAGTGAAAAAGAAATAACAGGTTCGATTCACGGTATCTTTTTATGTTTTTGTAGTGGTTTACCTTGGTGATGTTTTCGTTATCAGTGGAATTCTTACTGTCTATGGTTCTCTGTGTGCGTGCATTCCAGCTGGATTTGCCCTCCTCTGTGTTGGCTGCTGTGCAGTCCCTGCAAATGAATAAACTTTGGCGTTACCTTATGATAATTTTAGTTTGTCGTTACTACAATTATTATGGTGACGATCGGCAGGTGACAGTAGAACCCACAGTAATGATGCAATGCCTCCTACTGGTGTTTTTGTGCTCACTACTCAGAAGTTCGTTGGACATGGTCGAAGAGTAAGCAGTGAAGTGTCAGCAACGAGCGCCCAGGCGTACCTATCCAAGAGAATCAAACAATTCTCCTCCGTGAAGAAAATTCTGAAGGTACGATGAAGTACATGCACAAGCAGAGGACACCATTTTACATTAGCAGTCCAATGAACGGAGTGGATGAAGCAAGCGCTAGCAGGAGACGCCATCTTAGGGGCAGGTGTACCAGACAACACTTGTCACTTACATTGTTGCACGGATTGGGAACAGTCCAAAGTACAGAGTGTCGTAGACAGGCGCACGCCGCTGTTTCTTGAACGCAACTAAGGCATCAATTGTTCTGTTGCCTAACGAGTCAGCGGTTTAGTGTTTAAAACATTCCCAGCTCCGGAAGAAAGTCACGATGAGCAAGTTTCAAGTATCGCAAACCGTTACTGGTAGTGTTTCTGCCTGCGAATTTGGGTCAGTGGTGTGTTGTGTGTGTTTTTTCAATGTCACACGTGTCAGCCCCGACATTGTATACGGCGATGCCCAACTTTGGTCTAATGGGAATCTTGTCAAAGAAGGACAACAGTGGCACACAAACTCCTGTATGTAAATGTATACAGGTGCATCTGTTTCAATGGTGGCAAGCACACCTTACTAAGACAGTAAAGGAAGTTTTACAACGCTGTGACGTGCACTTGTTTTTATAGGTATTTAATTTCATGCTAAATGTCTAGGTTTTTGGGATATTTTGAACATAGAAATTCCTATTTTAAAATATTTACAGTAGATCATTATGTCATTGTCGGACACCAAGGCCCCCAGACCTGGAATTCGAGACACTTCCACCTAGTGGTCTCTTTTCTCCCCTACAGCTGCCAGGTTCTGAGAACGCGGAGGAGCATGTTCAAGCATGCAGCTGGCCATTTAAGGATTCACCAGAGGGCGCGGGACACACCTCCTGCAGGCCGGGCGAGCCGTACGCAGAGAGCAATATCAGCCGGGAAGACGTGGAAGGGTGTGTCCAATACCGGAAGGGAGAACGAGCCTACAGCGAGATCCCTGAAGACGCCGGAGTACGACCGCTGTTAGAACGGAGGAGCGGAGGACAGGACGTTTTCCTACCGAAGGAACCTCAGGACCCTAAGGAAGACGCACCGCCGCGCCACGGCCCAGGAGGGTCGTGGCTTCAACAGTTGCGTGATCGCCTACGGGAATCCGGGAGTCGTGGGTACGTCTGTGCCAGTTCAAACGGAGGTTAATCGCACCACGCCGAGTCTATGAAATCTTTTGAACGGCCGGGCGCATACTCTGTTTCCTTCCCATTCCTCCCTGGTGAAGGATATCCCATTCCACACGCTGTGCCTTAGGTGGTGTTGTGTTCCTCACTTCTTCCCCACATTACTGACCTCAGCTCTTGCACTAACGATAGTGTTTATTTCTTTGGGTTGCCCTGGAGTCTCGTATCCCCGAAGACGGTGACGAGTACGTCTGAAGGAAGACGGAGCCTACAGAAGAAGTCACAAGGGATCCTGGCTACAACCCCAATTGTTTTCTGTTATCAAAATAAAACACCTCATTCAAGCATTCAAACCAGTCTCTCTTGGGCTTCATTTGGCGAACTGCTACAAAGTGGTGTTTCTGCCCAGTCTCCAGCATTCCATTGGGTGCCCAAAATGGAAAATCTAATTCAGCACATGGTCGAGGGCCAGAAAAAACTTGAGGGGGTTATGGAGAGACAACTCATCTCTGCACAGGCGGATCGTGAAATGTTTAAGGACCTTATGAAGGGCCAGATGGAGCTATCTTACGGGTAAGGGAAGAAGCCGCCCATTCCACTACTGGTCAAAAATCAAACAAACCTATGGACTCTGTCCCCACCGTTGCACTACAAAAAAACGTGACCAGAGAGGACCCTTACAGAAGAAGTCACAAGGGATCCTGGCTACAACCCCAATTGTTTGCTGTTATCAAAATAAAACACCTCATTCAAGCATTCAAACCAGTCTCTCCTGGGCTTTATTTGGCGAACTGCTACAAAGTGGTGTTTCTGCCCGGTCTCCAGCATTCCATTGGGTGCCCAAAATGGAAAATCTAATTCAGCACATGGTCGAGGGCCAGAAAAAATTGAGGGGGTTGTGAAGAGACAACTCACCTCTGCACAGGCGGATCGTGAAATGTTTAAGGACCTTATGAAGGCACATATAGATGCTATCTTACGGGTCAGGGAAGAAGCTGCCCATTCCACTACTGGTCAAAAATCAAACAAACCTATGGCCTCTCTCCCCACCGTTGCACTACAAAAATACGTGGCTGGAGAGGACCCTTACAGAAGAAGTCACAGGGGATCCTGGCTACAACCCCAATTGTTTGCTGTTATCAAAATAAAACACATCATTCAAGCATTCAAACCAGTCTCTCTTGGGCTTCATTTGTCGAACTGCTACAAAGGGGTGTTTCTGCCCGGTCTCCAGCATTCCATTGAGTGCCCAAAATGGAAAATCTAATTCAGCACATGGTCGAGGGCCAGAAAAAACTTGAGGGGGTTGTGGAGAGACAACTCACCTCTGCACAGGCGGATCGTGAAATGTTTAAGGACCTTAGGAAGGGACAGATGGATGCTATCTTACGGGTCGGGGAAGAAGCTGCCCATTCCACTACTGGTCAAAAATCAAACAAACCTATGGCCTCTGTCCCCACCGTTGCACTACAAAAATACGTGGCCGGAGAGGACCCTGACGCCTTCCTCTTAAATTTTAAAAGGGCGGCAAGGGCATCAGGTTGGCCTGTGGCCAAATGGCCGTTTTTTCTTGTACCTCTCCTGACGGGAGACGCTCAGGCGGCCAATCCGGCTGGAGTCACCCCTTATGAAGAGGTCAAGGTGATAATCCATGACCATCTTGTGCCGAGACCTATCGGATGCGATTTAGCAAGGAAAGGGGAGCTCCTGGGGATACTGCAAAAACCCTGTACTTTAAATTAAAAATAGATGTGGATAAATGGCTCAAACCTGATGTAAACACAAAGGAACAGGCTATGCACGCCATATACCTGGGGCAATTCATTGAGGCCTTGCCGTACCCCACCCAGCGTTGGCTCCGGCAACATACAAACTTGACCCCAGAACAGGCAGTCGAGATGGCCTCTTTTTCACGAGCTTAGATCAGAGGTCCATCGTGGGAGCCTGAGAAATCTGCCAGACCCTTGCACACACCAAGGAAACCTCTTTGCCCCATCAAGGAGCCAGAGAGAGCAAGACATCCCAGACCCGATTTACCCATAAACTGAGGCCCCAGTGCTTCGAATGAGGGGGAATGGGGACACATCTCCCACACTTGCCCCAGAAAACGAACAGAAGAACCGATGGACGTGAGTTATGTACTCCGTCCCCTTCTGTACACTGAAGAGATGGGGACATGTTTTTATGTAAGTCTTCGCCTAAATGATATTCCTGTTAACGCTCTCCTTGACTCTGGGTGTAGGCAGTCGGTAGTCAGAGGGAATTTGGTGCACCCAGAACAACTACTCCAGGATAAGAGTGTCTACATAAGGTGTGTTCATGGGGATGTTAAGGCCTATCCACCGCCCTTTTACCGCTTGAATGCCCAGGAGGATCAATCACTAAAGTAACTGTTGGGGTTCTTTCCTCTCTTCCCGAAGAACTCATCCTGGGTATAGATAACCCGCAATTCCTTTCTATGTTTCTGACCAAAATAAAAGAGTGTCCCCATGAGTTTTACAAGGGGGTTGAGAAAATTCCAAGAGCCCTTTTAACCCAGGAACCGTGGCAGAATGACAAAGGGTTTCGGTGGGCCCAGGTCAAGAATTCTACACTGAACCAGGCCTGGCAGCAGGCCCAACTACTTCAGGATCCCAATAAACCCACGTACCCTCACTTTCAAATAAACAATGGGTTATTGTATCGAGCAGGAGGAGCTCAAGAGGAACCCCAGCTACTGGTACCCAAAGAATTCCGGTAACAAACATGCTTCTTTGCGCATTCCCACCTCTTGACAGGACACGTGGGGTCCCTTAAAACTACCCAAACTCTGTTAAGATATTTTTACTGGCCCGGTATATATACCCACATAAAAAAATACTGTCAGGAGTGTCCCATATGCGAAAGAAGGAATCCCTACAGACTCCCTGGTGTTCCTCTCCAACCCATGCCTATTGACGGTAAACCTTTTGAGCGGGTGGGTATGGATCTGATTGGGCCCTTGCCTGAGTCCGGAAAGGGATATCAATATGTCTTGGTACTAGTTGATTATTGTACCCGGTTCCCGGAAGCTTTCACCTTAAAATCTCCTACCACAACCAACATTGCAGACAAACTCTATTAGTATTTCTCGCGTGTGGGATTTCCCCGACAGATATTGACCGATCAACGGACCCCCTTTGTCTCCAGACTGATGGCCCAGGTTTGTAAGATGTTAGACGTGCAACACTTAGCACGTCCGTCTATCATCCTCAAACCGATGGTCTTGTCGAGAGATACGATGGGACCTTGAAATTGACATTAAGAAAGATGTTGTTGGATGAGGGGAAACACTGGGATCACCTCTTGACCTTGGCCCTTTTTGTCATTCGTGGGCAGGTTCAAAGCAGCCTGGGCTGTTCCTCCTTTGAGATGTTATACGGGAGACAGCCCAGGACACTGTTGGAAATGACAAGGGAGGCTCGGGAAAAGGAGACTAATGACTCCAGTGAGCTCCTCGAGTCACCCAACACTTAAAAACCCGATTAAGTAAACTAAGAGAGCTAGCCATGACAAATTTGGAAAGGGCCCAACACCAACAAAAACAACAATATGATAAAGGAAAAAAATGGAGGTCCCTAAGAGTAGGCGATTGGGCCCTGGTGCTGTTACCAGTAGCCCTTAGCAAGGCCAAGAATGAGCGGAAGGAACCCTTCCGGGTTCTGGAGACAGTTGGGAATACCACCTATCGGTTACAGGTCACACCCAATTTCACTCAGACCTATCAAATAAATCTCCTAAAGAAATGGATAGGTTCTCCCCCCTCCGCTAACCACCTGACTCTTTCTCAACCAACGGGCCCAACCCCCCTAGAACACTTGGTAGTGAATGAGGCATTATCGACAGAACAACAGGCCTCTCTGTTAGATGTACTAGAACCCTTTTCATCACTTTTTTCAGATCTTCCAGGGCGCACCACTTTGGTCGAGCACTGTATAGAAACACCCCCGGGTAAAACAATACAGTTACAGCCTTACCGGATACCCGCGGGGCGAAGGGAGGCTGTGTCCACCAAAATCAAATATATGTTGGAAATGGGAGTAATACAGCCTCCCCACAGCAATTGGTCCTCCCCCATAGTACTGGTGCCCAAGCCTGACGGTAGTATTAGATTCTGTATTGACTTCTGCCAGGTCAACTCTATCTCCAAGCTGGATGCCTACCCCCTGCCCCGGGTAGATGAACTAATAGAGTAGCTAGGAGATGCCCAATATATATCCACTCTCGACCTGACGAAAGAATATTGGCAGGTACCATTACGCAAATGTGACCAAGAAAAAACAGCCTTCATTACCATTCACTACCCCGAATGGCCTTTTTGAATTCACCGTCTTACCTTTTGGGCTCCACGGTGGTCCTGCTACTTTTCAATGATTAATGAACAAGATTTTACTTTCTTTTAGAGCATTTTCCTCTGCCTATCTGGATGATATCATCATCTTTAGCTCTTCTTGGGAAGAACATTTACAACATTGCCAACAGATATGCCTGGCATTGGAGAGGGCGGACTTGCACATCAACTCCCGTAAATCCCGGATAGGGTTTTCAAAGGTCAGGTATATAGGCTATCTGTTAGGAGATGGCTGTATTGAACCCCAACAAGAAAATATCAAGGCCATCACTCAGATCCCCTTTCCCAGCACCAAAAAAGAGGTCAGGGCATTCTTGGGTCTCCTGGGCTACTATCGGAGATTTGTTCCCCACTATACAGATATAGCCGCCCCCCTCACAGACCTACTAAAGAAGGGGACCCCCAATCACTCCCTAACGAACCCCACAGCAGCCGCTTTAATGGCATTTCGCAAACTGAAAGAAGCTGTCTCTCAAGGACCCGTGCTTATCTCCCCTGATCATAACCGTTCTTTTATACTACAAACTGACACCTCGGACGTTGGCATTGGGGCTGTTTTGTCACAGCTCACAGATGACGGTTTTGAGCGTCCCGTGCTCTTCATCAGTCGGAGGCTCTTCCCTCGTGAAGAACATTACCCCGTCATCGAAAAAGAATGCCTCGCCATCAAATGGGCCGTTGAAAAATTAAGGTACTGTTTGGAGCGGTATCGGTTTACTGTCTACACAAGCCATGCTCCCCTTGTGTGGATGTCCAGAAACAAGGGCAATAATTCCGTGTCATGAGATGGTTCCTTTTTCTCCAACCTTTCGCTTTTGACATCCTCCACCGAAAGGGTTCACTGAACTCCAATGCAAACTTTTTGTTTAGATGTCCCCTCATCCCCGATCGGGAAGACTCTGGGGGTGGAATGTGTCGGACACTAAGGCCCCCGGCCCGAAATTCGAGACACTTCCACCTAGTGGTCTCTTTTCTCCCCTACAGCAGCCGGGTTCTGAGGACGATGAGGAGCGTGTTCAAGCATGCAGCTGGCCCTTTAAGGATTCACCAGAGGGAGCGGGACACACCTCCTGGAGGCCGGGCGAGCCGTACGCAGAGAACAATATCATCCGGGAAGACGCAGAAGGGTGTGTCCAATACCGGAAAGAAGAACGAGCGTACAGCGAGATCCCTGAGGACGCCGGAGGACGACCGCTGTTAGAACGGAGGAGCAGAGGACAGGACGTTTTCCTACCAAAGGAACCGAAGGAAGACGCACCGCCTCACCACGGCCCAGGAGGGTTGTGGCTTCAACGGGTGCGTGATTACCTACGGGGATCCAGGAGTCGGGTGGGCACGTCTGTGCCAGTTCAAACGGAGGCTAATTGCACCACGCCGAGGCTATGAAATCTTTTGAGCAGCCGGGCGTATACTCAGTTTCCTTCCCATTCCTCCCTAGTGAAGGATATCCCATTCCACACGCTGTGCCTTAGGTGGTGTTGTGTCCCTCACTCTTTCCCCGCATTACTGACCTCAGCTCTTGCACTATTGATAGTGCTTATTTCTTTTTCTTTGGGTTGCCCTGGAGTCTCGTATCCCAAAGACGGTGACGAGAACGTCTGAAGGAAGACGGAGCTTACAGAAGAAGTCACAAGGGATCCTGGCTACAACCCCAATTGTTTTCTGTTATCAAAATAAAACACCTCTTTCAAGCATTCAAACCAGTCTCTCTTGGGCTTCATTTGGCGAACTGCTACAGTCATTGTTTATTTTACTTAGATTCCAGCTCATCATCTAGTGAGTTTGTTTTGTTTCTAGGTAAGTTGAGCTAATATAGTTAATATGCAATCTGTCACTCCACCACCGCTGTTCCTCGAGGTGCCTGGCAACCCACCTATAGATTGGAAGAACTGGTATGATGCGTTCATAACATATTTGGGAGCTATAGGATCATCACGTTATAGAGCTGAGAGAAAAAATGCTTATTATTGTACTCTTTAGGATTTGAAGGTAGGTCAGTCTTTAAACACTTACCACCTTTGGTTAGAGCTCAATGAGAAGAAGACATTGACAAATATGTGGAAACCTTCAAAAAATTAGAGTTGCGTTTTGATGTTTTGTCACACTTGGTTGTCATCAGACATAATTTCTTTAAAAGAGAACAAAGATATGGTGAGGATGCATTTGTTTCTGCTTTCAGGAAATTTAGTGCATACTTTCAATTTGAAGGGTTCACGGAACAATTGGTCAGAGACCAATATATTTGCAAGTGTTCAGATAAGTCTATCCAACAGAAACTGTTATCTATGGGGAACCCATCCCTTCAAGAAATGATTCCCAGTTCAATTAGCATAAAACTATTTAAAGCGTCTCTGAAAGAGCTAGAAGACAAAAGTCATGAAATTGTAGGGGGAGTTAGAACAAAAGACTTTAAATCTACTATAGCTCCATGTACAGGAAATAGGTATTTTTTCACACAACCAAACATCTGCTTCAGTTTTAAAAATGTCTCTCATGTCAAGGGGAGCAGAGGGTATCCAGCAAAGAATGTCACAAGCAGGGCATGTAGCAAGATGGGTCAATTTGCTAAAATGTGCCAAAGTGGGAAGCGTTGTGGAAATGTTTCTCAGGCTAACAAAGGGCAGGTCATTGCCTTTTCTGTTGAGAATGTGTCTAATGCGGATCATGAAGATCCAGAGAACATTCAAAATATTCAAGTTAAGTTGAGAGAAATGGTGATGGAAGTGAGTGAATAGACCATCATCGTGGGGGATTCCTCTGAATGTGTGGATCCTTATGCTGAGATTGGAATTGGTGACAAGAAAGTGAGTCTGTTAGTAGATTTTGGTGCAAGAATAACCATGATCACTCAGGAAATGTTTGAGGAAACATGGGGCAATCATTCCCTGGAACCGCCAGACAGGGCCTCTGTTTCGTATGAAGGGCAGAAGATAGAATTGGCTGGATTCTTAGAAGACATCATAGAATTCAAAGGTAGAAAGATACTTGGTAAAGTGTATGTAGCTATTAAGGGGTTGTCAATTCTGGGGTGGTTCCATCAGGGCTTATGTCAGATGGTTCTCAGGTCAGGAACTACAGAACTGGTATCCATAGTCAAGTCCACTGATTATGCTGAAACTGTTCTTCAACATTTCCCTTCACTCTTTGGCGAGCGATTGGGGCAGATCAAGGGTTTACTCATCTTATTAAAGTAAAGGATGATGCCATCCCCATCAAGCACAGGCTTAGAAGTGTTCCATTTAGTGTGAGAGATTGTCTGGAACAAACATTAAATGAATTGTGTGGAAAACGTAATATAGAGCCAATTGAGTCATCATTGTGGCATTCTCTGTTAGTTGTTGCAAGGAAGAAAAATGGTGATTTGTGTGTCTGCATGGATTTACGCAGCCTGAATAAAAATATTTGGGTTGACTCATCACCTCCCTAAGATTTCAGAATTACTGACCATGATCAATGGGTCAAAGTGATTCAGTAAATTAGATCTGACATCAGCTAACCATCAGGTGGTTTTGGAGCCATCTTCAAGACATCTTACATCATTTGTGTCTCCTCTTAAGTCTTTGCAATATTGCAGGATGCCGTTTGGATTGGCCTCTGCAGCAGCAGTTTTTCCAGAGGATTATGTGTCACATGTTGAAAGGAGTCAGTGGTGTTGCTGTGTTTCAGGATGATGTTTTGATATATGGTGAGTCTAAGGAGAAACATGACAGCACCATTTAAAGTCATAAATATTATGCAAGAAAAATGTGTCTTTTTCAAAAAATAAAAAAGTGGAATTCTTAGGACACGTTTTGTCTGTGCATGGGGTGGAACCTAAACCAGGTTTGGTAACAGCCATTGTAGACACCAAAGCGGTTATGGACAAGGTTGGTTTGAAATCTTTCATTGGTCTTTGTGAATTTTATTCAAGGTTTGTGCCAGACAATGCATCCATAGTCCAACCTCTCCTTGAAGGTAAGGACACCATCTCTACAACTGATTGAATCTCCAGCAAGGTCTTGGGAGAAGGTAGGTATTGATTTATTTGGATCTTCGAAAGTGTTATCTGCCTCTTCATGTTTCGCTGTGGTTGTCATCGATTACTATTCAAAGTGGCCAGAAGTTCGGTTCATAGGTGAACCGAATCACAAAAATGTCATAGACTTCAAGAAGGACATATTTTGTGGGAAGGGTTCCCCACCACCATTGTGTCTTACAACGGTGTGCAATTTGTTAGTTTGGAGTTTCAGGATTTCTCTGAGCAAGGGATATTACCCACTGTAAAAGCTTGTTGTATCACCCACAAACAAATGGAGTAGTAGAACGTATGAATAGGGTTTTGAACAATTGTGTACAATGGGCTGTTGCAAGTAGGTGTGTGGTACAGAATGCAGTACGCTCCATGTTGTGATTTTACCGCACAACTCCCCGTTCCTCAACTAATATCTCACCTTTTGAATGTTTGAGGGGAAGGAAACTCTCTTTTAAGATATGTCCAGGGTGGATGTTGAGGTGGGTGTTAATGAATGCGATTGAGGAGGTGGATGAGATAGGTAAAATGTTGTTTAGGTAAAGGAACGTCGGAAGAGCTATTTTGATTTGAGGAAAAGTACTGTACCACAGCATTTTGCAGTAGGTGAAGTAGTACACATAAAGATTCACGTTCATTGCAAGAAAGGTGATATAAAATTCACAGAGCACATAGTTGTTGGCAAGTTTTTAGAAATGCTATCAGGGTAAACAACAAGAGTTGGTGGAATATGTCCAGAATAGTTAAAATGAGAGCTCAAGCTAGTGGCAGTCAAACAAGTGACAATTCTGCTGACTTTCCCAAAATTAATGGTTCTGGCATGCAGATGCCAGCGGAGCTGTATATTCTTCATTTGTCGTTCTCTTAATTTATTCTGATTACCAATGCTTTTCAACACCTTTCCCTTCACGTTCTACTGTGGTCATCATTTCTCTTTCATTTGGTTTTCTTCTTTGCTTTTTCTGTTGTACTTCTTTTCTTTTCTTCTCCTTTATATACAGTAGTTGTTTGCATACTTTTATTTTGTTAAACAAGATGATAATGTAGTGGTTTACACTGATGACATTTTGGTTACCAGTGGAATGTTTACTTCCTATGGTTCTCTGTGTATGTGTATTCCATGTAGAATGCAGAATACTCTGGTGTGTGATTGCCGGTGACAGTTGGATTTGTCCTCAGGCAAATATATTGACGTTATGCTTTGCATCGCTTTGCCTCACACTAGTGCTCATGCATAAACTAAGGGGTAGATTTACAAAATTGTCACACAGTGCAGCAAATCCTCTTGCTGCTCTGCACTCCACTGCATAGCAGGGAAAGGGAAGAACTGCTCCATATTGAAATCAATACGACTCATTCCTGCCTTTGCATGCAGGATTGTTGTTTTGCAGGAAGGGACACCATCCTGCACAGAAACAATCCTGAGAGGCAAATTTCTCTTTCCATCTCTCTACAAGGAGAAATAGAGGGGCATATTATCAAGCACGGCGTTAAAATTATCGCCGCTTTAGCGGCAGGAAACTGCAGCTAAAGCGGCGATAATGGGCTTGATAATATGCCACAGAGAATTCCAATAGAAGCCCATGTTGACGCCTGAACATGGGCTTCTATGGGAATTCTCAAGGGCATATTATCAAGCCCATTATCGTCGCTTTTAACGGCAGTTTTCGGCCGCTAAAGCAGCGATAATGTTAACTCCGTTTCTTGATAATATGCCCCAAAGTTATTTATTGTGGGAAGGCGTATCTTTTTTGCGCATTTTTCTGGTAAATCTGGGAATGCATCAAAATCCATGGGAGTTGCATGGGTACACCCACGCAACGCTCATGGAATGCCTTCCATGGAAGAGATAAGGCAACGCAGTGATTTGCGCTATATTGCTTTACTCCAGATTTATGAAGCCACACAGGGCCAAGCGAAGGATTGTGTCATGCATGTACCATGTTGCATGGTGTAAGGGCGATGCAAACCGGGTCAGAAATAGGCCCCTAAGTAAATAACACCCACATTCTGTGGCCAAGAAGAGTGTCAGGCCCCAGCTCTACTGGCGCATTAAAGCTGCAGATTTGCACACCTTTTTGTAATAAATACGGCATCCTGAGCCACATAAATAAAGGGATGAGGATTTGACATATACCCTGATAGCCTGGACTATTCTGCTATTGTGGCCATCAGCACCCTTATTGAGGACTTTGGTTGTTCTGTTACTATCAGTATGTCGTCTGTGTAGGCGGCTAGTTTTACTACGGCTCCATTGATGTCGACCCCTTTTATGCTGGTATTTAGCTGTATGTCCTGGATGAGGGGTTCAAGGGCCAGTAAGAAAAGTGCAGGTGACAGTGGGCATCCCTGTCTGGTTCCTTGTTGCAGTGTGAAAGGGTCAGATAGTGTGCCATTAACAGTGATGCGGGCTGACGGGGTCTGATATAGGGCCATAGTCAATAGTCATCCGTATATATGATTCCCCCAGGTTGAAGGCCTGCATACATCACTCTAGGAAGGCCCAGGAGACCTTATCAAAGGCCTTCTCCGCATCTAGTGCTATAGCTACCGCCGGCACCAGTTTGGCTGACACTTGTTCCAGTATGTGGCAAAGAAGCCGGGTATTATCACTAGATATACGGTTGTGCAGGAATCCGACTTGGGAGTTGCTTATTAACTTGGGGAGGACCGTGTTTAGTCGGACCGCCAGGATTTTGGCATAGATTTTACAATCCACGTTGATGATGGATATGGGTCTGTAATTTTTGGTAGCTGGTGGTCTTTACCATCCTTTGGGATTACTATTATGTTAGCCTCTATCATGGATTGAGGTACCTTCCCTATAGTTGCAGTCTGGTTAAAGACCCTTTTCATGGTTGGGTTTAGTTGGGTTAAAAAGGTCTTCTAGAAATCTGCTGTGTACCGGTCTGGCCCGGAGGCCTTATTTTTTTTCAGTGACTTGATTGCCATTTCTATTTTTGTGTCTGCAGTGTTTAACTTCGGTAGCCCTATTCTGTCCTGGTATTTTGTACATTCTTCTTGGTTGAGGGTCTGGTCATTCCTATAGAGCTCGGAGTAGAACTCTTGGAATGTCTTGAGGATATCCTTGTGTCTTGTGTGTGTTTTATTGTTTGAGTCTGTGATCGATGAGACCGCAAACTGGTTGCGTTTGTGTTTCAGGTAGGAGGCTAGGAGCTTCCCCGCTCTGTTTGCTTCGCAAAGGTTAAGTGCTTTGCACTTGTTGAACCACAGCTCTGCTCTCTCACTCAGGATTTTGTTATACTCATATTTGCTCTGTGTTTGTCTCGCTAGGAGTTTGTTGTCTTTTGTGGCTTTTACATGATTAAGTTCTAATCTTTTTATCTCTTCCTCGAGTTGGTTTAGTCTCAAGTTCGCATTTTTGTTGAATTTTGCTTTAATTCCAATTATTTTGCCCCTGACTGTTGGTTTAGGGCCTCCCAAAGTGTGCTCACACTAGTCTCTGGGGTGTCATTGTGGCTTAGGTAGTCTATTATGGCGCCCTTGATTTCCTTTTTGTTTGCTGGGTCTGACAGGATTTAGCTGTTAAAGCGCCATCTCCTGGGGACAGCTTCGTTGTGACACCCGCTTATTTTTAGGCTGATGCATGAGTGGTCTGAGACTAGTCTTGGTGCTATTTCGGAGTGTTCGATTAGATGTGTGTGGGTACCCGAGATTAGTATATAGTCTATCCTGGTGCAGGAGTTGTGTGGATTGGAGTAGAAATTGTAGTCTCTAGTGTCTGTGTGTTGTAGTCGCCATGCGTCTTTGAGGTTGAATTTGGAGCAAATGTTTTGGAGTGAGGTGTGTGAGTTGGTGGGGTGGTGTTGACATGAGGATTGCCTGTCTATTATGTGATCTAGTGGGATGTTAAAATCCCCCGCCACCACCATGAGTTTGTCTTGGGGGAAGTTGTCTAGCGTGTTTGACACCTCCGCCCAGAAGGAGGGGTCGTCTGTATTGGGGCCTTAAATATTTGCTACGTGGAACCGCTCCTCCCCCCTCCTCAGGTGTGTTATTAGGAGTCTACCCTCCTTGTCGTGGGAGTGTGAGTCTTTAGTCATTTTTGATCTTTTGGATATTAAGGTCAGGACACCTCGCTTCTTTTTGTCGGCTGGTGAGCAAGCCGTTTGCGCAATCCAGTTGGCTCTGACTAGTACAATCAATCAATCAATCATGGTATTTGTAAAGCGCGCCACTTACCCCGTGAGGGTCTCAAGGCACTGAGAGGGGGGGGGAGTTGCGCAACTGGTCGAAGAGCCAGGTCTTGAGGAGTCTTCTGAAGGTGAGTAGGTCTTCGGTCTGCCGTAGCTGGGTAGGTAGGGTGTTCCAGGTCTTGGCGGTGAGGTAGGAGAACGATCTGCCGCCGGAGGTTGTTCGTTGGATGCGGGGGACGGCAGCGAGTGCGAGGCTGGCGGAGCGGAGCTGGTGGGTGGGGGGTGGAAGCTGAGTCTGCTGTTCAGGTAGGCTGGTCCGGTGTCATGGAGTGCTTTGTGTGCATGGGTGAGGAGTTTGAAGGTGATCCTCTTGTTGACGGGGAACCAGTGTAGGTTTGTCAGGTGGGGGGTGATGTGGCTGCGGCGAGGGACGTTGACGATCAGTCAGGCGGAGGCATTTTGGATGCGCTGTAATCGTCGTAGGTGTTTGGCTGGGATTCCGGCGTAAAGTGAGTTGCCGTAGTCCAGCCTGCTGCTGATGAGGGCCTGTGTCACCGTTCTTCTTGTTTCGGTCGGGATCCACTTGTAGATCCTGCAAAGCATGCAGAGGGTGTTGTAGCAGGAGAAGGAGACAGCGTTGACCTGTTTGGAGTTTTGGACATGGAGAGGGAGGAGTCGAGGATGAATCCTAGGTGCGTGCGTGGTCGGTGGGTGTCGGTGCTGTCCCGAGAGTGGTCGGCCACCAGGAGTTGTCCCAGGCTGAGGGGTTGGGTCCGAGGATGAGGACCTCTGTCTTGGCATCTTCCTTGGATAGTTTGGTTTCCTGTAGTAGTATTATATCCCCTTTGGTTTTTGCTAAGTAGTCCACTATCTTCCTGCATTTAATGGGGTGATTTAGACCCTTGACATTGAGGGATACAATATTGAGGTCAGTTTTCAGGGTGAGTGTATTGTTAAGAGCCATCAGCTATAGTATGGTGTGGCGATTCTGTATGCCCAACACTCAAGTGTATCTTGCCTCATTCGTATTTTCCTCTCCAGAAATGCTCCCCTTCCATTGTATTTGTCTGGGTGGGTCGCCCTGTGCATTGTTTTGTCGGCTTTGTCAGATGTCGTGTGTAGTGAAAACGAAGGTGTGAAAAGAAGAAAAGATTGGAAAATACAGAGGACAGAAAACTGAGAGATCCTAGTTTCAGATTTCTCCCCCCTTCCTCCCCCCCCCGAGTTATGCGTATGTCGGAGGTGCGACGGCAGGATCGCCGTTTCGCCTCACAGAGAAATGTTGTCGGGTAAGTGGCTTGCTTAACTCCATTGCCCACATTGCTCATTAAGGTGGGCATGTACATATATGGCATTGTGATCAAAAAAGTATACGCTGCTGTGCCTTGAGTGTTCTCTTTAAATGCTTTGGTCTTCCTCACTGCGAATTTGTTGAGGCAGATAGCAAGCTAGTCGGTGTTTGTTATCGACCACTGGCGTGAGGTAGTTGTTGCCTCCTCATGAGGTAGGTAGTGTTTTGAGGTAGTTCCTGGTATATATGAGGTAGATTTGTTTGCAGAGTCTTTATTGTGTCTTTATTGAGGGCGTTCTTTCAGGCTACTGCTCACCCTGTGTTCAGTTCCGGCGAAGGTCCTCTCTTTGCGGAGCCGGGTTGTGAGGTGTCCATGTTCAGAGCTGCTGGGCTGTCTAGGAAGTTCACCAGATCTCTTGGGTTGGTGAAAAAGTGATTCTTGCCTTTATCTATTATCTTGAATTTTGTGGGGGCCACAAATGAGAATTGAATCTTTTTACTCCTAAGTCTGTGACGTAGGGCTAGATAGCATTTCCTTGTCGACCGTGGTTTAGAGTAATCCTGCGTGAGGATGATCTTGTGGCCTTTCCAGTTGATCTGGTGATTTTTGCGGACATAGTTAAAAATGTTGTCTGTATGTTGTGATCTCAAGGGCTTACAAATGATAGGCCGAGCAGTTTGGGATGTTGGGGATTTGAAAGCGGGAATTCTGTAGGCCCTATCCAGCTCAAACTGGCGAGTGAATTTTAAGTTGGTGAGCTTTGGAATCAGGTCTTCGAGGAATGCTGAGCAAGACCCCACCGTGTCCTCCGCCCCTTCCGGGATCCCAAGTATATGGATGTTCCCTCTGCGGTTCCTATCTTCCATCTCCGCTGTCTGCTTTTGGAGTGTTTCAGCGATCTTTGATATTGACTTCACCTCCTTGCTCGCATTGTGGGCAGAGTCCTCTACGTCGCTGATCCTTTGCTCCGCCGCAGCGAGTCCAATGTTCACTGAGTTCAGGTCGGCTCTGACTGCAGCGATTTCTAGTTGGATTGTGTCTGTGGTGAGTTTTGTGGTTTTCGCCAGTTCATGCACTTCCACTAATTTTTTTAGGATCATTTCAAGGGTGCTATTTATGTCCAGCTTTTGTTTAATCGGTGAGTCTGATGTTGCTTGCTCCCCTTTGCTCTTCTTTAGTTGTTGTAGCTGTAGTCTCATTTCTCTGTCTACCATGTTGCCTTTTCTGCTTTGTTTGCCTTGTATATCTTACTTGCTCTCTTGGGTGTTTCTCTGTATGTCGCTCTCACCTCCCCTTTTCCTGAGGCTCTTTTCTGTCTTTGCTCCTCTCACTATATCACCGTTCTCTATGTGAGCTTTGCCTCTCACTTCGATTGTCTGCTGGTTCTCTTTCAGGCTATTTTGCGGAGACCTCCTCTCCGGAGAGCTGCCTGGGTGCTATGTTTTGGGTCACCCACCTGCCCTTGTCTCCTTTGCTCCTGCAAACCCTTTGACCGAGCTGAGTGGGATGGAGGTGTTAAGTGCTCAGTTCAACTGTGGTCTCTCTCTGTTTTGCCTCAAACTTCCAGCACCTCTTGACTCAATGTAGAACTATCAAGCCCTTTCTGTCCTCCCTATAGGGAGGGCTTGAGCAATTCTCGCTGGGCTCTCCCACTGTGCTGCTTTAGCTCAGTCTAGGACGTTGTGTATACAGCAATGTCTAGGGGGGCGCAGCCGTGACTTGAACTTCCCTAATAGGCTTCCATTGGTTTGGCTGCCATCTTGGGCTTGGAGTCTCTTGTAGTTCATTTTGGTGGTGGGTTTGTTGGTGGTTCGTTATGCACTTCCTTGTAGCGTGCCTCTGTCTTATTGCTGTAGCGCTACTTGCTCGTTCAGCCTCATATCGCTTAGCGTCCGATCGTTTGCTGTGTCTCCTCTCTTTTTATGATGGCAATTTGGTCATACGTGTTTTAGACCATTATGGAACGCCCGCCATTGCTGGTGTGCTGTTAGGCTGTTTCAGTTTTGTTTTCGGGTGCGGATGTGAGGCCCGCTTTTCGGTCCTGGACGGTGTCTTACTTTGCTATTAGCAGCCGGACTGTCCGCTCCTTCCCCCGCTCCTCCCGCTCTTGGTGCGCAGCCTGGGGAATACGTGCGCTCGCAAGCAGTGCACACTGCAATGTGGAAAGTCGCTGGCTCGCACTCACCTTGTGACTTCTGCTTTCCTGCTTGCTGATCAGGTGTTAGCTATTGTTGGGCTGCTTAGCGTGCGATCGTTCGCACCGTCTCCCCTCGCTTGTGTTGACGATTTAGTCATATGCATTTTAGACCGTTATGGACCGCCCGCCATTGCTGGTGCTCTGTTAGGGCAGTTTAAATCGTTCCCATTTCAGGCTGTTTCAGTTTCATTTTCGGGTGTGGATGCGAGGCGAGCTTACATTTCAGTCCTGGACGGTTTCTTACTTTGCTAATTAGCAATCAGACTGTCCGCTCCTTCACCCACTCTTCCCGCTCTTGGTGAGCAGCCTTGCAGCGGCAGGGAATATGTGCGCGCGCAAATCAGTGCACACTGTAATGTGGTTAGTCGCCGGCTCGCGCTAACCCTGTGGCTTCTGCTTTCCCACTAGCTAGTGTTGGGCCGGCGAGCGTCTGTTGTCTTTGTGTGTGGAAGAGTCCGTTCTCGTTTTAGCGCGACTCCTTCAAATCCCTGATCGGTTTAGTTTTCGTTGTCGCCATCTTGCCTTGATTGCACCCGCCTCACTTCACCCCTTAAAGTATGTTATCCTCCTTCCTGAGGGCTTCTAGCATCTTGGAGAGGGCAGCATCCCAAAGCCCTATGTTTCCGACGCCCGGATCTTCTTTTTGCAGGGTTTTATCCTCGCTCGTTATCGGAGCATTCAGCTTCAATTTCTCTGTTGCGGCGCAGCGGCAGGATCATGCAGCCATCAGCTCTGCCGTCCAAGCCAGGCCCCCTCTGATTTGTCATTGTATACTAAAGAATAGAGCATAAGAAGGAAACACAACCAGCCGCGGTCGGTAGTAGGAGTTCCTGCAGGGCGGTGACGTGGGGAGGGGGAGGGGCAGGGTGGGGGGTAGTAAACTATGGATTACGGAGGTTTACAGGTAAGTAAACATATAAATTAATAAAACGAATTTCGTTGCGTGCACTGCATTCCCAAATGTGATGCAGTGCACGCAACGAAATTCGTTTTATTAATTTATATGTTTACTTACCTGTAAACCTCCGTAATCCATAGTTTACTACCCCCCACCCTGCCCCTCCCCCTCCCCACGTCACCGCCCTGCAGGAACTCCTACTACCGACCGCGGCTGAACACAACGTTCTGTTTTAATTGCTTTAAACAGCTGCTTGACCTGACCTGCCTTTCACTGCAGGTACTGGCACTGACAGCAGGCAAAGTGATGTCAGGACTCAACTAAAAAATTATTTATAACAGTGGCGTTTTGATGTATTTTCTTTGTGATCGGTGCCTGGGTACATCATAATATACTGATTATAAAAAAAATTGAGAATGGCTTTTATTCAAGGATTACATACAGAGCCCAATGTATTATAACATGATACAACATTACCGTAATAACATATGTATGATAACGATTTATACTGTACTACATTTTCCAATTGATGGCTCTCTGATTAGTGAAATGTCTATTCCAAAAAAAAGGTGATTATTTCTTTCCTAAATGCACCTTATTTAAGTGATAAGCCCAGTGTTAGACCTGGCATCTTTGGCGTGGTTACCCCTGACTTTTTGCCTCTACCTCCTGTGTTTTTTGATGCTATGCTGGATTTCGTTTTTGCTGGTTTAGATGCTTTGGGCACTTTGCCACTGCTGATCAGTGTCAAAGTGCAAGTGCTCCCTTGGTAAATTGTTATATTGATTGGTTATCCATGATTGGTATATTTGTTTCACCTGTTAGCCCCTAGTAAAGTGCACTGCGTGTGCCAGGGCTGGTGATTCAATGCTACTAGTGGGCTGCAGCACTGATTGTGCCACCCACAGGAGTAGCACTAAAATGATGTCTTAGGCCTGCTTGCAGTGCCTATGTGCAGTCCAGGACTGCCATGTCGACCTGGCCAGTGCACCCACGTACCAGGCCTTATCCTTCCCTTTCTGTACATGTCAGGCATCCCTATGGTGGCCCTAGGTACCCCCCTGGGCTGGGTGCAGTGTATCTGAAAGGTAGGGCATGTACTGAGGTGTGTAACATGCCTTGGTAGTGAATTACAGCCATTTTCGTTTTTCACTGCTGAGAGGCTTCTTTGCCCATAGGATAGAATGGGGAAGGCTGTTTACATGCCTATCTTCCCATAAGGGCAAGATAGAAAATCCAAGTTTGGTATCTCTGTGTTCAGAATTTAATTATACATCTTTTTAGCAAGATGGGTTTTAAATTCACTGTGTGAGAATAGCACTTTTTAGAAAGTAGCTATTCTCCTGTTTAACCTTCCTGTGTGCCTGTGTGCTGGTTGGCTGACTGGTGTCATGTGATGGGCTAGGTGGCTCCAGGAGCCTGGATGAGTCAGCAGCAGGGTGAATAGGGAGATCTGCTTTAGATGGGTGGGAGGAGTAGTCCCTGGGTTTGAATAGGGCTGCCTCTGCCAACACAAAGCTGGCTCCACCCCCTGCTGGCCAGGCTGAGGACTCTGCCTCTGCTGGCACAAAGAAGGCTCCACCTCCTGCTGAGCGTCTAACGACCCTGCCACTCACTCTGAAAGGAACCAGGTGCTCCAGAGCAGAGCACACCCTGGAACCGGTTTGAGCAGGGGAATCCCCCCACTGGAACAAAGAGAGACAAAGGCTTGGAGGGGTATAAGAAGAGGACCCCAGACACCTAAACTTTAGATCACTTTGGAACTAAGAAGAAACCTCTGCCAAGGAGAAAGCTGAAAAGGACTGAAGGGGAGAAGACTGCCTGCTTGCTGTTTTGCTTTGTTGCCAAGGAGAGGGGAAGGACTTTGCTGTGTCCCCTTCTTTTGATTCTGATCTCCAAGGGCCTGAGAAGAGCTGGCTCCCTGTTAAGAAGTCCCAGGAACAAAAGGACTTCACCACCAGCTCCCCTGGAACTCTGCTGAGAGAGTTCTGACCTGCCTTGGAGTGCTTGCCCAGTCTTGGGGCCTCAGGAGGTTGTTTTGCTGTGTTTTGGGAGCTGGGAAGCAGAAGCGTGAAAAAGAGCAACTGGTACCCAACGCATCATCCGATTGCGTGTCGCAAGAACGAGAGTGCGTGGAAAATTTCATCGCGGCACCATCGCAACACGCAGGGTCCCCGCATCGCCGAGTGCGTCGAGCATCGTCCCGAAGCGTGAACATTCCTGACATTGCGAGGGTCGTCGCAGAACCAGTTTGCGAGCCGCACCACTGCCGGTGCGTGAAAGTCTCCGGTCATCGGGTGCGTCGACGCAGAGTCCCGTTCCGTGGCGCATCGAGAGTTGCGGCGCCGGAAGACAATGCTGCGCCGCGCATCGTGCCACATCGAAGTGTGTCGCATCGAACCTGTGCGTGAAGCTTCCCCCTAAGAAACCTACGCAACGAAGGCCAAAGTCATCGCATCCTCCCCTCACAGATCGGAGCCGGTGCATCCACCTCTGCTGCGTGAAGCAGGGCTGCTGCAAAGCCTCCCCAGGATCTCAGGAGTATCGCATCGCCTTTGCAAGCTTCCTTGTTATAGCTTTTGGGAACCTTATCGCAACTACAGGTACTGTTGGGCACGAAAGTGTCGCATTTTGTGCATTGAGAGTCGCATGGTGCAAGACACTGACTTTTACATCCTGGAGTACTTTCTGCAAGCTCTTGAACTATCTTTGAAGTAATCTTTTTGAATTATATGTTGGTTTGTCTGTAGTATTTGGTCTTGTGAAGTTTTTAGTAAAGATACCTTATTTTTCTAAAACTGGTGTGGAGTAAATCTGTGGTGTTTTCATTGTGTTACTGTGAGTGTTGGTACAAATACTTTACACATTGCCTTTGATAGCCTAGACTGCTCAGGCCAAGCTACCTAGAGGGTGAGCAGGGGTTATCTTAACAGTGTATCCCCCTTTCCCTGACTAGAAGCAAGGGTCCCTACTTGGACAGTGGTACCTACCCTGCCAACTAGAGACCCCCAGATCTAACATTGGTGGTCAGCGGTGAGGATTGAACTTGAATTTGTACTTGACCCACAGTAATTGGTGTACATCACTAGGAGTGCAGACCAATAGACAACCACATACTGTGTTATTTGTGATCTCTATTTTTGAGTAACTCTTCAAGAGCATCATGTCTCAGGTGGCAACAAGTGAGAAGGCAGAAGTGGAGTTTTCCATTGCGGATTTGTATTCGTACGGAGTTGTAGCACTCAAGCAATTCTGCAAAGACCGTGGTTGCCCCTTTAAAAGCGGAGCTAGAAAGGATGAGCTCCAAAAAGTCTTGAAGGCCTGGTGGGAGGCCCAAGAGGAGGATGATGCAGATGAAGAGGATGGTTTTGTTCCCCAAGACCTGCCTGTGGGCAGAACAGTCTCAAGGGCTGGCAGCTCCCATTCCAGTAGGGGGCTCACTCCAGAGGAGCTGGAGGAGAATCAAAGGGTGAGAGACCATGAAATGGAAATGATGAAAATGAAAATGAAGCAATTGGAAGTAGAGAAGGACAAGGCGGCAGAGGAGAGCAAGAATGCCCGTGCCTTGGAAGAGAAGAAATTGCTTCTGACTCATGAAGTGAGCATGAGAGAACTGGACATCAAGGCCAAGCAGGTTGAGTCCGGTTCAAATGGTGGCAGCGCACAGCCAGTGCAGGGGGGTAAAGTATATATCCCCAAGGATTTAGTACAGAATTACAATAGGAGTGAGGATATCTATGCATGGTTTACATCATATGAAATTGCATTGAGAATGAATGGTGTGCCTGAACAGCATTGGGGGGCGGGCCTGTGGAAACATTTTGAGGCTTCTGGGAGGAGTGCTCTAGAGCCCTTAGAATTAGCAGGTGCCATGACCTATCCCAATATGAAGGAGGCCTTATGTCTCAGGTATGGACTTACTCCAGAGCAGTATAGACTGCAGTTTAGGAACTCCAAGAAGAAAGAGTCTGAGACGTGGATGGAGTGTGTGAATCTGTACTCGCGGGCACTGGAAGGTTGGATGAAGGGCAGCAAGGTAACTGATTATAAGGGGTTGTTACATTTAATTAGTTGGGAGCACTTGAGTAGTCTATGTGTTCCAGAGCTGCGCCAGCATCTGTTAGATAGCAAGCTGACGGACCCCATTGAGCTGGCTAAGGAGGAGGACCGCTGGACCAGTACCAGGGTCCACAGAGGAATTGTGGGTACCATTGCCAAAGGTGGGCAGGGTCCCCAGCAGAAGAGTGGGGGGGACAAGGGTAACCAAAAGGAGTTCTCACAAGGGCCCCAAAACAGTTCCCAGGGTAACCAGTCCCAGCCCCCCAAGTCAAAACCCAAACCAACCTGGCCCCCTAAGGGCAGGTCGGATAACAAGGGTCCCATTAGGTGTTATCACTGTCAGGAATTGGGTCACAAAGCTCCTGTGTGTCCCAAGAAATCCCAGGCACCCTCTGGTGTTCCAACCCCGGGTATAGCTAGTGTAGCTTTTGGTGGGGATTTAATTTCTAGCGATTTGGAGGGATTAGCAGTTATGTCCCTTGTCTCTTTAGGAGACACAGAGATGGTCCAGGAAACCCCTGTCCCTGATAACACTAAGAAGTACAGGCAGTGGGTGACCATCAATGGGAGGAGGGTGGAGGCTCTCAGGGACACTGGAGCCAGCGTGACTACGGTCAGGTGTCAGTGGGTCCCTGAGGAGCTGATCATTCCAGACGTACTTCACCCAGTAGTGTCAGCTGACAACTCTGTGCGCCTTTGCAAGGTAGCACATGTTCCCTTTGAGTGGGGGGGGGTCTCAGGTCCTCTCAGAGTTGTTGTGAGTCCATCCATGCCAGTAGACTGTCTGCTAGGTAATGACCTGGAGAGTTCCCCATGGAAGGAGGTGGAACGCCAGGCTCATTTGGAGATGTTGGGTTTTCCTGAGTGGGTCTGTGTGACCACCCGGTCCATGGCAGCCAGACAGGGTTGTGAAGCAGACCTGGAGCCTGAAACAGTGGCCCAGGTCCCTGCCAGAAAGAGGAAGGGCAAGGGGCGTGGTGCGTCCACCCCCACTGTTCCCACGGTCCAGGAAGGAGCAGAACCTGCGGGGGATGCCCTGGAGCCTACAGGGGAACAGGTAGCTGAGCTGGGAGACATACCTGAGCTGACCCATTGGCAGCAAGAGGGTGGTCCCTCCAGAGAGGAGTTCTGCCGAGCGCAGAAGGCATGCCCTACTCTTGAAGGTCTGCGGCACCAGGCTGCAGACCAGGCAGCAGGTGCTGATCCGAAGAACTTCTTTCTCTACTGGGAGAATGACTTGTTGTACAGTGAGCCTAGGTTTGCTGAGCCCAGTGGATCACGTACCCTGGTGGTACCCGCAGGGTTCAGAGACTTCCTACTGGGTCTGGCTCACGACGTGCCGCTTGCAGGACATCTCGGGCAGGACAAGACCCGACAAAGGCTTGCCACCCACTTTTACTGGCCCGGGATGAAGACGGACGTCGCTTACTTTTGTAAATCATGCCAGACTTGCCAGGCAAGTGGCAAGGCTGGAGGAAAATGCAAAGGCCCTCTCCAGCCTTTTCCTGTAGTGAGCACCCCTTTCGAGCGGGTGGGAATAGATATTGTGGGGCCACTGGACCCCAGGACAGCCTTAGGCAACAGGTTCATCCTGGTCCTGGTGGATCATGCCACCCGGTACCCGGAGGCTATCCCTCTCAGGACAACCACAGCCCCGGTGGTGGGCCGTGCGTTGATGGGGATCTTTTCCCGTGTGGGTTTCCCCAAAGAGGTGGTATCTGACCGGGGTACCAACTTCATCTCCAGGTATATGAAGTCTCTGTGGGAGGAGTGTGGGGTAACTTATAAGTTCACCACTCCTTACCACCCTCAAGGAAATGGGTTGGTTGAAAGGTTCAACCGGACCCTGAAGGGCATGATCATGGGGCTGACAGAGCCCATGAGACGGAAGTGGGACATCTTTTTGCCATGCCTATTATTTGCCTACAGGGAGGTACCACAAAAGTCTCTAGGGTTCAGTCCCTTTGAGCTTTTGTACGGGCACCCTGTTAGAGGACCTCTCAGTCTGGTGAAGGAGGGTTGGGAGAAATCCCCTGGGAAAAACCCCCCAGGATGTGTTCAGCTATGTGCTGGCCATCCGCAACCAGACACAGCGCTTCCGGGCCCTCGCTCAGGCGAACCTGGAAGCCAGCCAGGATGAGATGAAGAGGTGGTATGACCAGCATACCACTCTGATGGAATTTCAACCTGGGCAAATGGTGTGGGTGATGGCGCCAGTGGAGCCTTGCGCGCTCCAAGACAAGTGGACTGGGCCATATGAGGTGGTGAAGCGCAAGAGTGAGGTGACCTACCTGGTCAACTTGCGATCTCCCAGGAACCCCATGAGGGTCCTACACGTGAACCGCCTCAAACCCCATTTTGAGAGGTCTGAAATAACAATGCTACTTGCTACAGATGCAGGGATGGAGGAGGATAGCGATCCTCTTCCTGACCTCCTGGAAGCTAAGGAGCAAGATGGGTCAGTGGATGGAGTGGTCCTCTCGCCCACCCTGACCCCAGAACAGCAGAGGGACTGTCGCCATGCGCTGGGTCAGTTTGCATCTCTGTTCTCCCTGACCCCCGGTATCACCAACTGGTGTGTCCATGACATGGACACGGGAGATAGCATGCCTGTGAAACAGAAGTTTTACCGGGTGGCTGACAAGGTCAGGGCCAGCATCAAGAAGGCGGTTTCTAAGATGTTGGAGCTAGGGGTGATTGAGCCCTCCAGCAGCCCCTGGGCTAGCCCAGTGGTACTTGTACCGAAAGCTGCTGCGCCAGGTGCCACTCCAGAACTTAGGTTTTGTGTGGTCTGCGTTTTCAACGCCAGAGGGGCACTTCCAGTTCCGTGTCATGCCCTTTGGGTTGAAGAACGCCCCTGCCACATTCCAGAGACTGGTCAACCAGGTACTGTCCGGGCTGGAGCAATTCAGCGCCGCATATCTGGATGACATTGCTGTGTTCAGCTCCACTTGGGAAGAACACTTGCAACACCTCTGCGCAGTGTTGAAGGCTCTGCATAGTGCAGGCCTCACTATCTGTGGAAATGTAGCTTGCAAACTGAACATTATCTGCGCCATCTTGTCTCTCCCCAGCGCGACACACAGGAAAGCGCACGGCAGCCATTTTAGGCACCCTGGTCTCTCCCTGCTCATTGCCGATCGCCAGCGCGTCCCCCTGGCGCTGCAAGCATCCCCCGCGCGCCGGCCACCCCCGCTCTCATACACGGGCCATAAACCCTTTCCTTCTGCGCGACCCTGCCATGGAACCGCATCCCACGCCTGACCGACATCCCATACATGGTCATGCATCTCTTTGATAACCCCCTTCCTCTGCGCCCCATTGTCCGAACCGATCCCAGGCCATCACCTAGCCCTGCGGATGCAGTTTATTGCCCCTACTGTAAGGGAAACACCCCACATCAAAGGGATTACAGTAGATCAAGGCCCCCCACCCCCTGAGACCCGACCGGTCACACACACCCCGGGAATTGGCGGAATATCCTGCTGTGTGATAGCCATCTCCTACTGCGGGTGGGGTGAGAACTTCTACTGTAGCTATGCGTGGGATCGGATCTGAGCCAGGGATTCTGAGGATGTTCTTTCATGCATCAAAGTGATCTCAAGAATGTGCCATGTATGATAACCCTGCAATAAAGTCATAAACGTGTGTATAAGAGGCCAGGTCTCAGAGATGCAGTTAGAGCACCTCGTGACGATACCTTGCTGTCTGATCTGATGTGTTCTGCTCCGACGGAATAAAACTTTGTTTCCTGCCTTCCAGTCTCCGGCGCCTGCCTCTTTCATTGGTAAATTATCGAATGGTATGAGAGGCGATTACCGCCGGGCAATACTTGAAAGGTTATCGACTGAAACTGCCGCTACCATTTAACAATTGGCGTCCCAAGCGTGGGGCCCATCAGCGACACGTGGATCCAGTGGGAGAGGTCCCGACGACAGAGTGAACGACTGCAACGATCGGGAGAGCTCCTGCCCGATAGACCCTCGTCTGGCAGCCGATCATCCGAACTTCACTGATTCCGAGCAGACCTCTCTCGAGCGATCTACGGTCCTGACTGGGAACCATCAGGAGTGCCGCGGCAATAACGGAGAGTAGAGGACGATCGGGCGCTGGAGGCGGAAGACGAGAAACTGTCCACGCGGTCCGGGTAAGGTCGTGAAACACGACAAATTGCGAAACGATTGATTGATTGATGGAAAAATACTAGTATTGCTTATTGATTGTTCTCTTTGAGATATTCGCTGTCTACAAACGGGGAGGAGTAGAAATACTCTCTCTCTCTCCCTTTGCAGATAGTGAAGGGTAGGTAACGCAGACTTTTGTCCCCGTTGTAACCCGTCGTGCCTATCTTTATCTCCCCACTGATTGATTGTCCGAACATTGATTGTTTTGAAGGATAGTGCTCTTTGAGATATTCTCTGTTTGCAAATAACGTAGAATAGAAATATTCTGTCTAGTCTTTGCAAATAGTGAAGGGTAGGTAACGCAGACTTTTGTCCCCATTGTAACCCGTCGTGCCTATCTTTATCTCCCCATTGATTGATTGATTGTCCGAACACTAGTTGTTCGATATTGGTTCTTTGGAGGTATTCTCTGCTTACAAATAACGAGGAATAGAGATATTCTGTCTAGTCTTTGCAAGCAGTGAAAAGATAGGTAGTGCTGACTTTTGTCCCCGTTGTAACCCGTCATGCCTATCTTCTCCCCACTGATTGGTAGTTGGTTCTGCCCGGACCGCTTATTAGAGGTGAACCATCCGGCTCCACTGGAGGGCACCCCTAATAAGGACATGTTCACTAAATATGGACTAGTCGCCGTAGCTTATAGCAAGCTATGGCATAAATATACCAAGAAGGACCCCGAGAGTCAGTGGCCACTGATGGGATCCTTCGACGACCATAAGATAGAAATGCTAGAAATAGCTCTGCGTAGCAATAAGACGACGCGTACTATGCTTGACAGTATCGGCATGTGGCGCAAAGAAGCAACACAACGGAAAAAGAGGGAAGAAGTAAAAGCAGAAAAGGAATTACGAAAGGCAGCTCACCTTGCCGCTAGAAAGTTAGAAGAAGAAATAAAGGAGAGAAGGGAAACTAAACTAAGACAGGAGCCCGAAACATCAGGCCAGTACCCTGTTAGGACCCCCTCTATGCTCTACCCTGAGTTGTCCTCTAAGCAACGAACGAATAACGAATTACTATTAGGTCCCCCGATCATTTACATGCCCCCTCCATACGCACCCTCCCAATCGGTAGTGCAACACCCACAACCCCCAAACACGAGCGAAAGCAGTACAGGGGCCTCGGTCCTCACGGCCTCCGCGCCGGCCGAACCTCTTGTACTGAACACAACGTCGGCAATGACGTTGGATGACCCTGAGATGAGAAAGAAAGATTCCACCAGAATGAATCGACTAACAAAGGATGAACGAGCAGGAATCGACAAGATAGTAGGGACACTGGTGGAGCGAAAGGAAAGTGAGGAGTATATAACAGACGTGTATAACTCGTATGCCGACAACCGCAGACGACACTTTGTCGTACGACTTTGTTATCACGCCCTGAATACATATGAGGATAGGTACCACGATAAAGGTCCCGAAGGCTTAGCGGCCCTATATGGGAAGGTAGACATTGGGGAAGAAGTAGAGGGCGATGTGACGAACCTCTTCACTCGTACACTCGAGGTCTATCGACACCTTAAAGAACACAGACAGACAACCAAAGCAGAAACTCCCATAGCGACTAAGCCCCAGGCAGGAAGGACTGATACCATGATGCCCATCAAAGAGGCCGCCCTCTACTGGGTCCCCCCACGAGGTCAGGGAACACATGACGACATCAACCACCAAGATGCGAAGGGAAGGGTTGTATATAATTGGGTCTACCAGCCATGGGACCGACAAGATATTTTGACCTTTAGAAAAACTCTACCCGACTTAAGAAAGAACCCGACTGCCTTCTACACCGAACTAGGTACAGCCTTAGGTTCAACAATAATGACTTTAGCAGATATCGACTTGTTCTTCGGGTTATGTCTGCCGGCTGATGTGTGGAAGCAAATCCGGAAAGTTGACCACGCTGAGCCGTTCGGATATACCTGGGTACAACTCGATACCATAGATAAACAGCGAGAACCGGGACAGAAACCCCCGAAAGCCATATTGGAGCTCCCAGACAAGATTGTACAGAAGTTGAAGACTCTAATCCCAGAAAGAAAGGTAGACTGGTCGATAGTGACGGCTTGTCGCCAGAAACCCCAGGAGGATGTGTCTGAATACTTCTCTCGGTTCGAGACTGTGTTTTCCGATTATAGTGGCCAGGACATGACCACCGCAACCGGACATCACCTCTTTGTCCAGAATTATGTGAAGGGTCTGTCACAAGAAGTCTCCCAGAAGCTACAGACCAGCGAGAGTAGTTGGGCAGCCTCCAAACCCGCAGCAATCCTCCAGATGGCCCAATACTACGAAAACCAAAAGAATGAGAACGATAGGGCGTCAGAGAGGAAGAAAAAGGAACTGAAGGAGAGGGTAATGATAGCACAGTTGCAAGGGGTGACCATAGGATGGGAACCCCCAAAAGGGAATTACCAACCAACCGCCCCTAGAAAGCTACCCCCTAGAGACCATACACCTGCACCCTACAACGGACGGAGAGACTTAGATGGGAACCAATGTGCGTTCTGTAGAGGGTTCGGACACTGGAAATCCCAGTGCCCGGTCCTTCTGGAATTGAACAAAAATAGGGACCCCAGAGACACAGCATATGACCCCAGAAATAGAGGACAGGGACGAGGATACACGAACGACGCCATCAACGACAGGCCAGGCAGACCAAACACCTTTGATCGCCCCCGACAAAACCAGTGTCAGCAGTCCGACTATGAAAGCACCCATGACTTCGCATAGGACCGCCAGGGGCAAGGGAGGGATCCAGTCGAACTCCGTGTTGACCAGCAAGGTCCTTACGTCACTGCTAAGGTCTTGGGCACAAAGTCTCCATTCCTGGTAGATACTGGGGCGACACGTAGTGCGTTATCTAAACGACTGATTCCTAGGGCACCCTTGTCTGGCTCACACGTAACCTCAATAGGCTTCGATGGAACGCCCTCCACTAACCCCTTATCAGCACCAATCTCCTTTGACTTAGAAGATAACGCCACTGACACGACCTTTCTGCTCTCCTCCAACACCCCCGATGCTATTATGGGACTTGATTTGCTAAAACATTTCCGAGCTACCATCAGATGCTCCCCAGACGGAGTTCGAGTCATCCTGCACGATAACCCAGATCTGTTCAGACCTTGTCACACACGACGTATGCTCTCTATAACTGATGCTGACCTGTCCCTACTCGACACGTTACCCTCACATCTATGGGCTAAAACCGACTCAGATGTAGGGCGCATGGTGATCGACCCAGTACACATAACCGTCCGACCGGACGCAGTGCTCCCAAAGCTTCCACAGTATCGGATATCGCCCGAAGGCGAGAAGGCATTGGTGGAATTCATTCAGTCCCTAGTCGATGCAGGAGTGGTAGAAGAAGTAGTCAGTAATGTTTGCAACAGCCCTATCCTACCCATTGTAAAAAAGCAAGGCGAGGGAGATGAGAAAGCATACCGCTTTATTGTTGACTTACGAAAAGTTAACAAAGTAGTCATACCTCAGTACCCCGTGGTCTCAGACATCACCACCATCCTCACCCTGATTCCGTCCACTGCCACCACCTTTACCGTTATTGATCTCAAGAACGCATTCTTTTCCATCCCCATCCACCCAGACAGCCGCTACCTGTTCGGCTTCACTTTAAAAGCCCGTTCGTATAGATTCTGTAGGGCACCCCAAGGCTACACTGAGAGTCCCAGCATTTATAGCCAAGCCCTCAAGAGACAACTAGATGCAGTCCAACTACCCGATGGAGTGGTGTTAATACAGTACGTCGATGACATTCTTTTGGCGGCCGACACCACTCCACTTGCCGTCACAGCCACCATTCACCTCCTCCACTTCCTCGCGGAAAACGGTCACAAGGTCTCCAGGAAGAAGTTGCAATTCTGCCAACCCCAAGTGACATATCTAGGCCACCTACTATTCAAAGACGGGAGGAAACTTACCCCTGACCGAATTCAGACCATCCTAGAAACCCCTGTTCCCAAAACTCAGAAGCAAGTGCGGTCTCTAGTAGGCCTCACCTCCTTTTGTCGACAATGGTTGCCAAACTTCAGTCTTATTGTAAAACCTCTGCTTTCCCTGCTGGCTAAAGATGTCCCCTTCCCCCTCCCCTGGACACCCGAATGCCAATCCTCCTTCAAAGAATTACGAGATGCCCTCTGCTCGGCCCCAGTCCTAGGAACCCCAGACTACACTAAACCTTTCTCCCTCTACACCCACGAAAGGGAGGGATGTGCGTTGTCTGTCCTAACCCAGTCCATAGGCCCTAAACAACGCCCTTGTGCCTACTTCTCTGCCACTCTTGACCCTGTAGCCAGAGCTTTGCCCGCCTGACTTCGAGCAGTAGCCGCCGCTGCTGTCTCTATCCGGCAAAGTGAGGGGATCGTGCTCTCGAACCCCCTCACTGTATTGGTACCCCATGCGGTTGACACCCTCCTGAACCAGACCAAGACTCAACACCTGACTAGCGCACGACTGACTGGTTACGAACTGACTCTGCTTGCACCCCACATCACATTGAAACGATGCACCACTCTGAATCCAGCTACTCTACTACCTCTCCCTGACACTGACCCCAATGCGTCCCCTATACATGACTGCGTGACCCTCACCGACGAACAGACCAAGAGTAGGGTTGACCTCCGAGATACTGCCTTCCCGGACCCTGACGGAGAACTGTGGGTGGATGGCTCATGCATCAAGCTCCCCGATGGCACCACCTCAGCTGCCTATGCAGTCACCACAGCCCGAACAGTTGTTGAGACAGCCCGCATCACACAGCGATCCGCACAGGCGGCGGAACTAATTGCTCTCACACGAGCATGCATCCTGGCAGCAGGGACAACCGCAAACATTTACACAGGCAGTCAGTACGCCTTCGGGGTAGTTCACCACTTTGGGCTCTTATGGAAAGAGAGGGGATTCTTGACTTCCCATGGCACACCCATCCTGCAAGGAGATCTAGTCTCTGCCCTGACCGAAGCAGTCCTCCTCCCCACACGGCTGGCTGTGATCAAATGCCAGGCACACAAGAAGGTGACAGACATTATAGGACAGGGAAATGCACTAGCTGACATTACTGCCCGAACCACAGCCGAGAATAGGTCCACGACCCGTATGTACGTGACCAGGTCACAAACTGAGAAATGGAAGGATGCTAGGGAAACGATTAGGGATATCCAACTAGCCAGCACACCACACGAATTAACTGAATGGGCCCGGGTGGGATTGAAGGACGATGACGGTTGCTGGCGAACTAAAGACTCGAACAAATGGTTGCTACCTGACTCATACTTGATCCCCATGCTGACCATGGCACACTCCCCCGCACACATAGGGTCTGCCCCCATGATCGAACTCATCTCCAAAGTCTGGCACAACGACAAAATCCCAGACTCAGCCAAACGTCTGGTCCAACAATGCCTGGTATGCCTCCAACACAACCCTGGGAAAGGAACTGCTGTACCCCGGGGAGGGTTTGGGGTTCCCAATCAACCCTTTGAAGTCCTACAAATGGACTACGTCCAGTTAGAAAGGTGCCAAGGTTTGAAGTACGTACTTGTCGTTGTGTGTGCCTTCAGCAAGTGGGTGGAAGCCTACCCAACCCACGACAACACCGCTATGACTACCGCAAAAGTACTACTGAAAGAATTCTTCCCCCGATACGGCCTTTGTCGAATTTTGTGGAGCGACAACGGCCCCCACTTTGTAGCCGAGGTTATCCAACTCATCTTAAAGGGGCTGGGTGTAAAACAGAAGTTCCATGCGGTCTTCCATCCCCAATCTGCAGGCTTGGTTGAGCGACATAATGCCACATTGAAGCTTAAGATAGCAAAAATAGTTGCCACCACAGGACTGAAATGGCCAGAAGCTCTCCCGCTAGCATTACTATCAATGCGTTCCACCCCAACCAAACACCACTTAACCCCCTACGAGGTCGTCTTCGGGCGGCCCATGAACCTTTGGACTGCACCGAAGCCAACATCCATCCACGACGTCCCGGACGTCCTCATGTCTGACTATTTGTATAACCTAACTAAAACGTTGTCTGTTATCCATCAGCAGGTGCTGCAAGCCATTCCCGATGTTTCCAGGGGCCCCGGACACGACATCCAACCCGGTGACTTTGTCTTAGTGCGTAACTTCCAGCGCACCAAGAGTCTGGAGCCCCGGTGGACGGGCCCCCTGCAAGTCCTGATCACCACCCGAACAGCTCTTCGAGTGGAGGGGAAGCGCAATTGGCTGCATGCACACCACTGCAAGAAGGTATCATCGACCCTGACGACCACGGACAACATCACCGCCCAAGAAGAACTTCTGAACAAAGACCGACCATCCCTGAGCCGCTGCCCAGATACAGAGACACTTGAATTAATGAAATATCCCGATCCCACTGTGCCATCCAAGGAAGGGTATAACCTACGACGAAAGGAGGGAACTTCGGCTAAGCAGACCACAAACTAAGTGGAAATCTCAGAGTGGTAGCCTAGTCACCTCAAAGGTCACCAGGAGAGAAACTAAACAAAGTCTGTGGTTCTGCCCGCTACCGAGTCCCTTGAAGGTGATGGAAGCGCCCGACATGAAGATGATGGAAGCAACCGGACGTCCGAAGATCCACTACAAAAACCCAAAGACTGACAGAATGCACAGCTCAAAGACTATTGCACTTTTCATTACCCTTCTCTTTTGCCTTCTCCTCATGGTCACCGTCTGGATCATGGAGGAGAGCACACCCGCTCATAAGACATTGCTGACCACCGTTCAACCTACCACCATGAAAGAACACCATCTGATCTCACTTTCACCCCAACTCCGAGAAAGGCGTAAGGAGTTCTGGAATAACTCTTTTGTGCAGTTGCTCCACCAACACAATCTTGCCGCCAACGGCACTAATTGCTGGATCTGTGGATTGCTACCACATGCCACTGGACACTCTATCCCTTTCATCCCTTCACCTTTTTCTGTCCATGGTTCCTGCCTCGCCTGGCTAATCCTCCTGCAGGAAAGCTACAAGGACAATGCCACTTCCGGCAAAACTGTGTCACACTTATACCATGGGTTCTGGCTGAACAAAACTGGAAAAACTTCTGCCCCCTTCTGCCTCTGAGATCAAACACTTCCTTTCACATGGACATCCCTGCCAAAGAACGAGTTGAAATGCAAGTGTTCAACAACCCAGCCAGACCCACCTTCTCTTACCTCCGGAAACGAACGGCCGCCACCCTAACAGTGGCCCTATCCGTCATCAACATCACTGGATTTGTGTGCCTCGAAGACCTGGGGGCGCAGCTGGTGGGCCACAGCTCCTGCCTCATCACCCGAACATTGGACTCAGTTGATCCACCCTCCTTTGTTGCCTCCCCGAATATGTACTTCGTCTGTGGTACTAAGGCCTACACCTGGCTTCCGAAAGGTTGGGGAGGCACCTGCTACATCGCTTTTGTCCTTCCTCCGACATATGTGGCTCCAGCAAACCATCACCGACAGAAACGTGCCAAAGACCTTGTACAAGCCGACTCCACCGGAGCACAGTTCCTGGATGCAGTAAAGGGACTTGTTCCACTCTGGGGTCCAATGGCAAACAGCCGTGCCATCCGCCACTTAACTCAGGCAGTCGAGACAGCGATGAACATTACGGCTGGCATCCTCGCCAACAACACCGCCGAGCTTCAGGCCGTCCGCCTGGTGGCTCTTCAGAACCGCCTCGTTCTAGATGTGGTTCTAGCTGATCGTGGAGGAGCATGCCGCATCATTGGGTCCAGCTGTTGTACCTACGTACCGGATAACTCACCCTCAGTCTACAAAGCAATTGAACACCTCCACAGACTTTCCGCAGAGGTTCATCAGGAGCAAGAAGGATGGTCACTTGGGAGTTGGTTTTGGGACACTATTAAAAGTTGGGGATGGAGGCTGTTTTCATTTATCCTAATACCGATTGTGATACTATGTGGATGTTGCTTGGGGATTCAGTGTCTGCCACCTTTATGTTTGCTTTTTATGAACTGCATCTGCCCTAAGACTTTGAACTTTGAAGCGGAATGAATGAAAGCTCTGTATGAGGTGGAAGTTCGTAGTATTATGGGGATAGATCCGAACTAAACAAGCTGGCGAGATATGTTAAAAGGGAGGACTGTGGAAATTTAGCTTGCAAACTGAACATTATCTGCGCCATCTTGTCTCTCCCCAGCGCGACACACAGGAAAGCGCACGGCAGCCATTTTAGGCACCCTGGTCTCTCCCTGCTCATTGCCGATCGCCAGCGCGTCCCCCTGGCGCTGCAAGCATCCCCCGCGCGCCGGCCACCCCCGCTCTCATACACGGGCCATAAACCCTTTCCTTCTGCGCGACCCTGCCATGGAACCGCATCCCACGCCTGACCGACATCCCATACATGGTCATGCATCTCTTTGATAACCCCCTTCCTCTGCGCCCCATTGTCCGAACCGATCCCAGGCCATCACCTAGCCCTGCGGATGCAGTTTATTGCCCCTACTGTAAGGGAAACACCCCACATCAAAGGGATTACAGTAGATCAAGGCCCCCCACCCCCTGAGACCCGACCGGTCACACACACCCCCGGGAATTGGCGGAATATCCTGCTGTGTGATAGCCATCTCCTACTGCGGGTGGGGTGAGAACTTCTACTGTAGCTATGCGTGGGATCGGATCTGAGCCAGGGATTCTGAGGATGTTCTTTCATGCATCAAAGTGATCTCAAGAATGTGCCATGTATGATAACCCTGCAATAAAGTCATAAACGTGTGTATAAGAGGCCAGGTCTCAGAGATGCAGTTAGAGCACCTCGTGACGATACCTTGCTGTCTGATCTGATGTGTTCTGCTCCGACGGAATAAAACTTTGTTTCCTGCCTTCCAGTCTCCGGCGCCTGCCTCTTTCATTGGTAAATTATCGAATGGTATGAGAGGCGATTACCGCCGGGCAATACTTGAAAGGTTATCGACTGAAACTGCCGCTACCATTTAACATATCAAGGCCAGTAAATGCCAGATAGGGCAGGGTTCGTTGGTGTATTTGGGACACCAAGTAGGAAGCGGCCAGGTGGCGCCCCTACAAGCCAAGATAGATACCATCCGGGCCTGGGAACCCCCCAAGACCCAGACAGCGGTGAGAGCCTTCTTAGGACTCACCGGGTACTATCGCCGTTTTGTCAAGGGGTATGGCACCATTGTTGCTCCCTTGACAGAACTAACTTCCAAGAAGTTACCGAAGAAAGTGATTTGGACCAGTGCCTGCCAAGAAGCTTTTGATGCCCTGAAGGAGGCCATGTGTACAGCACCTGTACTCAAGGCGCCTGACTTCTCCAAGGAATTCATAGTGCAGACAGACGCTTCTGAGCATGGAGTGGGAGCGGTGCTCTCACAACTAAATGATGAGGACTTGGACCAACCTGTAGCTTTCATTAGCAGGAGGCTACTTCCCAGGGAACAGAGGTGGAGTGCGATTGAAAGGGAAGCTTTCGCTGTGGTCTGGGCGCTGAAGAAGCTGAGACCCCACTTGTTTGGGACTCACTTCCGGGTTCAGACGGACCACAGGCCCCTCAGATGGTTGATGCAGATGAGGGGTGAGAATCCTAAGCTGTTGAGGTGGTCCATTTCCCTACAGGGGATGGACTTTACGGTGGAACACCGCCCCGGTACAGAACACGCCAACGCTGATGGTCTGTCCAGGTTTTTCCGCCTTAGCGATGAGAACTCCCAAGAGGGTGGGTAGTTCTCCCCACTTTCAACTGGAGGGGACACGTGTTAGACCTGGCATCTTTGGCGTGGTTACCCCTGACTTTTTGCCTCTACCTCCTGTGTTTTTTGATGCTATGCTGGATTTCGTTTTTGCTGGTTTAGATGCTTTGGGCACTTTGCCACTGCTGATCAGTGTCAAAGTGCAAGTGCTCCCTTGGTAAATTGTTATATTGATTGGTTATCCATGATTGGTATATTTGTTTCACCTGTTAGCCCCTAGTAAAGTGCACTGCGTGTGCCAGGGCTGGTGATTCGAATGCTACTAGTGGGCTGCAGCACTGATTGTGCCACCCACAGGAGTAGCGCTAAAATGATGACTTAGGCCTGCTTGCAGTGCCTATGTGCAGTCCAGGACTGCCATGTCGACCTGGCCAGTGCACCCACTGACCAGGCCTTATCCTTCCCTTTCTGTACATGTCAGGCATCCCTATGGTGGCCCTAGGTACCCCCCTGGGCTGGGTGCAGTGTATCTGAAAGGTAGGGCATGTACTGAGGTGTGTAACATGCCCTGGTAGTGAATTACAGCCATTTTCGTTTTTCACTGCTGAGAGGCTATCTTGCCCATAGGATAGAATGGGGAAGGCTGTTTACATGCCTATCTTCCCATAAGGGCAAGATAGAAAATCCAAGTTTGGTATCTCTGTGTTCAGAATTTAATTATACATCTTTTTAGCAAGATGGGTTTTAAATTCACTGTGTGAGAATAGCACTTTTTAGAAAGTAGCTATTCTCCTGTTTAACCTTCCTGTGTGCCTGTGTGCTGGTTGGCTGACTGGTGTCATGTGATGGGCTAGGTGGCTCCAGGAGCCTGGATGAGTCAGCAGCAGGGTGAATAGGGAGATCTGCTTTAGATGGGTGGGAGGAGTAGTCCCTGGGTTTGAATAGGGCTGCCTCTGCCAACACAAAGCTGGCTCCACCCCCTGCTGGCCAGGCTGAGGACTCTGCCTCTGCTGGCACAAAGAAGGCTCCACCTCCTGCTGAGCGTCTAACGACCCTGCCACTCACTCTGAAAGGAACCAGGTGCTCCAGAGCAGAGCACACCCTGGAACTGGTTTGAGCAGGGGAATCCCCCCACTGGAACAAAGAGAGACAATGGCTTGGAGGGGTATAAGAAGAGGACCCCAGACACCTAAACTTTAGATCACTTTGGAACTAAGAAGAAACCTCTGCCAAGGAGAAAGCTGAAAAGGACTGAAGGGGAGAAGACTGCCTGCTTGCTGTTTTGCTTTGCTGCCAAGGAGAGGGGAAGGACTTTGCTGTGTCCCCTTCTTTTGATTCTGATCTCCAAGGGCCTGAGAAGAGCTGGCTCCCTGTTAAGAAGTCCCAGGAACAAAAGGACTTCACCACCAGCTCCCCTGGAACTCTGCTGAGAGAGTTCTGACCTGCCTTGGAGTGCTTGCCCAGTCTTGGGGCCTCAGGAGGTCGTTTTGCTGTGTTTTGGGAGCTGGGAAGCAGAAGCGTGAAAAAGAGCAACTGGTACCCAACGCATCATCCGATTGCGTGTCGCAAGAACGAGAGTGCGTGGAAAATTTCATCGCGGCACCATCGCAACACGCTGGGTCCCTGCATCGCCGAGTGCGTCGAGCATCGTCCCGAAGCGTGAACATTCCTGACATTGCGAGGGTCGTCGCAGAACCAGTTTGCGAGCCGCACCACTGCCGGTGCGTGAAAGTCTCCAGTCATCGGGTGCGTCGACGCAGAGTCCTGTTCCGTGGTGCATCGAGAGTTGCGGCGCCGGAAGACAACGCTGCGCCGCGCATTGTGCCACATCGAAGCGTGTCGCATCGAACCTGTGCGTGAAGCTTCCCCCTAAGAAACCTACGCAACGAAGGCCAAAGTCATCGCATCCTCCCCTCACAGATCGGAGCCGGCGCATCCACCTCTGCTGCGTGAAGCAGGGCTGCTGCAAAGCCTCCCCAGGATCTCAGGAGTATCGCATCGCCTTTGCAAGCTTCCTTGTTATAGCTTTTGGGAACCTTATCGCAACTACAGGTACTGTTGGGCACGAAAGTGTCGCATTTTGTGCATTGAGAGTCGCATGGTGCAAGACACTGACTTTTACATCCTGGAGTACTTTCTGCAAGCTCTTGAACTATCTTTGAAGTAATCTTTTTGAATTATATGTTGGTTTGTCTGTAGTATTTGGTCTTGTGAAGTTTTTAGTAAAGATACCTTATTTTTCTAAAACTGGTGTGGAGTAAATCTGTGGTGTTTTCACTGTGTTACTGTGAGTGTTGGTACAAATACTTTACACATTGACTTTGATAGCCTAGACTGCTCAGGCCAAGCTACCTAGAGGGTGAGCAGGGGTTATCTTAACAGTGTATCCCCCTTTCCCTGACTAGAAGCAAGGGTCCCTACTTGGACAGTGGTACCTACCCTGCCAACTAGAGACCCCCAGATCTAACACCCAGTGTGGTAAGGATGAGGGTCATATTTGCTGCCTATCACAGCTGGCCAAAGTGTTCTGGTGGATAGTACAGAGTGCTAAATAAGTGCAATTATACATGGGGTAGGTGGGCGATGGTGGGTGCTGCACAGGTGAGTGGAGAGAGACAGACGAGGAAAGCTCATGGAGAGTTTGTGCCTTAGGCATTGCAATGGAAACATTGGCTTCACAGGTGGCTCCATCTGTCTGTGAAATCCACTGTTCTAAAGAAAGAGGGTTTTCTTTTCCTCCAGTGCTAGGTGACCCTCTTTCTCGTTGTTGTCTTTCCAACTTTGTCCACAGTTCAGCCCTTTATGGTGTCTTTATTTACATGCATATTTTCCTTTAAAATGCACTACACTACCACTCCCCAACCTTTGGCCAGAGTCCCGGATGCTTGCCCCACTATCTTATACTAAGTGGCTCCTAAAATTCCCTTTCAAAAGCCTTCTTATATCAGGGGTCTGCTCCATCCTTAGTTTGTCAACTTTTCTTCACTCCTCTCTCAGCATCTACTGCGCCACCAGGTTTTGTGGTGCCCCCATTAGGTGTCACCATTAATAATAACTCTCTGATATCAACTTTAGATACAATCCCTCATCTCTTTCAGGTGTTCTCAGCCTCAAGGGGAGTGGGTGCCAACAGATTCTCAGCATAATTCTGGGTCTCCACAGAACCAAGGAAAATGAAAGAGAGTGTAGCACTGTCTCCTAGTGTTATCTGCTGACTAACCTGCATATCCATGAACTGAAAAGTAATATGTGATTTGATGCTGCATGCAGCCATCTTCCTCTGCCTACACAATGGGAAGTAGACAAAATGCAAAAAGCTGTACCTACGCCACTGCCTTCCTTTCCTTCGTCCGTGTCCTTATAAACCTAAAATAACAAGCACTGCTAATAGGTCTCACCTCATTTGTGCATGTCAGCGCTTGTGGAAAATTGCCACAGTTTAAAAAAACGTAATACTACACTTTCACTCTGGTGCATGTATCATTTCTACCCATCCATTATCTTCTTTAACTAAGAGAAGCACAACACATCTGCACCTGTTTCCGATGTATCGCCGAAGAAACCGACCCAGCGCCTTCCCGCTGCTGGAGAAATCGCTGCACGTGGCAGAGAGTGTATCGATCTCCGAAGTCCAAGATCACTCTACCAATTCCAACGCAGGCCCTGCTGTGCAGCTACAAGTACCAATGCATCGTGGGACCGCGGCTGAAGAAATCCATGCAGTGCCGAGAACTAATGCATCCCCGATCCTCACGCACCACACCAAGGTGCCAAGTCTAAATCAACACTGGGGCCACAGTAAGAAACCGATGCATCACCTCCCTGTACAGTAAGAAACGGACGCATCACCTCCCCTGGAGTAAGGAACCAATGCATCACCTTCCCTGCTCATAAGGAACTGATGCATCACCTTCCCTGCAACTGTGTTTGTTTATGATTTTGACGCATACAAGGTACTTTATGGACAGAACTGTTTCTACCTATTAAAAGTTATATTTTCATTACTGTATTGTGGATTTTTGTCATTTTGGTCTCGTTTGGATTAGATAAAGATTACTTATTTTCCTAAAGTGGTATAATGTCCATTTCATGTGTTTTCACTGTATTACTGTATGTATGCACAAATGCTTTACACACTGCCTCTGAGATAAGCCTATCTGCACAGGCAAAGCTATCATGGGGGTAAGCAGGGGTTCTATTAGAGGTGTATCTCTCTTACCCTGATTAGGAAGAATGGTCCCTACTTGGACAAAGGTGCAAGCAATTGCCAACTAGAGACCCCCATTTCTAGCAAGACACACACTCACACTCATTTTACAAATTCTACCAACTTTTATTGACATTTGATCAGTTTGCTCCTGTCATCCATTAGCCAACAGCTGAGAATTGCCTCAGAACTTAAAGTCCACAGCTGTGGAGTTATGGTAAATAGAGTATTGAAGAATAAATAGAAAGTGTTTTTCCATGAAAAGTAATCCAGTCTCTATATCGCTTGACAAACGTATGTCTCTTAGAGCACTTTCACTCACACTGTTCGAACCACTTGCTGTTGTACATGTTAAAATTGCAATGATTGTGGAAAAGGTATTGACAGATGTATGTGAGTAGCTACTGAGAATCAGCGTTCAGCACATTTGTATTGCCACCTCACACTAACTTAAACAATTACTTTCCTGACACTTTACTAAGGTTACAAATCAAGGTCCCTATGCATCTAGGTTTTGTGTTGCCCTTGAGTCATGTAAAAAGGACGAAAGGGGCGATGAAAAACCTACATGAGATGCATCAAATCTTTGCAAGGCCCTGCGTGTCTTGATAAATCTAGAATAATGCAAGAGAGCACAAATTGCTGCCTTGTTTTACTCTGTGGCAGGGAGGTGTGCCATGGGTAGAGCATGGGTGTTCTCATGCATCCACTTATGCAATTTTACACATTCCCATATGTATCAACAGTGGTAGACCTGGGAATGCTTCAGAATTGTATGCCTCCCCACCAGCAGCATAACGAGGAGAACTATCTTAATTTCTCCTCGTTGTTTCTTCCTTCCAAGTGTGCTGCAGTCTGCAGCACACTTAGAAACAGGTAAATACCTCTGAGGATTATTTATGAGAAGGAAGTTGCCCCTTCCTGCATAAAAAAACAATTCTGCCTGCAATGCAGGCACCCTTGCACTTATGTGGAAGGATGCTTGCTTTGGCGCTAGGCAGCAGTTTGTGCACAAGCACAGACAGAGAGCAGGAATGTGCCATATAATGTTAAATATTGTGTATTTCTGCCCTCTCTCCTTCATGCAGTGCAACAAGGTGGTTTGCTGCATTGTGATGATATTTCCTAAAACACTCATGGACATGAAGCACAGTGCTGCATGGAGTATGTGATGTAGGCACTCCACCATGTCTACATTGTTATGCCTCCTGTGGCAGATCTGTGCTAAGTTTAGTCTCATTTAGAGCAGATGCAGATAGGGCAAGTGTAGATTGTAGCAAATCTCTCTGTGAAGGAGAGATGAACCGGAAACTTGTGACACATCTTGGCATGAAGCTGTTTACTCTCCTCCAACTTCTGTAGGGATTCATATCTTGCACATATGTTCCTTCATTCTCTCACTTTCCCAGTGAACTCTGCCATAAGTCTTGTAGCACTGTTGTCTTGTCTGTAAAGTTATTGACATTGCCTTTTTCTCTGAGAAATATTCTTGTGAGAGTTTCCCCTACCATCTGGCTGACAAAATTCCATTTGATCAATCATTCCTTATCAACATAACTGTTGATAATAGTATCCATATTGTATGGCTTGCGTGAGCATGAAACTCCACCTTCAGCTTTTCTTGTAGCAATTCTGCTAGGAATGTAATACAATGTTTTCTTTCTCTGCCCTCTTTTTGATGCATTTACCTGCCCATTTCCCAGCTGTGTCTGTCTTCAGAATCCATTGAGGCATTCCATGTTATGATGCAGCTAATGACTTCTCTGTTCACCTGCATTAGTCTTTGTTTATTTTTTACCACCCTATGGTTCAACACTCTCATGTGCTGCCATTATTTTTATTTCATCCCTAGTAGCTGTTGCACTGCCATAGCTATTCAACTTTGCCTCCCACCAAATTATTATTTCTACCAACATATTGAGGTTTTTACATGAGCCTGCCCTTTTATCAAATGCACAATATTGGTTACTACCATATAGTCAAGATAAGCAGACAGAATAGTAAATCTACACTTCCCAATGTATGCTTACATTGACAATATGTGGATATTGTGCTGGTGACAATAATGCAGGTCAACATTTGTGACCTCGATATTTTGACACGCACTGCCTTCAACAGCGCTGCAAGCATTATAGTTGCTCTCGGTGCACAATGAACAGCAACTTGTGTCCTATGGTTATCCCTCCTTTACACACTAGTCTTAGGGAAGAGATGGCAGTTGTGCCCATGAACGTTTGGTACGTGGGCTGCAATTGTCGTTTCCAGGTTTGGCACCAGGTAGTGTTTGCATCTCCTCTCTTTGGATTGTCATCCAAACATAAACCATGTGGCTCTTGATAGCTTTTTATAGTTGTTGCACAATCACACTGCCAATTCAAACAAACGTTATTATGCATAGAATGCCATAAACGTGCATAATAAAATCCCAATAAATCATAAAATCACAATCAAATTTCACCTCATCTTAAAATCAACAAAGTACTTTAAAACTCTTAAAAGAGACAACAAATTGTTTTAAAAAACTGCCAGCACTTGGCAACATGTACTTCTAACAGACATTACAGTACCTAAATATCTAAATGCAGTTAGGATGAACACCGCTTCCTAATACTCAACGCACTTCTAATGAAATCAATAACCACAGTACATTTTTCAGTAGAGTCCAACTGCTGCAGGTATTGGAAACCCAACCTGAGTGAAAAAAAAATCCCAGGGGGCAGAACTGTGAAAAGACAATGGATATGAGCAGACTTACATAATGAACAAAACAATGTTAAGCGAATAGTGGATTGAACAAAACAATTGTCACAAGGACCATAGGGAAGGTTGTCAGTTCATGTGCCTTATTACTGGAACGCAAAAAATGAATGAATGAATTAAATATCCTATAAAGCGCATGAATACCCGGAGGCATCTTGGCACTGAGAAAATCAGAAGAGAGCAAATGAGGGCCAAGTCCTAGGGGATCATTTGTTGAATAACCGAGTTTTGTGGTTCTTCCTCAATGCCAGGAGCGTGGGTGCTACTTTAAGTTCCAGTGGCAGGTGGTTCCACAGTAGAACCGTGTTTCTAAAAAAGCTTCTACCTCCCCAAGTAACACGTTTGAAGGGAGCGACTCTCAGCATGTTAGCTGAGCTCGAATGAAGATTTTTACTGGGGATGTAACGCACCAGATTTGCCTTCAAGTAGGCGGGTGCTTTTCCATAGATTGACTTGTATGCTAGACAAAGAGCCTTAAAAGAAATGCGATGGTGGACCGGAAGGGAGTACAATTGTCTAATAGCCACCCTGGCAGATTGAAATTTGGGGATTTTACGAAGAAACAGAGTGGCAGCATTTTGGATAGTCTAGAGTTTTCTCAGTGAGCCTTTGGAGAGGCTGATATAGAGGATGTTGCCGTAATACAGTCGCAAGAGAAGTAATAATATGTCCACAGCTTCAGTGAGTCAGCTGACAGGAATTTCTAGATTTGTTTGACATTTCTAAGCCAGTACAAGGAAGAGGAAGTAATTAAATTAATTTGATCTTAAATTTCAATTCACTCTCCAGCATAAACCCCAAGTTTCTTACTTTTGAGGATGGCGAAGGTGCCATACCCAAATCTGATAGCCACCCGTGGGGGGAACAGATTGTTGCTGAATTCATTGACCACGGTTTTCAAGGAGTTCAGCTTTAAGCAATTGCTAGCCATCCAGCTGTCCAAAATGTCCAAAGCTTGTTGGCTTAGTGCTTGAGGTAGTGGATAACATTGATGTGCCAAAAAGATATGTAATATGTTCAAACGAAACCTAGTGAGGTAAAATCAGAATTTACTATTTTCTACAAGCATTAAATAAATAAAACTCAAGCATGAAGACAGTAAATAAAATGTGTCTCTAATGAAGACATCCTTGGTGAGTCATCTCTTGGAGAGCCCTGTTGATAATCACTGCTGGTGATTGAAGTGTTTACCCCGTTGTAAATGTTCCCTTTCCTTACTATTAGTTTTTGCCTATATAGTGCAATGGCCGGCCAATCAAATATTGGGCTAAATATGAGAGACACATTCGAAAATATATATCATTTGTTTCTAGAGTTCTCTTCACCTATCTTTTTCCCTCTCCTGCTCCTGGAAACAAGTCAACATTCATCTGCTTGAATAAACGTGCTGCTCTTCTCTCGAGAAACGTGTTTTTTGTTGTTGCCCAGAGTCAGTACATTGTTTTGTTAACTAATTTCAATTTGGCACACTCATTTGTACCGACTAGTTAACATGACGCAATGGTGCATCTTATCTCAGAGAATAATAGAGAAATGCCCTTCTTCCATCTAGACTGAAGCGGTGCAGTTCAGGTCACTTTTAATATTTATAGCAAGTGTTGTGTTTGCTGAAAGAAATATTTTTCTTTGGTTTTCATAGAAATAGCCTGCTATGACCTTAAATCAAGATATTTTCATTGGACCGGCTTCAAAATGATAATTAGTATTTTTTAAACCAGAAACATTTTGGGCTTTAATAAGGTTCTGATGAAACATTTTGTATGAGTATGAAATAGAAAAGCTCAAGCCAAGTTTCCAATCTGTGTTTGTACAATTTAATAAGCAGATATAGGGAACATGAAAGATTAATACTATTATGTTGTTTGCCTCGGGGCCTTTTGTCTGGGTTGCGGGTCTTTTGAGGACAAGGGGAGTGTGCGTCAAGCAATGCTTTGGACAGATGGAAATGGTGTTTCCTTTCTATATACTTACCCGGGGGAGGGAGAAGTGAGTGACTTATTGTTTTGCTGGTTATAATGTATGCTGTGTGTGACTACTAATTATTTAATGTTAAAATTGTATAGGTTTCAGAAAAGTGTGCTGAATGAATTACTTTTCTGAAAATAATGCTCCTAAAATATTGTCTAGTGTAATAAGATAAACAAGCATTTGCAATGCAATAGGTCTCGCGTTTATAAGAGTTTGAGCTATTAGCCTTGTAAAATTACAATGCCTTTTATTTATGTTTTGGTTTTTAAACAAATAAAAGGCATTGTCATTTACAATGTCAGTAGCATAAACTCGCATAAAAGCAGTGTGTGGAGTGCAGCAGTGTGCCGCGTGCAGCAGTGTGCGGCATGCAGCAGTGTGCGGCGTGCAGCAGTGTGCGGCGTGCGGCAGTGTGCGGCGTGCAGCAGTGTGAGGCATGCAGCACTGTGACATGCAGCGGCGTGCAGCAGAGGGTGAGGAGAGACACGTGTGGAGGGTGAGGAGAGATGTGTGGAGGGTGAGGAGAGACACGTGTGGAGGGTGAGGCGAGACACGTGTGGAGGGTGAGGAGAGACACGAGGAGGGTGAGGAGAGACACGTGGAGTGTGAGGAGAGACACGTGGAGTGTGAGGAGAGACACGTGGAGGGTGAGGAGAGACACGTGGAGGGTGAGGAGAGACGTGGAGGGTGAGGAGAGACGTGGAGGGTGAGGAGAGACGTGGAGGGTGAGGAGCGACCCGGAGGGTGAGGAGAGAGACGTGTGGAGGGTGAGTAGAGACGTGTGGAGGGTGAGGAGAGACATGTGGAGGGTGAGGAGAGACGTGTGGAAGGTGAGGAGAGACACGTGGAGGGTGAGCAGAGACACGTGGAGGGTGAGCAGAGACACGTGTGGAGGGTGAGCAGAGACACGTGTGGAGGGTGAGGAGAGACACATGTGGAGGGTGAGGAGAGACACGTGTGGAGGGTGAGGAGAGACACGTGGAGGGTGAGGAGACACGTGTGGAGGGTGAGGAGAGACGTGTGGAGGGTGAGGAGAGACACATGGAGGGTGAGGAGAGACCAATGTGGAGAGTGAGGAGAGACCGTGGTGGAGGGTAAGGAGAGACCGAGGTGGAGGGTAAGGAGAGACCGAGGTGGAGGGTAAGGAGAGACTGAGATGAAAGGGATTCAGAAGTGGAGGAGAGAGAGAGGGGTGGAGGATGAGGAGAGACAGTGGTGGACTGGGGGGAGGGGAGGATATCACTTTTACTTCCTCTCCTAGTGTAAGGTAACGCCCCCACCCCACAGGCCCTGCCGGGACAGAGAGCAGATCACTGTTCGCATCAGCCGTCACCCGAGACCGCTCCGTACTTGTATGTAAATAGAGGTTCACTATCTGTTGATAATGGGATTCACTTGGGGGGCTGACTTACCTCATCCACCCCCAGGGCCAACACTGAGAAGGCATCAGAGACCTGGTGCTGCCTATGCTGCAGTACTGCGAGAGAGAGGGATGGGGGGGCGGGCAGAGGAAGAGGAGTGGGGTTAGAGAAGGGACAGGTGGGGAGAGAAAGAGGAGAGAAGGGACAGAGACAGAAAAGGAGCAAAAAAAGAATTAGAGAGAGTAAAGAGGAGAGTTTGGGAAAATGAAAACATTACGAGAGAACAAGTAGCAAAGAGGTGGAGAGAGAAGATGGGAGAGAGTAAGGACGCAGCCAATAGATAGGGCAGATACAAAAAGAATCGAAACAATACAAAAGTATTTTCCAAACTCGTAAATAACCACGGGCCAAACAACTGATCTGCAATGAAGCATCCGAATCCGGTATATCATGACGTTAACCATGTTATAAAAAATAAATAAAATAAAAAAAACACCCAAAAACACGTATACACCATGTTGCCCCTTTTCCATGCAATGTATTCTAAAACGCCAATCTCATTCATACATTCACAGCAAACCTGTTCACAAGAGTGACAGAAAATGTGGTATTAGTGTTAAATTTTTGTTTACATCCATACCCGCTCACTTATGCAATTAAAGGATTCATGACCACACGGTTAAACAAAATGTACTGATTGGCCTTGCCGTGAAGGAGAAACACGTGTTGACACACACTCCCGATCTGTGAAACGTTCACCCCACTTTCTCTAAATTGAAACCAGTGCATGTGTCCGACGAAGACACGTGTGGAGGGTGAGGAGAGACACGTGGAGGGTGAGGAGAGACGTGTGGAGGGTGAGGAGAGACGTGTGGAGGGTGAGGAGAGACACATGGAGGGTGAGGAGAGACCAATGTGGAGAGTGAGGAGAGACCGTGGTGGAGGGTAAGGAGAGACCGAGGTGGAGGGTAAGGAGAGACCGAGGTGGAGGGTAAGGAGAGACTGAGATGAAAGGGATTCAGAAGTGGAGGAGAGGGAGAGGGGTGGAGGATGAGGATAGACAGTGGTGGACTGGGGGGGAGGGGAGGATATCACTTTTACTTCCTCTCCTAGTGTAAGGTAACGCCCCCACCCCACAGGCCCTGCCGGGACAGAGAGCAGATCACTGTTCGCATCAGCCGTCACCCGAGACCGCTCCGTACTTGTATGTAAATAGAGGTTCACTATCTGTTGATAATGGGATTCACTTGGGGGGCTGACTTACCTCATCCACCCCCAGGGCCAACACTGAGAAGGCATCAGAGACCTGGTGCTGCCAATGCTGCAGTACTGCGAGAGAGAGGGATGGGGGGGCGGGCAGAGGAAGAGGAGTGGGGTTAGAGAAGGGACAGGTGGGGAGAGAAAGAGGAGAGAAGGGACAGAGACAGAAAAGGAGCAAAAAAAGAATTAGAGAGAGTAAAGAGGATAGTTGGGGAAAATGAAAACATTACGAGAGAACATGTAGCAAAGAGGTGGAGAGAGAAGATGGGAGAGAGTAAGGACGCAGCCAATAGATAGGGCAGATACAAAAAGAATCAAAACAATACAAAAGTATTTTCCAAACTCGTAAATAACCACGGGCCAAACAACTGATCTGCAATGAAGCATCCGAATCCGGTATATCATGACGTTAACCATGTTATAAAAAATAAATAAAATAAAAAAAACACCCAAAAACACGTATACACCATGTTGACCCTTTTCCATGCAATGTATTCTAAAACGCCATTCTCATTCATACATTCACAGCAAACCTGTTCACAAGAGTGACAGAAAATGTGGTATTAGTGTTAAATTTTTGTTTACATCCATACCCGCTCACTTATGCAATTAAAGGATTCATGACCACACGGTTAAACAAAATGTACTGATTGGCCTTGCCGTGAAGGAGAAACACGTGTTGACACACACTCCCGATCTGTGAAACGTTCACCCCACTTTCTCGAAATTGAAACCAGTGCATGTGTCCGACGAACTTCCTGCCGCTTATCTGAATGCACCAGTGGCAGAAGATAGTGCCCATCTTGCAACAACACAATGAAAGGGAGGCATGTCTGTCTCTCCCCACCGCCACATGTCTCTGAGTCTTACTGTCTCATGCGAGATCTCCCTCTAGGAGACAGCTGACACCAACTCTTCCCCTGAGACAGTATGGGAGATGCGTGTGTGTGCATAGTGTGTGTGTCTATATGTATATATCTGTGTGTATGCATGTGTGTGTGTTTGTATGTGTATATGTTTGTGTATGCATGTGTGTGTTGGTGTGCAAGTATGGGTGTGTCATTGTGTTCATTTGTCTTCATGGATGTGTACACATGTTTGTGTGTATACCTATGTCTGTGTATGCATGTTTGTGTGTATGTATATGTGTTTGAGTATGTTGGTGTGCGTGCTTGTTTATATGTGTATGTGGGGTTGGTGTGTTGGTGTGCATGTATATGCATATGTTTATGCATGTCTGTGTGTGTTTGTATATGTTCATATGTGTGTGTAAATGCATGTGTGTGTTTGTCATTTTTCTATCACATACTAAAACATAAATGCTTCAGACTTTCACAGCAGTGCGGTGAGCTCAAATGATGCACCTTTCGTGCAATTCTGAAGTGTAATGAAAACAAAGATGTTGATACAATCAATAGAAATGAAGGCATACTTATTTCCTAAACCCAATTTCCATACATTATAGATTGTGACCTCTTTATCAGTAAAAAAACGGTGTGACTGCGCAAATGTAGTGGCCAGTTCAATAGAAGATGTGTCCTCTGTAATGACGTGGCGCTGCCATGCTTTAGTGAGATATCTGTGAGAGTGTTCTCGAAGGAGCGCCAGCACCTACTTACTACCCCCTGACCACTGTCCCGCTAAACACAAGGGCCGCACGTGTTCACTGTGTGACGCCTGGAATGTTCACAATCTTTACGGCTTCAGTGATGTAACGCCGATGGCAGCCCCCACCCCCCACTCTGACATTGTTCCAGCGCCCCTGGGAGGCACAGACGTAGATCAGCATGTGGCAGTGCCGCCTTCTGCAGAGGTGCTGGTGCCACCTCGCTGCCCAGAGGCCGAATGCTTCTTACTGCCAGGGACCCTCGCATGAACGACTAGCCCTGGGGTCATGACTCATGTGCAATGTACAATCCATCCATGACCCATAGACCCATGAGGACAAGCCCAGCCCCACAAATGTTTACCTGCGCAGGATGAGCCGTTGAATCATGAATAACACAAGAGCTGTGATAGCACAGTGCAAGCAGAGTTCAAAAAGGCACAGCCCAGCAATGCCATGGGAAATGAAATGACAGCAAGTAACACATTTATTGTTCATCTCTTGCCTCGCGCCTCTTTAGCTGTACAGTTTGATGCTTACCTGTGGGTGTTACTGAGCACAGCGCTGTCCAGTCCCATTGCAGAATGTGTGTGCCAGCTGACGCCTGGTACTGTTGTCTGAAGCAGCGGGTGTGCCAGATGCCGAGCTCGAGTGTGATGGGAAGTGGGAGCGAAAGATGCTTCCTACCTGTACTTCACCTGCTCCTTCCCTGTGGGCCGGATTCACAAAACAGTGTCACCACCAAAGGGAAATTAGGAGGGCGCAAAGTGTCTCCCTGAAAAGGAGAGCTTTCAGGTAAGAGAAGCGGGGTTCGTGGTGGATACCTGCACCCCTCAGCGCGCACAGCTGTGAAAACTCCACCGGGTGGGTTGTTTTTTCCGCAGCCGTAAATGTAATGTGTGGGTGGGAGGATAGGAGTCCCCTGGAGATCTGAGGGGTGACCCCTGAAAATCTATGGCACCCATTCAAAATGCAAGTGTGTGCGTATTCACAGACCATCTTAATGGCTTTTCCTTCCGTAAATGCACACTTCAGTTACGAAAAACATTGGTGTAAGAATGAGAGAAAATATTTTATACATACGACTTATTTTTATGCGGCTTCAGGAGAGAGAATTCTCCCCGCGCAAAATTGTTAACCAGGTGGAAAAATATCAAACCGTGAAAAATAACTCCTGCACTGACCGTGTGGGTTCTTGACACGGTACACAAGCTGCAGGGGTACGATTCGGGGCCTGGAAAATGATCTTCCTACATTTCTAACGCACCCCTCGGAATTTGAGCATTCTTAAAAAACAGATCTAGACAAATCGTAGGTGTAAGACTGTGATGTGTAAGTCTGCTCCACTTTATTTGTTGTTAACCGGGTTATCATTAACAGCAAGTGCACTTCTAGGATAAAGCTGAGAATTGTCACTTTGAAAAGTGAAAAGGTTAGCAGCAAGTTAATGAAAAAATAAAAGCCAGTGGCATTTTTGGTAATTTCAGTCGTCTGTTTTCATACTTCTAAAAGCGCCCTCATCCATCCTTATGAAGCGACTCATAATTAGAGAGTAGAAATGGCTGCAAACAAGAAAACAGTCTCTTGTTTAGAATGAGCTTACTTTCGATGGAAGAGTGAAGTTATTCTGTAGCTCTGCCATTTATGTCCTGGTGACTTGCCGAGAAATGCTCCAAGATAAGGAAAACAAGCTTTGGAAATGCGGCCGCGAAAGTGAAAGTGATCGTGATTACGATCGCTACGGAGGAAAGACACATGGCACTGCGCGCGTGCACGTTCACGTGCACTGTAGCTTTAGGCCACGGCAGCACTTTGAAAAAGCCCAGATATAAAATGTCTCTTCGAGCCTTTGGCTCACGAGACCTAAAAACACCAAAAAGCTTAGCTACGAAATAAGACTGAGGTGGTTGAAATGCCTGCCTTTTCAGTGAGACCTATGATAAGTAATTTTTTTGTTTCCTACTGAGTAATTGGGGCAGATTGGCTACTTCATGGGCAGAAAATAAAATCCCAATACAAGGATTGCATTTACTTTTAGAAGTACTATGAGGCAACGTATTCAACTTAGTGCTAACTGCATTGATGTGAATAAATCTCCGTGACCAGTGACAGTGCACTTCAAAGCAATTTTCCAGCAAAGACGTGTGTGCGCAGCACTTTTCTGCATGCCCTTCTGGCTCTCTGACAGGTAGGTGCCACGCACAAGCAACTCTGCTGGGAAAGTTACTTTGAAGAGCACTGTGAGAGGCCGGCCAGTGCAATTCCAACAATGAACATACATTGTCCGGATGCTTAGTGCTGGATGGCACAATAATTAATCGGCCCGTGAATTCCTCACTGTAGGGAATGGGGAATTCGTATTCAGCAGGGCATTTTGGTTGCATTCCACCTTTTTTTTCATTTTGAGGCAGGCGGATGCGAAAACAGGGGAAGCGACAGAATTGCTCGCAGTTTGGATCAAAATCAAGGACTTCACCCGCTCGTCAAAATCTCAACTCACTCCCACTGATTGTCATCATTAAATTCAAAGCACTGTGCACCGAATGCAAAGTTTTTGGTACAAGTGGCAAGGATACATGCAGCAACTAAACATATTTTTATTTCCAAAAGGAAGCTTACTACTCTTTCAAATCAAAGTTCAAAAAGTGGCATAGATCTATGGAAGTTTAATGCCGGAAGCTCTGCAATGCCCCAAACTAGACACAAGAATACAGACAAACCATGCTCTGCTCAGGAAATTGTTGAAACTCACCAATGGTAATTTAATTAATGTGGGATTGCACCACATGTGTATGGTAATTGTAGCAAATTCACATTTTTCTGCAAGATCTCTGTTGGATGTATCTGTTGCTGTAGGGTTTGGGGATGGAATGCTGTGGATGGAATGCGGCCCAACGGAGGTAAGTAAACAAATAAATAAATAAAATGAATTTCATTGCGCGCGCTGCATTGCAAAATGCGATGCAGCGCGCACAACAAAATGTGTTTTATTTATTTGTTTACTTACCGCCAGTGGGCCGTATTCCGTAGTTTACTACCCCCATCCTGCTCCTCCCCCACCCCGCAGCACTCCCACCAGGCCCGCTACTGGCTGTTTCCAAGAAGACACCTCATAAAATATACACTGATATGTGCCATATTGAAAACAGAGGGTAGACATTCTAGGAGACAAAGGTCCTGAGACAAGAGATATTCACCTTCTGAGATGTAGAACAACTATTATGCATGACAGGTATGGGGTTCACCACTAATTCCAGAGATAAGATCTATAATATAACACAGTGTTTTCATAGTGAGAGTAGGCTGAGGACGATATATAATTCACCATGGTAGAACATCTTATTGTTTACACTTTACTTGTAATGCTCCTCACTCTGTTGGGATGCATTTGTTTTCCAGTTTCAGCACACATGTTTTATAATAGAGAATAATAGTTTCAATAAATATGGTAAACCGTTCACATGTCTTTGCTTTGTTTATTATGAATATGTATGAGTGAGAAAACAGAAGATTGACATTCTGTATCCTTGGTTCCCTGAGGCGAATAGTGTGGTCTGGGGTGCTAACGTACCTGTCACTCTGGGAAGGTTATGGGGGTAGGTAAAGCAGTATGAGTTAGTCCGGATTGGGGATCATGGGTACTGATGTGGTGTGGTGACATAGTACCTACATACTGACGTTCTGTTGTCTCAGGTATAGTTCTGTTTACACAGAGTCCCTGCAACATAGCACCCAACGCTTGGTCTGGTACTGATTGCACAGGTCTCCTGAGTAGTTCTTGTGTGTGTCCCTAATACCCCTCACACCAACCACTTGAGTCATCCATCGTGTTAGGAATTAATCCTCCCCAGTATTTAGGGAACTCCAAATTCTGTAGTTTTTCAAGCTTGAAAGTTTAAAAGGAGAACACATTTTTGTGTCACGCTTTTTTCCTTTCCTGTTGATTAAGGCGGCACCCGCTGTTGTCACACCTGTTAATTACAGACCTACTATCCATGCACATATTGGACTTACTAATGTAGGTGGTGCTTTTATCTTTGTGGTAGAAGCCAATAATGATTCTTGTTCTGAAGTATTTTATTCTTGGGTCGATTTTCCTGCTGTGGATGCTAGTTCAAACACATTTCATACATAATCTACTCCTGCTTCACCAGCACAATACAGTGCAAATGCACTCATGGAAATACCACTGTCTTACTGGAAACACAATACCTGGTTCAGTGGTGCCCTCCCACATGTGAATACATCTGCATTCATGGATCACCTTAGTAATGATGGGGCACCCTGTCTAGCACTATCTGGATACACACCATCCCCTGATATGGGACCTCTTAATCTTTTGCAAACACGAGAATTACATAATGCTATAGTTACATTATATAGACGCTTGACTCAATATATTTCATACACTTTATTGACTGTACCACCATAGCCAGGCTTGCTAGGAGAAGCTCAGTTTCATGCAGTGCCTACTATAATTCCTGTAATTGTTCATTCAGTTATGGGTAAAGTGCCCACTAATCGTGATCAAATTCCATTTTTGATAGACCAGATTGAAGCTGTGTTTCCCCTTACTGGACCCGTAGACATGCACACAATATTAACTATGTGCTTGCCACATGGAATGGTTCTCAGATTACGTGACTGCAGCACATGGGATTCAGTCCTTGCCGCTGTATATACCATCACACATGGCACTCTGTCCATGTTGGTCTTACCGAACATGTTAAAACAAATTCAAAATGAGCATGGGCAGCTACTGTCCTGGATTTGGGGATGAAACTAATAGGAAATTTTCCTGTAGTCTCCTCAATGATTATATCTTACATCAAAGGCAAAGTAGCATCTCTGGCTACACATCAGAGGCTCGCAACGGTTGTGCAAGTTGACCGGGAATGCGAGCTACCTTTAATTATTGTTGATGTGTACACATACTTAGGACACAATAATTTGGTAATCAGACCTAAGAAACCACCTCTTGGAAAACCTAGTACTGACAAGGAAGCCAAGCGAAACCATGAGTGCAAAAAAACATGGGCAATATCTAAAAAAATGCAGAAAGGTAAACCTTACTCAGGTTCTCCACCCCAGGAGTCCTCTGAGAGACCATAAGATGTTCGTGATCATACCAAAATCAAGGCTCCAGACAGGTATCAGAGTTCTGATCCATGTTCTCCTCGTTCCTTGCAGGACTCATCTAAAAAGGCAGTACGAGAGAGGAGGGCAATCTGAGCTCAGACAAGAGAAGTATGTGACGCCGAAAAGAGACTCACAATGCATATCTGACGTAAAGAAGGAGGAGAAATCCCCCCCCCCCCATTTATATCCCGATTTCAGGAAAAGGAGGTCGCTGCTTTCACCGCAAAATATGCCACTGACATTGAGAACTCTCCCCATGAACAGGAGTTGGGTGGGGACTCACCTCGAAAGCACAGCAAATGTCACTTCAGGAGTTTCTGATAGCGAAAGCAACTGATACTTTTATTACAGTTAAGTCCCCAGACATGTGTGTAGCCCTTCTAGATAGATTATATAAACTAGACATCCAAATTGAAGGTGCAATACAGCGCACCATTAAATCATTTTTTTAGGGAAAATGTAACTTTGTCTTATGACATCCTTTTAGCAGAGGCCAATTAGCCCCCACTCTTTGTCCAAACCTCCTCACAAGGAGAAGATGTAATTATTCCTTAATTCTCTGCTTTTGTTCCTGATGAGGTCAAACAAGCTTATGCAGCAGAATGGGTTCTTGCACTATCCCCGACTTTATACCACAATGATATTGGCTGGGATAAGGACTCTCCTTATACTATCATTCCCATAAGTTCCAGCCCGCAAGTGCAAACACAATATCCCATTAAACAAGATGCTAAGGTATGCATTAGAGAAAAACTCTCGCAGTTTGAGTACCAGGGTGTAATTGGATCCTGTGTGTCTCAGATTAATAATCCTCTTTTTCCTGTTTTGAAACCAAATTATTCATATTCAATAGTTTTAGACTACAAACATTTGAACAGTGATACACACACATTTGCAACACAAAATACACACAGTATGGCACTAATTAACAATGCAGCCAGTAAAAAATACAAAACAACATTGGCTATTTCCAAAGTTTTTGTTCAGCCATATTCTAGCACCTGAGAACAGACACTGGACAGCCTTTTCACCACTTATCTCTCAGCATCACTTTGCCTGCTTAGCTATGGGCTTTAATAGTCTGGGATAATTTGCTGCCCGCCTAGAGTAAATTCTACATGATATTGACCAGGATGCATGTAGATGACATCTACCTGATGGACGATGAGTTAAACCACACTTGGTCAGAGTGGATCGCATAATTTTAGGATGCACTGAATATGGCTAAAAGTTCAACTTTTAGAAATTGCATATTTCATTTCTAAGAGTGTTTTTCCTAGGATATGAACTTAGACTTTTTTTTTTTGCTGATTTATATAGCACAAACTCGACCCAAAGGTATAGGAGTACTTTACATGAGCACGTTACACAAGGACACATTCATTTTGAAGTTTGCACAATTGCAACCTCCAAATGCTTTAAAGAGCCTACCATCCTTATTATGATTCCTCAATTTTAGCACAACATACACTCCTGATTATACCAAACGCATTAAATCGTTGTGTGAATACATTTGTCCTGACTTTTCCAATACACAGAACACACAGATACACTCAGATCATTACAATCTGACCTATTTGCCACACGTCACTCACACACACATGTAAATACCACAAACCTAGTCATCCGTGTTTTACTGGGTTCAATTTGATTCACCAATATCACTTTTTACGAAGGTGAAACAGTGCCGATGGCATATAAATCCGATTTATATTCCAATGCAGAAATGTATTTTGCCTCTACTGAAAAAAAACTGACTGCAGTGAAGCTTGCTATTCCTAAGAAACGGTCACTTTCATAAGGGAAATGCATTATTGTCATTACTCCAATGCAAACCTTGAGGCTGTCACAAAGGCTAGCATTCATAATGCTAAAGCCCTCCATCCTAGATGGATACAATGGACAACAGCCTTGACAGCTGTTGATGTGGACCGTGGGCTTGATTATGAGATTGATGGAATGATGGACCGCCAAACCCATGGTGGCAGTGTGACAATCGCCACACCAGTGGTCCGACTGCCGTATTAGGATTATAGTGGTCAGACCACCACAATGCCAGGGGCCTGTGATCCCTGGCGGTGGTGTAGTGGTCAGAGATTTGCAATGTGCTGGTGGTGCCCCTGCACTACCCTCTTACCATATTCTGTGTTTCTTCACTGCCACACTTTTCATGGCGGTGAGTCCCCACGTAAAGTGTGGCAGTGAGGAGGGCCCTATGTTGCCTCAAGACCTGGGGATGCATGCGGGGGGACCATGGTGTGCCCCCCTGTGTGCATGCACCCCCAGTCCACGCTGAGCTGGAATGTGCTGTGGCAGTCCCATGTTGCTGTCTTTCAAAGGCTCTCCTGTGAGCCTTTGAAAGGCAGCGCCATGGGCCAGCCACTGCAGGACCGCCCGCATGGATTATAATTTATAATCCTGCAGGGTGTTGGCTGTGGAGTTTGTCAGTGTGGTAGTGGGGCGATGGCATGCTGCCCCACTCCCACACTGCCAAACTCGTAATCAGGCCATTTGCAATTGACCTATGTTAGAAGGTGGGTTATTAGTGGTGATAAGTAGGCACCCACCGTTGGCAATATGGCCAATCTAGGGTCTAGTATATGTCTTAATAAATAATTCCCATGCTCAAACTTTGGTTGCTTGGTTGCAGGCAGGAAGGCTTACCTTAAGAGACAGGTATGTAAAGCATTTAAAAACACCAATTCAATATATAAGTAAGACACAAAACACAATAACAATCTCACAGCAATTTATAAAAATTGGAACTACTTTTATCCTTAAAATGACACTAAAATGACAATCCAATGAAGGGAACCAGAGATACGCATTTTTAAAGAATAAGCACTTTCTAGCACTTAGAAACCTATAGCACCACTCCCGGACAACTGGTTGCGCTTGACCTGGACATAGTCATACTTCCATATTGGCCACAATGGAGATCTACAGGGATACCTTCAGGGTCCCTAGATGCTCTTCACCAGTTCGGATTCGGTGAGGGTTTTCCGGCTTGACTTTCAGGGAACTCCCAGCCAGACTCTGGAAGTCAGAACTCCGGACCTATTCAGCAGGACAAATCTGGAATCCAGGCAGGGTCGCAGTTGAAGGTGGCCGGCTTGGGTTTTGCAGTTGAGTCGGTCACCTTATTGATATTTTTTCCAAAGTTGCTTCAAACTTCTCCAAAATTCTGGAGCTTCTTCCTGAAGTTCCTCTTGAGGGTCCAAAGGGTGGGTCCAAAACACAATCCAAGGGCATGGATGCTCCAAGATGGTCTTTCAAAGTTTAGGACCACAATTCTCACAATGCACTTGGACAAAACCCTTAAAAGTCCACTGGCCACATTCCAGGCAGTGGCCACTTGGTGGTGATGATGCAGGTGAGCTCTGTTAACCTGTAGTTTTCAGAGAGTCCACTCTTTAATCCTTTAGAAGCAAGGTTCATCCGCAGGGCTAAAGTGCCAGATAGTGCAGCAGGCACAGAAGAATGCAAGGCCTGGTGGTGCAAATCAAATTGCCAGCATGGCAATCCTTCTTCTTCCCTTAGTTTCAAGCAACAGATCCAAGAGGCTCTGCACCTCTCACATATTTATTCAGTGCTCCCTGGGGCCATGCAGGAGAGCAGTCCTGTCCAGTGAGATGCAAGGCAACACCCCAGAGCATGACCACCTCTTCCAAAGTATGGCATAATCTTCTCCCAGAAAGCATTATTCCTCCAAAATTCATCATAACTGAAATCCTAGCAGAGAATAATGAAGTAACTAAACTACCTCTCAGTATGGCTCTTTTCCATAGTTCTCCACTCCCTAACATCTGCAGATTCCTTACTTAAGCCTCCTATCTGGCTGGGTCAGAGGGGATGGGGGTAGGCAGACCTGCCATTCCCTGCCTGTCCTGTTCCACCTTTGAAGCCTCATACTTTACAACTTCTTCCCCCTATTCTGGTATTCCTATATAGCAGTTCACTCTGACCAATCAGGGAAGAGTACAGGAAGGCTGAATTCTGGCTTACAGACAACGTAGTCTTATAACTTCCCTTCTGTACAATTTAGGATGAATTCAACAAAAGCTTATTGTTAGATTTATCAACACCATTCTCATAAGTCTTTGAATTATATTTACTCGATGATGCATTCATAAACTATTGCAATGTTATCCTATGGGGCTAGGCATCTACAATGTGTAAATTGAATGGTGCAATTTCTCCATCACCAGGGCATATAAAACATCTTTCATGAGGGACTGGCTTATAGTTACATGACCCCCACCATTGGGACACCTAGGGGAGTACTTGGGGTCCTGAATATGCAAATATAGTGTATATCCCAACTCTACAATGCTCATAGCACCAACGTTGATTTTAGGAGGCACTTTCCTACAATTTGGGAAGTGAAATGTGCAATTTCTCTATCCCTGTGCATATAACACATCTTTTATAAGGAACCAGCTTATAATTACATGACCCCACCCTTGAAACACTTAAAGGAAACCCTGGTGCACTTCACATGTACAAATAATGTATATTATCACTTTTTATGCACCCCTACCACCAAAGTCAAGTTTGCATTTAATTTACTTTTAAAAACAGTGCTGGAATGCAGGGCTGCTTTTAAAAAGACCTCAAGCGCTCAGCAGTGCACACATGCAAGTGCAGATGGCCACTAAACTGCCATGCTTTATTATATACTAGGGATTTACAGGTAGTTTTTATCCCCCTGCCCTAGTATCCTCTAGGGACTTATAGGGTGTGTCATGTAAATTGTAAGTGTACCCTAATTCATAGTGTACCCTAATGCATGTGGGTGTTTTTGCTGTGTTTCCAAAATTGCACTGGCCCTGGTCAGACAGAGCCCAGGGACAGTCAGAGTCAGTTACCACCATTACCAGACAGCAACAAATGGGGTGTATAGGGCACAGACTCAAGAAATCTTGCAGTATTTGCATGTTTATCCCATGCCCAATTCAGTCTTATCTCTTGAAAAGTATAAAGAGATTGTTAACACTAATGGTTCAGCCCAGCCTGCTATAGGCTTTATTAAGCAGTGTTCAGCGGTGTGTGCCCCTGTTGCTGTTGGGTCTTAGGCAGACAATTCGAACCACAAAAATCTCACACTCTGGGCCTCATTTATAAAAAGAGTTGTATCGCTGCATGAAAACAGAGATGCAACACTTTTCAGTGTGCCCTCCTTCCGACACTATGGATGCGCTGTATTTATTGTACGGTACTCCATCTCACAAGGATTTACAGATATGTCAGTATTTCTGACATATCTGTAGGCGCACTAATAATGCATTGCTGGAGTGTGTTGCAAAAATGATGCTACTCCAGCAATGGGTCATTACACATGGGCAAGTCCCATGTTAATGGCGCCTGCATCAGTCTTATGCCTGATATAATGCAGGCATAAGATTTTGATGCAGTGGCATCCTAAAATTGGCATAGTGAAATCTCATAGATTTCACTGCGCCACATCTATGACTCTTTTTTACAGGGGAACGCCTATCCTACATACATTATACCTAATGCAGGTGTAATGTAGCGCAGGGCTTTACAAAGTGACGCAACTGCTTAGATGCATCACTTTGTGAATATGGCGCAACCTGGTGCATTTTTTTTATCTGGCGCAGTGTCACAAAAAGTGACGCAACAGTTGCGCAAAGGGCTCATAAAAAAGCCCCCTAGTCCTTAAGAGACTGCACTGAGCAGTTGGCTGAAGCTTTGCTTCTTGCACTCAAACATACAGTTCCTAAATCACTCACACTTATTGTGTGTAATTCATATTGCTGTGTACAGTCATTTAATGATAATTTACTTTTTTTAGCATCAGAATTGATTTAAGGATTCAAAAGGCAACATAATCAAGCAAAAATACTTTTTATAGGGTTGAAGTGGCGGACATACATACATTGTGTCATCAGAGTGTGGGAGCACACCTTGGGGCCAATTCCGATCCGGGTCGGAAAGCACTCTGACCGAGTCGGATCCGGAGTGTTTTCCGACCGAGCCGGACCCCTACAGTCCGACCGAGCGAGTATGATGCGCACGTATGCTGTCGGACTCGGTTCGGTCGGACTGCCATAGAAGTCAATGGGAGCCGGTCGTACTACACGTACATGGGCTCCCATTGACTGAATGGGTATGTCTCGAACAAGTGCGCCTCCTACAGTGGGTACACATCGGTGTCACCCGCACCGTACATGCCTGTGTTGGGGAGATCCATAGGTCTCCCCCTGTGTCCGAGCCGTAGGGCTGCGTGTGTCAGGGGGTCCGACGCGGACCCCCAATGTCCAACTCCGAAAGCTTTTGCGAGCCGGAGTGTCCGGATCGCGCAGGCTGTCCGATGTGTGCATCGTACTGGCTCGGTTGTAAATCGCATCCATTGCACGCCACGGTTAGCTTCCGACTGGGACGTACGGAGTGGTTCGGACCCGGAAACGACTCAGTTGGTGAATTTCATGTAGCTCGCATCGTACTTGCTCGCTCGTACAGCTGTACGAGTCGGCCGGAAAACACGCGTACGGCTCGTAGTTTTTCCGGCCGAAACCGATTCGGTGCCCTTCCGACCGAGATCGGAATTGGCCCCCTTGTAGGGAATTCTTTGGCTGATGAAGAGGTCAAATCTGCAGTTGTAATTGCCACTGTTGCTGCAATTACTCGTTCTAACACGAGAATAGACTCTGATATTTTAGCTGCCAATAATGCTAATAAAGATGGCACAACCTCACCTAAGGGCTCTCCATCTAAAATAACTACCACTTGAGTGAAGAAAACAGTCCTTTTGTAACTATTCCAGGAGTTGGTGATCCATTGATTCCCAACCACGACCGCAGACTAGCTTTAGTGATAGCTGCACACAAAGGTATTGCTTCTGAAAATGCAGATGTGGGTGGCCACAATTCTGTTGCTACAGCAACGTTTTTGGTGGCATGGCTTATATCAACAGGCCAAACAAAGCTTCCACCATGGCTCGTCCACCTCAGACACACCTAATAATTTCTCACAGACCTTTTAGCTGTATTTATTTGGAACACTGTAGTCTTTTTATTTTGGATACATAGGGGTCTATTGCGATGGCGGGCGGACAAAGTCTGCCCGCCACCATAACGGAATGCAGGACCGTCCGCCAGGGGTGCAGCGGTCCTGCACCTGCAATTAGGATGCCACCACCACCGTGGCGGAGGCATCCCCTATTCCCAACATTGTGGTGGACGGTGCTCACAGCACCGCCTGCCACAATGCTGGGAATGCACGTTGTGCATTGACATGCCCAAGGTGACAGGCACCGCGCAGTGCCTGCCACTTTGTCCATGCCAATGCAGGAGGGTACCATAGGTACCCCCATGTGCATCCCCACCCCCAACAGCGAAGGTCGCATGGTTTTCCATGGCGACAATGCCGCCATGGAAGGGCTGCTTTCCGCTATCATCATAATATGGATGGCGGTGTCTTGCAGACACCGCCACCATATTATGCATGTTTTCCGCCAGGAAGACAAGTCGACCGGCGGAAAAGCGGCGGGTGGTCTTTCCGTCCGCCGCAGACGCCCCAGCCATCCTAATGTGGCGGGGGGTATTTGAAGTGTGGATGGCGGGTGGATCGTCCCCGCTAGGCCAGCGGTGCCTACCGCCGGCCCGGCGGGGGCAATCCACCCGCCATCCTAATGGGCCCCATAGTTTGAATCTATCCTAATTGCAGCTGATTCTTGCTTCAGGTTACTCTGGGTTGGGCCACATCATTTGTCTGACGCTCGGACTGTTCTTAAAGACATGCAAGTCTTTATTGTGACTCTTGCATGCATTACATTCCACTGGGACCTGGGTCCGGCTTTCGCGTCCAAAGCATACTGGGATACTCTGGCATCCCTGGGTGTACAGGTGCATTATTCTTCTCCATATAGGTGGAGGGCAATTCTGTTCTGGAGATTATGAACTATGACTTAAAGCAGTCCTTAACAGCTGGAGTATTAGGTATTGGACGTAGTTGGATCCGCCACCTATAGTTCACTGATAAAATATTGACGCCCAACATACCCCCACACATAAATATCGAGTCCTAAATATTGATGTAAAAAATATCAACATCCTATATTTATAATAGTAAGTATAAAAATATCAAGAGAAAAAAGACATTGATGTAAAAAATATTGATGTACAAAATATCGATTTTTTAATATATGTAAAAAATAATGTTAAATATATTAAATAATAAAAACATCATTTGGATTTAATATACATTTTAACAAATATAAGAAATACATTAAATGTAAATAAATTTAAACATACATATATAAAATGTAATATATATATATTTACTTTAAAACAAATATTAAACTATTAATTTTAATTTATTTTTAAATGTTATCAATATATAAACATTTACAAATAAATATATATATATATACACATACACCTATAACATAAACTCCAATAAAAAACATTATATTATAAATTAAAACATTAACATTGATGATTGTCTATACATTTACATTTTGCACTCCATTGAGTGCAACAGTAGGGAAAGTCTTGGATAGCAGAGGGGTAAAAATAACTATTCCCACACCAGTGAGTGCAACAGTAGGGAAAATGTTGGATATCGTAGGGGGAAAAAATACTATTCCCACTCCAGTGAGTGCAACAGTAGGAAAAGTGTTGGATAGCGGAGGGGTAAAAATTAGCCCCGGGTGGAGACCTCCGCTCTGTCCGTAGACTGTGCGGAGATTTGCCTTCTCTGCATTCCGTGGAGAACTCGGAGAAGGCAAATCTCCACACACTCTGCAGCATAGCGGAGTTGGCCAGCCCCCGCCTCTACCCCCCTATATTAACAATGAATTCTAGTACTTAAAAGTAAATTAAAACCCACTTACCTGTACTGCGGCATCCCCGGGCTGCCGTTCTCCTCTTCGTCGCCCTTTCTTCTAATCTTTGCAAAAACTGTGCATGCGCGTGAGTCCGTGCATGCGCATATTTTGTGAGAAATGGGCTGGTGCACGTGTATGCTTAGTTTTCGCTTGGATTCTTGGGTTTCCCACAGTTAACACTATAAAATGTTAATTAAATAAATATTAATACATAAAAAATATTAACACATTTAATATAATTAAATTACTTCCCACCCTATTCCCCTATAAACACATAACCCACTCCTAAAAAATGACACAATTAACATAATTACCAATTAATTCATTAATAATAATTAACAACCAATTTATAATCAATTAATAATAAATTAATTTCCACATTTAACACTATAAAATCTAAATTCAATAAATACTAATAAATACAAAATAATAAATAATTTATTATAATTAAATTACTTCCCACCCTATTCCCCTATAAACCCACAACCTGCTATAGAACAAAAAAATGCAAAATTTAATTCAAATAAAATTATTAACGACTAAAAATGTAACACGTATATTAAAAAACAAAAGCAATACTTATACAAAGAAATAGTTCAAATACTTTTAAAATACATACTAAAATACATGACACTAATTAAAACATCAATATTTCAAAAAGCTATATTTTTGCAATGATATTAATGACTTCGATATTTTCCAAAAACGATATTTCCTACCTCCAAGTCAATATTCCTGACCACGATATTCTTGCTGTCGATATTTCTGCAAAAGACACACAATTGATGGACGGAATGCAGAACAAATCAAAACATTCTCCCCCAGTCAAGAGATCTGGGTTACATCCATCATTCTTTTGCTCACCATGCCACTCCAGTTTAGACCCGGCCATATGCAAATGAGTCTTAACCCTGTGCCTCATGGGAACAGTCCAGCCCGAACTGTCAAGCCAGGTCCTCCTTGGACCGGAAACAAGCATTCTAGGACCGGTTTCAGGGTTTCACCCCTCTTCAGCCACGATAGCTTGAATCCATTGGCACAATGAGCCCGGGACCTACGTCTAGGCATACCCGGCACACTTAGGGCGAGAAAGCAAAATACACACAATTGAGGGACGGAATGTAGAACAAATCAAAACATTCTCCCCCAGTCAAGAGATCTGGGTTAAATCCATCATTCTTTTGCTCACCATGCCACCCCAGTTTAGACCTGGCCATATGCAAATCAGTCTTGACCCTGTGCCTCATGGGAACAGTCCAGCCCGAACTGCCAAGCCAGGTCCTCCCTGGACCCGAAACAAGCATCCGTGGACCCCCTATAAAGTAATCTTTGGCATCAAAATGTTCGTTTCTGACCTTGATGGTCCCGGCATTGTGGTAACAGCCACACCCTTCGAAGGAAAATGATCATTGTACTGTCCTACAGGACCTGCAATTGTTCCACGACACCCAATCCAATGAGGAGTTGCGGATGTCTACCTCTGCGAGAATCAAGGAGAAAGCAGAACCTTCTGGATAGATTCCATAAGTTAGGAATCTAATGCGAGACAAGGTGGCAATAAAGGAGGAGTTTGGCCCATCATACCAAGCACTGGTGCCAGTCCTTGGCATTCAAGGTACAAGAACTGTAATCTTGCCACCACTATCTAGCTCTAAAGACAATCGTTTGACTTGATCACATCAAGTTAAATCATGTGGCTGTTTCTCAACAGCAGGCCAGGAGGAGTCCTTGTTTTATCCCTAACTCCTTTCGCTACCATACAAAAAATTCCTCTGTAAAAAGTGAGCGCCCCCAAAGCTGTTTCTTCCTGGCTGGGGGAGGAGGCAGAGAATGCACTTCAATCCATACCCGCCTACGCTACAACTGCCCGCAACTCGACTTAAGTGACTATTGAAATCACTACTGCATCTTCTGCAGCTGATGTTGTTTATAAAGTTCCACCACTCTTGGATTTTACAGATTATTTAAACCAGGACACCAGTTTTTCGACAAACTTCTGGGTAATATGTGTGTCAAGATGATTTTTCTTCTGATTCTTTTCATGATTCTTCCATTTTAGACACCCCTCCTGCACGTATATGAGCTTTCTTCTCATGGCTGTAATGCAATTAACTGGTCCCACCATGGATTTATATTTCGATAACATTTTCCTTATTTTTTCTATTTCGGGGGATTGGATCTGTGGCAGTTTTTTCATGCTGATTAATGGGCACTATCTTCCAGAATGCTCTGCTGTGGATCTGTTTGACGGGTTGTTGCCCCCCCATTTTCTTCACATAACCTAAAAATAGACTTGTCCCTTATTAACATTTCAGCTATTCCAGTTACTGATGGAATTGTTTGGGGTAAAGTTTTTTATGACATATTCTGTTCTCCTGCGATCCTACAGATTCCATATGTTTTTAGGGTTTCTATGGAGGCTGTATTAGTACCTGTGTTGCAGTCAGATGATTGGAATGTTGAAACTGTGCACTCCATGCTGTCGGAGCTGGAATATTATACTGTTTTTGAGCCAGAAGATTTATACCTTAATTCTGCTATGGTGAAATGTTCTCTTCCCACCATTATGGGCATGACTATTTGTATCAAGCCAGTGTTCAACACACACTTTTTAATTACACACAATGGGAACATTGTCCAACTACCCCACAAGGAAATTTCCAACATACAAAGATGAATTTACATCTTTTTCAGGATATGCCACATCAGATCTAACATCCTTTTACTTGTCACTATACCCCCCAAAAAAATATATGCTTATGCAAACTAAATGAATCTACACAAATGTATTTGTTACACAAATGGCCATGAAAGGCTTTGATTATTGGAAGGACACCATTGATTTGAAATCCATTTGGGGTACCAAATCATGTCAGGTCCAGGGTACTGATACTTTATTTCGAACCTGCTTGGTTCCATCTCAAAAACTTCAGCTGAATTACACCTTTCAGCATACTACTTGTCTAGAATTGGCTACAATTAAAGAAATTAATACACCAACCATTCCTTCCTTTGCACAGTTTGAAAATTGACAACATTTAACAAAATTAACTGCTGACCAACTCAATAGTGTGTTACAGAATGATACAGTCAACACAACACTTTCAAGTCCTCATGGGTGATTTTGGTGGCCAGTGGAACACAAATTGATGCCATGCCCATTTTTTTAATTCCACTCCAGAGTTTAACGCTAGCCAACCTGATCCTTGTTATTCCCAATCCCAACACTCAGGAATTGTTACTACCTATTCAGTGGAAAAATGGTGTCAACAGTTGCTGGAACACTCTAAACTATCTGCAGTGAAACAAAATTTTTCTCCCCTATCGGAGGACATGGACCTATCTGGTTTTCTGTTGTGTCCTAATTTTCCACATACTAAAAGATTTATTTATGCAATTTTTTTAAAAAAAGAACTTTATTGGCATATAAGGATATTACACAGGTAATGCATCTGAAGCCGAAATGCTACTATGTTTTCTCATCCCCTCTTCATCATTCTTCATGCAAAGAACTGATCCCTTCTACAATGTTGGCAAAACCAAGGCAGGACCACCTATGGAGGAGTTCGAGAAAAGACGAGAAATATCATATGAGTCGCATTACTTAAGCAATCCACAGTCTGTATCCAACAGAACATTTTTCATCATGTATCAATCTTCATTCCATTGTTTAACAATTATCCCCCTCAGAGAAAAAATAAATCAATGTAGATGGTAGGGCCATCTCAATGCACCCTCAGTTGTCTGGTGCTTTTAGTCATTGTGCACTCATACCTCCAGGGAGGAAGATACCTGGCCCCTGGTGGCATGCCCAGAGACAGGCAACAGCCATGGTTCTCTTAACTCAGATAACATATGTGTCCAGGCTAGCAGGTCTTCTTCAATCTTTTCATTCTTTCCAACATGTCTCATCCGGACCCCCTCTGCAGTTGCCCTCTCACAGACATCACGCAGCCATGCTTTATATGTCGAGCGTGGGCCTGTGCCAAAATATAGCGATCCGCCTCTTCGCAAATATGAGGCCCAAGAGGCCGAATTTCATGCTCAATGTATTTTTTCTTGAGAGAGAAACACTCTAACCAACACCTGGCACATCCCCATGCCTATCTTCCATCCTGAAGCCTCCCCACGACGAGTAAACGTTTCCTGCCAGTAGGCTGTTACAGATGGAAACGTGCACACCATGTGGCTCCCAGTACTCTACAGCGGGGGCATTACTCCGGGTGAGTGAGATACATTTTATGTAACATTCGGGGGAAGGTATGTCTGGTGCACCATGTTATCCTGCAATAGTTTGAAGCATGTATTAGAACTAACTATTCTAACCCCCTCATGAACTTTCACCCGGTTTCATGTCGATAAAGGCTCTTCCAGTATGACATCCCATTTCACCTGTAGCGGTGTCTCCGGCAAAGCCATCACACAAAGCCCGATCAAGATGGCATATCAGCCTGCACTGCTGAGCCATGTTTAGCAACACCTACAAGGTGTTAGTCGTGGGGGGCAGCTCCTCAGGAAAAGTTGGCCAAATTTCCTGTGCCACCCTCGAGGTCTTCTCATATTGGAGATATTGTCCTATCCCGAGGTCAAAGGTTACCATTGCCTCCTCTCGGGTAATAAATCAGTTTTCTAGATATAAATCTCCCACCAACTAGCAACCTACACTGCCACACTGACTCGGTGATGCAAGAGAAGGGTCGCACCACCCACAAAGGCATATCCGGTGCATATGGAGCCTGGTGGACCACCCGCTTAACTGCACCTTGCCATGCATTTGCCACACATTGTATAACATAAGGTAGGACCAAGGATACCCTAGAGCCAAGCATCAGTAGGGTCGGAAAGAGCTGCTCACCATATATACCAGCTAAAAGGTGTTTCCCCCAGCTATCCCCCTCATCCAACCAATGCACAGCATGTTGCAGCTGGGCAGCCAGTAGAGGTTCCTCGAGTCCCCCCGACTCCGCATTCTCTGCTTAGTGGTGAGCCCCACTCTTCTGTCCTTGGAACCCCACAGTAGGTCCAAAAGCCATCTAACGTGCGGAAGTAATGTGTGGGGACAACATAAAGGGCATGTTGTAGAGGATATAGACAGCACAGTAAGATTATCAATTTTATAATTATAATCCTACCTGTAAGAGATAGCGGTGGATCCCTACAGAACCTAATAAAGCCCCGTATACCCACAAACACCCTTCCGATGTTAAGTTCTAAATCTGCCAGAGCTATGTGCGCCAGTCAAACATGCAAGTAGCAAGTCCCCCAAGTCACCCAGGGAAACCCTTCCTCAGGCAATACGATATCGGCGATTCCCAACAGTCTCCCCATTGGTATTTACTTCAATTTACTGGGGTTGATCCGAAGGCCAGTCACATCTCAAAACAACTGTAAGATTTTAAGAAACATTGGCACCATATAAGCCGCTTGTCCAATGTATCATTGGCATAAAGGGAAGCCACATTATTGGTCTCCCCATAAGTTATACCACACGGTCACATCTGGCAGCGCAAAGTCTCTGCCAGTGGCTCCATAGTGACAGCGAACAAGAGAGGTGAGAGAGAACAACCCTGGCGGGGGCCCCTATATAATCTAAAGGAATCGGAGATTATTCCCCAGATCATATCCTAGGAGAAGGCCAGAATAGAGCAATTGGGCCCAATGTCCAGAACCTAACCCAAATGTGATGAAGTACACACCATATATAAGACCAATTAACGAATTCAAAGGCCTGCTCGATATCCAGGAGTACCAGAGCATATTCATCCTCCAGGAGATGTGTAGCATGCCAGATGTGCACCAACCACCGTAGATTATGAACGGTACTGCGTTTTGGAATAAAATCCGCTTGGTCCGGGGTATAAGAAAGGGCAGGTGGGGACCAGGAACCTTTCAAGTTTTTTACGTTGAGATTCAGGGGGTATATCAGCCTATATGAGGCAGCCTCCAAAGGATCCCTGTCTGGCTTCGGTATCATAACCACCAGGGCTTCGCGCATGGGATCCGGCAGGGAATTGGGTTTAAAAGCCTCATGAAAGACCTCCTGTCTGCCATCAAAGCATGACACCTTTGATAAGATGTTGCCAGTAAAACGTAAGGGGCCTTGGTGAGTTTAAGATGTCTGATTGCCTGGGTGATCTCCTCTTTAGTAACCGGGCTATCCAGGGCCTCTGCCTCCCCGGGTGCAAGTCTCAGGAGCTCAACCGATGCAAGGAATTCCCACACTGCCTGTCATGGTGGGAACACACGCTTCACATGCACCTCACTAAGATGAGCAGCAAACAGGTCATTTATTGCTTTTTGCCTGTACAGTAGGCCTTCAGTGTTTGAATGCAACTGCATCACAGAGGTCTGAGGGATATCACACCTGATCAGGCAAGCCAACAAGGCTTGCGTCCTATCCCCTACATATGTAGACACTACTGATAGGCTGTATGCATTTGTTTTTCTAGCCTACGCCAGTCTTCAAGCAATGCTCCTCGAGCTTCACACCCCTCTGACAGCATGTCTGGGGCCGATAGGAGTGCTGCCTCCAACTTGCCCAATTGAATTTCCTGGGTCTTAATGGCCTGCTCTAATTGCCTCTGAACCCTATATAAAGTTTTATGACAGACTCCCAGAAGGACTAACTTTATGGCTTCTCAATCATGCACCCTGCGGGACACAGACCCCCAGTTATCCTCAAAGTAAAGTTCTAGAGCTTCTGTGACCATTGCCTCAAAGGGAGGGTCCATTAAGGCCTCTGCACGAAGGTGCCACAGGGAAGTGTATAGTTGCCCAGTCCAGCCTTCTCCCCAGAGTTAACAGGGAGTGATCCGATTGATGTCAAATCAAATAGGTGACCTCCCCCATTATGGGCACTAGCTCGGGTGAGAGAAAGCAATAATCTTAACAGCTGAAAGCCCCCACTGCAGGGATATGACAAGAAATCACCCGTCACCCAGGGTGGTGCTCATGCCAGACATCATGCAAGTGAAGACCCTCAAGAGCATCTCAGGAGCCCCTGTGAGCCAGAGTTTAGAGTGGGCCCACAGGGGCTCCTGGTCCAATGTCCCATAATGAACACAATTGAAGTTCCCTGCCAGCACCACTACAATGCCCAATTAGGGAGCCGCTGCCACCGCCATCACTGCAGGAAAAACATCTGGACAGTCCATGTTGCAAGCATAAACATTAATAATATAGATCTCCCGCCCCTCAAGCATACCATACAAGACATTTTAATGCCCCTCCGGATCCATCACATGGTGGAGATTCTTAAAGGGGACACCCGGAGCCCCCATAACAAGCATGCCATGTGCATAGCCAGAATAGGAGGTGGCATAGAGTTGCCCTCTCCATCATCTCTTCAAGCATGGGAGGCAGTCACACCATACATGCATCTCTTTGCAGGCATGCAATTGCCACCCTATATCATTTCAGATATGTAAATATTCGGCTTCGCTTCTCAAGGGTGGCCACACCTCAGACATTCCAGGTAATCAATTTAGTCATGTAGGCAGCCGTAGCACACTCAATCATTGCTCACCCCTTCCTCAGACAAGAAAGCAGCATAAAGAAATCAAACCAAACTTTAACCATCAAATCGTATTCCACCCTCAACTTCCCACACCCCATGGGAAATATCATAGTACCACCTGGTCTACAAGCGAGAGGTAAGGGATTAGCAAATGCCGCCTAACTCCCCAACCGAGAATAGAAAAAGAAGAAGAAAACCCTCCCACTTAAAGCAATGTCCCTCCTCCCTATACCTCACCCCTTTACAAACGTGTGCTACACAAGAGCCCGATCTGTCAAGATGGTGCAAGGCCTCGACACTCCTGCTCCCCCACATGGTCGTCAACCTCGAAGGGGCTAAGCACACCCACCGACACATGTCCAAAAAACAATAGGAGAACATCATGGCTGCCACAAACATGTACATTAGGCATTTACATATCTACCACGCGCACAAAAGAGCAAAACATTTCTTAAGCATAGGCCAATATGACTGTCCCCAAGTCTCTTCCAGTCATTCTCCCTCTTATCAACAGCAATATCAGTGAAGCGGATGCAAAAGGTATCTCACTCATTATAAGTAAACCCAACTCCAAACCAAACATTTAGAGGATAGTGTTGCCAGTTGGTTCTTTGTCTCCCTGCTGCTTCTAGGAGGCCACATCCGAGTCAGGCACAGCATCCTTAGCCTGCAAGATACCATTGGGGCAGACCCGGATCCTCCCTGATTCTGCACTAGTGTCATTGCCCTCCATTGGCGTTGTCGTCTTTGACCACGTCCTGAGTGGGTCGATAGTGAAGGCTGGGCCAACCCCGTTGGGGACACTGGGCGCTCACCCGATTTTCCATGTAAGTCTAGCCATTCACTGACTTCCTCAGCCCAAAAAATGAACAAGAGTTTCTCTTGAGATTCAACTCTCAGTTTAGCAAGGAAAAGGAGGCTGAATTTTATGTGTAGTTCCCTTAAGCGTTTTTCACCGAAAGGAACGTTTTCCTCTGATCTTGTACTCATTAAATATAATCTGGATAGATGGATGTTGGATGCCCCTCAAACAGCAGAGGCCCCCCAACTCGGTAGTTTGCAGGATTGCATCGCTGTCTCTAAAGTTGAACAGCTGGGCTGTGATTGCCCAAGGTGGTGCACCAGGTCTAGGCGGAGGGACCAAGGCTCGGTCTGCCCTTTCGACAGAGAAGAACTTAGAAAGCCTCTAGGGTGGTAGTAATCCCTTCTTCCAGGAAAAGTTTAGTGGATTATCCATCTTCCCTCTTAGGAAACCCGACAAAGCTCACATTATTCATGTGGGATCTCCCCAGCGCATCCTCCGCCCGGTCATCCAAATGTATCACTTGTTTTTGGAGACCCATAACGGTGGCATGGAGTATGTGAACCTCCTCCTGTAGAATTGTCACATTTTGTTCTGTGGTGGTGACTTAGTCCAATACTTTATGTAAATCAGCACACAGAAAGTTAACATCAATGGCAACAGAGTCAATTTTGTGAACCATCTCTGCTCTTGAACTCTAAATCGCCTTCAGGAGATGCGCAAGGGAGGGACCCAGCTATGCAGCCCATTGTGTTGTTTCATCATCCCCTTCCGAAGCGGCCTCCCGGACCCCAGGGTCTGGCGGCACTAGGTGCGCACAATTCAGAATTTTGAGTCACTTGATTGCCCTTATTCTTCACCATTGGTAAACACGGTGAGACATCCATCACCAGTTACCAACAATATGCAGGTCCTTTATTAGCTCCATGAACACTCCCTCTCCAACCACTGTTACATAGGCCTTGATTTTTCTTATATGCTCATGCGTGCAGCCCAGCCCTCCATCCACAGCTTTTGCCCAATAGTGCATTCCCGGGACCTGGGGTGTCAATGCCACTAACCCCCAACCTCTGGGTTCAGCCCAAGAGGCCCACACGAGGCTCCATCGCAATAGCAACAGATCGAGAAGTCACCCATACATTTAGGGGCCCTCCCATGTAGCTCGGCTGTGTCCTGCAGGGAGGCAGGCCGTTACCACAGTAGGTCTGAGTAGTCAGTGTCTGGAGCCTCCCACTCCCCTAATGTGTAGTATCACAGTGCATGAACAACACCCAATCTAAGCACAGGCAGGGGACCCACTTTCCATCCGCTGTGGACCATACATATGGTGTAATCTCTAGCTGTAGGTGGGGGGCCAGCACCCCTTCCCGAGGTCTTCCAACACCCCCAGCAACCACCTTACCTCAAAGGCCTTGTAGTTACTGCCCATTGGGTCCCATCACCACTCATGCTGGAGTCCAAGTCTTCCACTGGACTTCGTACACAGCACTGCAGCTCCAGAGGCTGCCAAACTAGGCCCAGCCATCAAATGCTCACGCCACACCATCCCAGGTAAGCGGTGCCATGCAGTATCGGCCTCAGTGCCCCCCCCCCGGAGGTCCGATCACCAGCTCCTCACTGCGCATCTGCCGACAAACCCTCCAGAAGCATTGCTCCCTTCACTCTCATTCACTACCCTATGCCATCTCAGGAGGAATCCTCGCATTGAAATTGGCCAGGTACAGATCTGCCCAGTCCGCCGATGGCACCAGCTCCCTGTGGCAGCCGCGATACAGCCTGCCCGCCGGCCCAGCCCAGGGACAGGATAATGCTTTCATGAATGCCATTGTGACGGGCGGCTCCACTGCAGGTTATAGAAGTGGGATTCAAGCCAGGGGGTCCCAGGATTAGGCAGAACTCTTTTCATGTTGGCAGGAGCACCTTCAGGCACATCTACATGGCCATCTTACCTGGCCAAGCCTTGAAAAGTATATTTATGCTACCTATAATGACATTTGTAAATTGTCATAAATGGAAGCTGCTGCATGTTTAAAACAAATTAATCAAGATAATTTGGCTAAAGTGATTGCTGTCATTGCTAATAGTATTAATATGTTATCTTCTCTCATTTACAATTTGAATAACATTGTGTCATATATTATTGATATCATACAAAGTGACATATCTTCATTGTACCATGAATAAAGTCAGCTTAGATCAATCATGCAGTTTAGCTAGACCCCTCAAACCCTAGAAATGGTCACATCTCTTGACGTTACCTTAATTTCAGCCAGCTATTCATGCCTTTCAATCTGACACATAAACAACGACTCATTGTAAAAAGAAAAAATGCAACCTACATAATTTTACATCTCGAGAAGATAAAACAGTTCCCTTTCACTATAGCAGAAACTCTTTCGCTGTGTGGTTAATACATGGCATAATATCTCTGCCAATTTCAACATTTCAGTTTACAGCTTGCATGACACATTTCCTTGTCAGTAGATATGAGCCCCTCAGAGGCAGCTTCATTCATGAATTATGATCCCTCCTATTGTTTTATCGTTGTGAACGTACGAAAAAGGAGGTCTTCCCTAATGACTCTTCTGTAGGAAATTCACTTATTTGTCAATATGTTACCATTCATGGCACCTGTAACGCATCTGTTCCGAATTTGGCCTGTTTTCTAAAAGGAATCCCAGTCCTTTCAATTGTCCTTCTTATTCAAGTTCTTTTTAACTGAAGGTATTTAATGTTAAATGATCACAAATGTTGTGGAATGAAAGCCGGGATCCCATATATTTTATAGGTTTCTCAGATTGTCATCTGCTGAAATAACATGCTGTTTCCCCCTCGGCAAGGGTGATATGATAGCTCATTGTGGCCTGCCAGACCAATGTTGAAGACAGATTTTAACAAGCTGAGTAGACTCAAAGTACTATTGTTTCAAAAAGAAGTAGCACTGCCATATGCTGTAGAATTTTTCTAACTGCAAGTTGCAAGGACATCCAGTGAAATACAGTCCCTGTTAAACACCAACCTTCCAATACATTTAGGTGCATTAGTCCATTACATCTTTAATGCATGTAATACTGGCAACCTTGCTCACTGTTTAAAGTTCTCGGTTCTGGTATAGTCAATACCATCTAAAAAATACTAATATCAGCTTTTATTCATTCCTTTTTTTCCTGTGTGTTTAGGGGCATCCCATTGGTGTTACTCCTCATATGTGACATTTTGGTTCTATTTCTGCTCCTCCACAATGGATGTTCTGTCTCAAAGCTCTCTGGAACTACCACTAGCCCATCTATGTCGTGAACAGATAGTAAGGTTCTTCAGAATCTTACCAGTCCAAGAATAAGATCTTGACTGGTCATTCACCTTCTGACCTGTCTGGTTTGCTTGCGTCAAGCCTGTGCTTCATTGTCTATGGTGTCCCTTCGGCAGGACACTGGATATTTGCCTGGCTCACTCTGCGAACACCTGTTGATGCGTCCTCAAACAGCCCATTTTTGGAGTTGTCCCATAGACTTTCAGCTACTGTGCAATGCGGGGTAGGAGCCCCACCCTGCTGAAGAGATGAGTGCTTCAGCACAAGACTCATTAAACTTTGGCACTGAAAGTATGGATGCAAGTTGCCTGGATACTTCCTCAGCATTGGCTGGTAACAAGGAGCATGTCTGTTCTCTGGATGATTTGAAATTAGCTATGGGGGAGACATTGTCTGTGGAGATTGGGCCCATCCTGGACTCCAGCCGCGGTCGGTAGTAGGAGTAACTGCAAGGCGGTGACGTGGGGAGGGGGAGGGGCAGGGTGGGGGGTAGTAAACTATGGATTACGGAGGTTTACAGGTAAGTTAACATATAAATTAATAAAACAAATTTAGTTGCGTGCACTGCATCCCCAAATGCGATGCCCCTGCCCCTCCCCCTCCCCACATCACCGCACTGCAGTTACTCCTACTACCAACCGCGGCTGCTGGACTCACTTCCTACTAAATTCATGGGAGACATCACTGATACCTCCAACACACCTTAATCTGTCTAACATTCAAAATTGACTTGTTATGTTTTTTATTATCATTATATCTTTTTTTGAATAACCTGCTTATTAGCAAAGAATTGAATTAGCTTAACTTGTGCTTTATAATGTCTACTTAGTAACTCCCTTACTAGCCTAACCAAAAGGCGGGTGTCGTTTGTTTCCTTAAGGGCCCACTTAGTTTGCTCAACTTTAGTTTCTCTCCATGTTTAGGCTGCTTTGCCTTGCACACGTTAAGCTTGGCATGTATATTTCTGTGCCATCACATTATTTTAGAAAAAGCACTGCAAATATGCTTGTTGTTGTTTCAGACTGTCTGAACATCTTGTACAAGGTCAAACAACAGTGTGTCCGGTCTTTCTATGATCGGTTAGCAAACGCAGCTTGGCATTTAGTCATAACATGCATTCATATCAGCTGTTTTCAAGAAGACACCTCATAACATGTACTGTGAGACGTGCCATTTTGAAAACATAGAGAAGAGATTCTAGGAGAGCAAAGGTTCTGAAACGAGAGAACTACGCCAGCTGTAGAGTAACTATTAATGGATGACAAGTATGGGCTTTACGACTAATAGCAGAGATCTATAATATTACACTGTGTTTCTATAGTGAGGGTTAGCTGAGGCAGATATATAACTCTCCATGGTAGGACTTCTTATTGTTTATAATTTAATGTAATGCACCTCACTCTGTCGAGATGCATATGTTTTCTAGTTGCAGCTCAGATGTTTTATGATAGAAAATGATAGTTTTGTAAACTGTTCTCATGTCCTTGTTTTGTTTATTATGGCTATGCATGAGTGAGAAAACAAAAGGTTGACAATCTGTTTCCACAGTTCCCTTAGGGGACCAGAGTGTTGTGCTCTGGGGTGCTAACTTACCTGGCACTCTTGGAAGGTTAGGAGGGTAGGTAAAGTACTATAAGCTAGTCTGGATTGGACGGGACTCATAGGTACTGATATGGTATGGAGACTCAGTCCCTATATACTGATGTTCTGTGGTCCCATGCATAGTTCTGTTTACACAGAATCCCTGCAACAATGTCATGCTCAGCGGCCATCTTACTGCATACATAGGCAACGGACGTATGCCCTACTGCATCGACAAAATGACCAAAAGGTCTTAGCGGCCATTTTAGGAGGGTGGAAGACGGTTATACATGCCCAACCTCCTAAAGAAAGGGAAAAATGGTGGTCATTTTAGACATGGGTCTGTTTTTGAAAGAAGGTCCACCTATCCAAGAAACATAGAGCAGAACGGGCGACCATCTTTGAAGTGGAATTAAAAATGGGGCAGAATTTTGGATTGGGCACTTCATGAAAGGGAAAAGAAGTTCAATATAGAAAGGAAAGGAATTACCATGTGGGAAAATATTTAACATTTGCTGCCATTCCTAGTTTGTAGTTGTGCCTGCATCATCTTTGATAGGCTTATGATATTTTGTGCAAAGAACGGGTCTATTGTAAAGCACACTTATTCTTACTTCACATTTATGCCTACATTAACTGTGATAGGCACACCAAATTTCTTGGAGGTGGCAACTCACCCACGTTGGTTCCTACAGTTATATTGAGACAGAATTGCAGCACCCATAATGTTTATGGCAGTGTCCAGATGCCATCCTTTATGTTGGGAACTATGGAATGAGGCTTTTGCGGCAATTGTAGAGGCAATTGATAGGGACTCTTTAATTTCTAAGGAACATAAGGCTTTATTAGTCTATAATCTAGGGCCTGATGGTAGAAGTGTGTTGAAACCTCTCTCTTTCAAACCTGTCAGAGTTCATACAGGAGCTTGAGATGGAGATATGGGTGCTTATAAAGTTGTCAATGACTACCTTTCTGTGAAGCAAACAATGGACAACACGTTTAACATAAAGAAAAACACAGTTTTAGACTGGCACAAATTCATACAGCAGGTGAAACTTCCAGGTGAACCAATTGCTGACATTGTGGCAGCATTGAAAATGGGTAAATGCAGGGAGTTTAAAGATTAAATTATATGAGATCAACTGATTGAAAAAACTGATAATAGGAAAATACAAGAGAAATTGTTATCTACTGAAGATCCAGATTTAAAGAAAGCACTCATAATTCCAAAAAGTATTGAACATTCTGAATACTGTGTCAAAGAAATTAGTGTAAACGCTGGTATGCGTGAAGTGAAGTTATTGGTAAAGCAACATGACAAACCAAGAGAGAAAGAAAAGCCTCAAGAGAAAGATAATGTTGATGGTTGGTCAACCCAAATTGTTGGTGTATGTAGGAAATTTGTTTAGGAAAAAGTGAGCTAACTAGGTTTCGATGTGGTAGCAAGAATCAGCAAGAATTGTCCCACTTCAGGGAGATCATGTTTTAAATGTGGTAAGAAAGGGCATTATGTTAAGGTATGTAAATCAGAGAATAATCAATAAGGTCAAACAGTGAATGTAGTGGATGATGTGGAGACTGAGTCTTATGAGAACTTCATATTAACATTATCCACACCTGAAGATGAGAAAGGTACACTTGTAAAAATTGCTTCTACAGGGTAAATGGGGAAAAGAAAACCAACTCATTGTGTCATATTAGTAAATGGTAATGTTCCCCTTATACTTTAGTGTGTATGGATGGCTTTAAAGAATTTCCATATACTCAATTGGAGATGTCCTCAATAAAAAATGCTGCCTATGGGGGAAAAAGTGTGGAAATTTGAGGTAAATTCAGCTAAACAAATTATGCAAATCTTTTATGGTGGGATGAGCAAGGCGAACCCAATATTGTACTTGACCTCAAATATTCCTGAACAAGTAATTTCAAAGAACAGGTTATTCAAAGAAAATAAGTTGCCAGAGTGTGTCCTTGCTTGATCATTGCAAGTGGGTGGGTCAGTATCCCAGTGTGTTCACAAATGAGTTGGGAAAGCTGATGGGGTTTCAAAATCGAATTGTTCTGAAAAAGAATGCTTGCCCGGTGGTGCACAAAATACATAAGGTGTCGCTGGCTTTGAGGAAGGAATTGAAAGAAGAGTTGGAGAGATTATGTTTGTTAGGCATAATTGAGCCAATTGAGGAATCTGAGTGGCTTTCCCCCCAGTTTTAGAGCATAAACTTGATTAGTTTATGAGACCATGCGTAGATTTGTGGGATTTGGGTGGGCCAATAACTTCTCTCACATATAAAATAAATGTTAACCACTCTCAAAGGGGCTGAAGTTTTCACATTCCACGATATGTCGACAGCCCACCACCAAACAGACCTGTGCAAGGAATGAAGACACTTAACATCTTTTGTGACACCTGAAAGAGCTTACCATTATGTGCCAATGCAGTTCAGTTTAGCTTCTGCCTCAGCTGCATTTCAGAAGTTGATCGTGAATTCATTTAGGGAAATACTTGCCGTAGCGTATATCCAAGTTGACATATTGGTGTATGGCAAAAATCTGAAAGAACACGATTTAAGGCAGAATGAGGTATTGTTGATAATCAAAAAAAGTGAGCTTACACTAAGGAGGGATGAGTGAAAATTTAGTCAGCCAGGTGTAGACTATTTGGGGCACCACATATCTGGTGAGGGAGTAGAGCCCAAAATTGGGATCTTGAAAGCAATTGAGGATGCACACGCACCTTAAGATAAGGATCAATTAAGATCACTCTTAAGGCTCATCAAATAATATTCGAAATTTGTTGAAACTTTTGCCTCAAAAACTGTGGGCCTATGCTTACTTTAAAAAAAAATGCTAGATTCTTGTGGGATGTTGAGTGTGATAAAGCATTTAAATCCATCAAGAGGGAAATTATTGCACCTGGACCCCTAAAACCTTTCAACTTTATTGATGTTTGTATTATTACCACTGATGCAAGCAATACATACAAATCGGATCGGGAAAAGTTGTACGAGACGGACCCGGACACTTTTCCGTACAAATACAGTCCGACCGTACAAGTACGATCTGGACCGGCTTTCCGATTTACGAATCGTACAGAAAACGTCCCGTACACGGGGAATGAATTTACCCTCTACGAAGCGAACTTTGTACGACTCGTATCCCGGGAAAAGTTGTTCCCGGGGTACTACTCGTACAGGGGTACGAGTCGTACATACGAGTCGTACAGGGGGTATGAATGTACAGGGGTACGAGTCGTACAGGGGTACGAGTCGTACATACGAGTCGTACAGGGGTACGAGTCGTACAGGGGTACGAGTCGTACAGGCCCCCCATGCATATGTATGCACCTTACAACAACATGTATGTACGCACTGTACATACGCAATGTTGGGGTACGCACCCTACATACACAATGCATGGGGGTGTATGCCTGTATGACTCGTACCCCTGTACGGCTTGTACCCCTGTATGACTCGTACCCCTGTACGGCTCGTATGTACGACTCGTACCCCTGTACGACTCGTACCCCTGTACGGCTCGTATCCCTGTATGGCTTGTACCCCTGTACGACTCGTATGTATGACTCATACCCCTGTACAACTCGTACCCCTGTATGCTCGTACCCCTGTACGGCTCGTACCCCTGTACAACTCGTATGTATGACTCAACTCGTACCCCTGTACGACTCATACCCCTGTATGCCTCGTACCCCTGTACGACTCATATGTACGACTCGTACCCCTGTACGACTCATATGTATGGCTCGTACCCCTGTGCGACTCGTACCCCTGGGAACGTGTCGGAGTATGACTCGTACCGCGGAGAACGTTGCGTATGACCTTTATCGGCTGTTTTTGGCTGCCGTAAGAAAAGAGCCGTACGGAGTGCTGTAGGGACGAATCGTACTTGCTGGGTCGGAAACCACTGCTTAAATACGTCCGGACGTGGCGTACAGGCTGTTCCGGATCCGAATCGTTGCTTTTTTTACCCGTACGGTCTTTTGTACGATTCGTATGGAAAGAGGCTTTCTGTACGAATCGTACTTCCTAGGTTGTAAGGAAAGTTTACCGGGTACGAGTCGTACGGAGAAAATGCTCCGTACAAGGATTCGTACAGCCTTTTTCCAGGATTGGAATCGGCCCCAATATGTCCAATTGGTTTGAGTTAAAGATTTTGGAAACAATGAACACTGCAACAGTCTTTGAGTTTTTTTCAAGAGGTATTTTTCTAGGGAAGACTACCCAGAGCAGCGGATAACTGACAATGGAACCCAATTTGTGTTTAGGAAGATTAGGGAGTTTTTTAAATCAGTAGAAATCAAGCACATTAGATCCTCCTTACATCATTCCGCAGCAATGGATTTATAGAATGATATAATTACACCATGAAAGATCAGTGCTGCTGGCCCTTAGTTAACATGATGGATTGGAAAGAAGGTTTGAAACATGCTTTGGGCAATCAGAATGGTGTCTCACATAAGTACTGGAGTTTCACTTTTTTCATTGTTAGGGGGAGGATAGCGGGTTCCAGGTTGAATAAGGAGTGGATGGGTAGAAACGTTATGGATTCAAGCAAATAGAATGGGTCACAGAAATAAGAAATGTGGTACAAAGGAAATACATTACTGTTGAGAGTTTATGTAGAAAACTACAGGTTAAAAAGGGACACTGGGTGAGAGTCAAAAAGCCCCTTCTTTTAACCAAAGTGCATCCCCAGTTCTCTGCACCAGTTAGAGTTAAAGAAGTCAGAGACCAAGCTGTGGTGTTTAGAAAATGGTAATATATGGAACAAAAGTATGATTGCTATTGTTTCTGACAGCATTCCTGATTATGTGCAGAAAGGTTTCAGCAATTGTTCTGACCATGAAAGAGAAGTAGTGCCAGATTCAGTTGGGTGTTCCAGGGCAGTACGGGTCAAATGTTTCCTTTCCAAGATTAAGAATCATGTAATGAATGAACAATGAACTAATTCTGACCATTAATGTATTCATGAGTTAAAGTATTTTCAATGGATTGTCAAGGTGCTAGTTCAACAGTATTTCATGGTTGACTTGAATCTATTATACAAGAACATTTGAGTTTATTAAGAACAGCAAAAAGAACTCTGATACAATAATTATCATGATATTTATCAACAAAAAGTAGAAACAAAAGTAGTAGGCATAAAATATAATACATGGGGAATAATTGTCAAAAGTGTATATAAGTATGAAAAATATAAATACCACACTGTACAAAAACTATAAAAATAAATATGGAATAATGGGGAGGGGAAAGCAGGGGGAAGGAGATTAATATGTAACTGCATCTTATAAATTAGAATAATGATAACGGCAAAGAGCTGTAGAAATAAAAAGAAGACAAACACATATATATAACTTTATGAAATTATATACATCCTCTAATAGTATAACAAAAGCGGAAAGGCGAAATTCAAGGTGGCTTCCTTACATCATCTGATGCAATTATAATTGTATTAATTTTATTAGTAGATGAGGTGGAGTGGGATACGTACATAGCGAATGAAGCCATAAGATGTCCCTCTTTATAGCTAGAGATAAAGAGAGAGACATGATTAGTATCTAATATGTGATGAAAGCAAATGTCGTTCCACTAGGACCTGAGAGTAACCTTCTGGGCTTGTTTTCAGTTTGATGGTATTAAGTAAAAAGCAAAAGCCAACAATAAATCCATCAACTTTTAATTTGGGGTTGTGTGAGGCCACTTGAGTGGCAAACTACCTAAAAAGCTTTTTATTGAGGAAAAAGGAAAAGCAACTTAAAAAATCCTATTAATTTAAGTCCAGATCAGTTCCCATAAATGATAAATAGGAGGCCAGTCAAATAACGATAAATTAAGCATGAACAGGACCAACAATTTAGTTGGAGAAAAAGGGGTAAATAACAGATGATGATAGACAAAGTACAGGGTCTGTGTAGTATTCACAGCTTACATAGTTTTGTGAGGCTTAAGCCATATCTTTTCCAATAATGCAGTAGGCCAACATTGCATTCAATCTTTTTCCCCAGCCAGCTCAGTTTTTGACTTGGCTCTGGCTGGAGACATTTTAAGGATTTGTAAATAGCAGATGCAGATGGAGACTTATCTAATAATGTAAAAACTGTAGTGGATATGGAAGGAGGGCAGGCAGTAATTGGCAATGTGAGAATATATTAGATGAGGGTGGTGCATAAAAGTTCATGTTATGTTCTGAATATAGATGGCAGAGAACATTTTGTTTGAAGATCAGGAAATGGCAAAAGTTGACCATCAACAAGAAATTGTGATACCCAGCACAATCCTTTGACTCACCAAGTCTTCTAATATATAGAACAATTCTTAATTAATAGTGACTTATTATGCCAAATGAGTTGTTGTTGATAGTACGTTGATGGTAGAAGAGGTGTCAGAAGTTTATAAGAATAGGAAGTATTTAGAGAGCCTGTCTGAGAATGTTTGTTGTAAAAGTAAGAATTTCCTCAGGCAGCTTGTTTCAAAAAGAAAGTGTAATGATAATGTTTGAAATCCAGAAACTTAAACCCTCTGTTAGATTTATCCTTTTTTTAAAAGGATAAAGCTACATGAGGAGATTTGCCTTTCCAAACAAATTTTGATAAGAGAGAATCTACTTCCTTAAAATAATACCCAGGGACGAGAACAGGAATTATGGCAATAAAATAAAAAATCAGAGGAGTAAGACTCCTTTTAATAGAATCAATGCTGCCCTACTAAGAGAGAAAGAGTGGGTGCCAGCGAGCAATACCATTGTTTAGGGTTTTGGTAATGTATTCAATTTTAAAGTTTCCCTAATCATCGGCAAAAAGCACAATCCTTGGTACTTAATTTTGGAGGGTTGTTAAGCAAAACATGTGTTCAAAATGTTGCTTATTACATAAAACATTTAAAGGGAATACTTCACAGTGATCAGTATTAAGCCGATAACCTGATAAATGGGAAAATGTGATAACTTGTTAAAGAAAAGAAGGAAGGGAAGTTGTAGGGTTGGAGAAATACATGAGATTGTCATCAGCCTAAACTGCCATGTTAACTTGAGGAGATTTAATTTGGCATCCTGGAATATGAGCATCCTGTCAGGTTTTGGTTAGAAAGGGTTCAAGTGCAATAATAAACAAAAGGGATGATAGTGGGCAACATTGGTGTACTCCTCGGAACAAAGGAAAATTGTTTGTGAGCATACCATTAACAAAAATTTCAGCTTTAGGGCCTGCATATAACAAGGAAGTTAAAGTGGCCAATTTAGGAGACCCACACAAAGCTATTTGAATGCTTCAAACAGAAAATCCTAACTGTTAGAAATGGGGGTCTCTAGTTGGCTAGGGTTTGTACCTTTGTCCAAGTAGGTGTAGTGCATGAGCCACTTTTGTGGTCTGACACCCTATGATGACCCTCAACCACCACCATTTTGGACTGACTTAAGTGTGTTATGTTACCTTAGCCTTAATGTAGGATGGGTTTGCATATGCCTGCTTTTCTTCTGTCTTTTAGTAGAATAGTATTGCCAAGAATAGAAGGTATGGGATGTTGAGGTGCAGTCTTGTGGGTGGTGGTGCACACATGTGCTCAATGTTGTATACTGAGGGATTAAGTGTATAATGTTATTTGGGTTAGGTGAATTATGACTTTGACCTATTGGCTTTGACTTGGTCTAATGTCATTCTGCCTTCTGACTTGCTTCAAATTTTTCTGTGTGCACAGTGGTGCTTGTAAGTTGTGTGGATGAGAATTACAGGTGCTAACTATTGCCTTTGACATGGTTTCATGTCATCCTTGCTTTCCTGATTCCAACTAACTTTCTGTGCCTGCACGAAGAGGAGGGCATGTTCTGCTCTGCCTCCTGTTTTTTGCATTTTTCTGACTAGAGAGAACTGGTTCTTATCAGAGGAATGTACATGGTCTGTCTTGGAGCCATAGCAAAGGCCTGATCAACCGTTGCTGTGACCTTGGAGCAGGCTGGTACGGGCTCTCATGAGAACTAGGGGGGGAGGCTTGCTAGAAGCTTCGCTGTGTTTGAATTTGTATTAAAAAGGGGAGCCTACACTGGCCTGGTGGAAGTTCACGCCGTGGAGCAGACGTGCTGTCACACAAGAGTGGAGGCTGGTCTCACCTCTGAGCTTTCGCCCGGTTCAAGCAATGGACTCCCCTTGAGCAAAGTGGGGTGAAATGATAGAGCAGTAGGTGAGGTGTCTCTGCTACTAACTGTCTCTTGATTCTTCACTGATTCTCTCCTTTCCTTCTTATTTTCTGATTCTTATATCCATACATATATATTTCTATATATATATATTTGCTTTGATTGTGTATTTCAATCGGTTATTTGATATGTGAGAGTCTGCCATGATCATTATATATTCGGCCTGCCCGTGATTGAAGTATTGTGTTAATAAATTTATATATTCCATATGTTTGAATTTGTCTTTTCCTTGAAGCAGGAGGTGTGGACTCTTCTTGGCCAAGTATTCTGTTGTAGAAGGATGGGTGAATTCCCTTCTAGCAGGTAATTGTGTTATAGGAAGTTGTTCTACTCCTGGCAAGTGATGCGCAAATTACCTTGGTATATTGTTGTCTTGCCTTTTCTTTGGGGGAGTGTTGAAAGTTAGCGCACCTTAGGAAGTGCTGTGTATATGTTATATTCCATAAGTTTGGAACTGATATTCTCTCCCTGGGAAAGTGACGGTACATACCTTGGTCCAGGGGGGAGATCTAAGTTTGGCATTACAGTAGGGACCCTTCCTTCTAGTCAGGATAAGGGAGTTACACTCCTAAAATAACCCCTGCACACCCCCTCTGTAGCTTGGCACGAGCAGTCAGGGTCATCTTAGAGGAAGTATGTAAAGCATTTGCACATAACCAACAGTAATACAGTGTAAGCACTACAAAAGGACATCACACCAGTTTAGAAAAATATCCAATATTTTTATATAGTTAAGACAAGACCAAAACGATACAAATTCACAATACAGTACTTAGAAATCTACAGTTATCAAAATAAACTTGAAATAAAGTTCTTTGATGTTGATATTTCCATCTGGGGCTATCACAGTGTCGTGAACAACAAATCCAAACAGTTCTAGCTGACCGCAGCGTCGGGGGCCAGCTACGGTGTTGGGAAGACCCGCAAAACAGTACCTTTAGAAATGCAGGGAATCGGCGACCGCTTGTTGAGCTCCGAAAGCACGGTGTTCGCAGGAAACGGTTCCGGAGGTCGGTGCAGGAGTCGTCAGGCCTTGAAGTCACATGTGTTGCAGATGGAACTTCTCGTGGTTGAAGTCAGGAGTGCTGGCGTCGGCAGGCATCGGGAGCTGTGGTGCGAAGTGCAGCAGTGCGGCGTGAGGTGCCCTCAGGTCATGGTGCAGGCAGCGGTTCGGTGACGGTTGTCCATCTGCGTCAGTACGACTAGGGCAGCGGTGCAAAATGATGTGGTGCTCGTCGCAGAGCTGGCAGGTCACTGTGCAAGCTGCGGCGTCGTCATTGCTGAAATGCTGTAGTCGGCTGACGAGCTGGAGTCGGTGTCGCCTGCGTCGGTGGACCAATGCTGTGGTGCGGGATGAGTACGGTGCATCATGTAACTTACGAGCAGGTGCCCTCAAACCACGGTGCAAGCAGCGGCGTCGATGTCAGTGTGAAGCGTCGGGGATACCAGGCCGACGGCATGAAGCGAGGCGGTGTGGAGTCCGGTGCTGACAGTTCGCGGTGCAAGCAGTGGCTCAGTGGTGGCGTCAGGTGGTGGCATCTGTGAGACCAGGGTTGCGGTGTGGCGTCAGGTGCAGCGTTGCGGAGGTGCCTTCTGCAGTGCCTTCTGGACTGGAATCGGCAGTGGCGTCGTAGACGTTGTCGGATTGCTTTTTTCTTTGTTGCAGCACAAAATAAACTGTCCCCAGTGCTGAGGACAGAATAGCTTGAAGTCTTTGCTGTTCCTGATACTTCTTGAACAGGGAGCAAGCTCTACCTCATGCCCTTGGAGAAACTCACAAAACAAATTGCATAAAATTCAGTCCAGTACTTTCCCTGCCAAAGACAGAAGCAGTCACTGCCGGCCAACACAGCAAAGCACACAGCAAAGTGGTAGTCTCTTCTAACAGTTTCTCCAGTTCTTCTTCTTGGCAGTCTTCTTGGTTCCAAAAGAGTTCTAAAGTTTGGTACTGGCCCAAATAATTATACCCCCAAATCCTTTGTCCTCTCAGGCAGAGAGTGTCTGTGCTTAGTCCAAACCAGTTCTGTCCTCTCTGGCCTAGCTTCCTGGCAAGGAGTGGAGACAGCATTGTCCAAGGCAAACAGGGCTTATTCGGGGGCAAGGTAAATCTCCTCCCACCACTGTAAATGCAGACCGGGCCTCTTCAGGTGCTAGTGAAAACTCCTCACAATACTCTGTATGCAGCCCATGTTCATTCAGCCCAGCCCTGACTCATTCAGGAAAGGCAGGACACACATCACCCCCCCCGGTGGCCACCTGAGAGAATGCATCTCCCCAACCTCTGTCACTCCACAAACACAGAATGTAAAAAACACCTTTACTAAAAGATGCATCTTTAGCTTCTGAGTTCAAGCATCCTAAAGTTTATTTTCCTACCTGGTCTCAATGGGAAGTTATATTTATAAGATGTTCTAAATTAACTCCCTTGCTTTCCTATGGGCCAGATAGCCTTTCAATAGTGAAAAATGAAATTGCCAGTATTTGACTATCATTTCGTGCCACACACATCAGGGCATGTCCTACCTTTCACATACACTGCACCCTGCCCATGGGGAAGGTTACAAATCTTTTGTCCTCCTGGTCTCCGAAATATATCTCCTGGTGGGGATCACTTCAAACTCTTAAAATGATGATAACTCCGATTATTAACTTTCTATCCTCCATGCTGCCTGTGAAGCTTTCCTCATCCTTTTTTCATGAGATTGATTTACTTACATCAAAATTTTTGTGGAGTGATAAGCGTTCTAGAATCGCATATATATATCTTAGAAAGCCTTCTGTTGTGGGTGGATGTAATCTTCCAGACTGAAACTTGTATCCAGTTGCCTTTTTAGCATCTCAGGGTGCTCTGTGGTTTTTATCGGATTCCCACCATACCCCCCGTGGATTTATAATGAACAAGAGTTGTGTACTCCTCTTTCTATCCTTTCCTTTCTAACTGCTTCTAAGCTTGTGCTACCTCATTCAAGCTGTATTATTTCAGACACAATTAATGCACTAAAATTTATAGACAAAAAGGTTTTCAGACCCATTCATAAATTGAGGTGGTCTTCATTATGGTATAATCCTAAAATTGTTACTAATATTGATTCTGTTACGATGTCTTCCTGGGCCACTAAAGGTCTTACGTTAGAGATCTTTATGATTCCAATCATGATCCTCTTCCCTTTTCTTCATTGGCTAGAGAATATAACCTTAATAATATGGATTTCTATTCCTTTTTAAAATTAAAGGTTGCTCTTTCTAAAATATCCCTTTGTACAGACTCGGTTACTATTTCACTTTTTTCCATGTGGTCTCGTTCAGGTCATACTGCCTCGAAAATGTATACGTTTTTATCCGCTCCACTTTCTTCACAGTCTACAATTACACAGGATAAATGGTCACATCATTTTGAAAGCGATATGTTTAAACACATATCACAAGAGACCTGGCAGTTGATTGGGAAGCTTTCCCTACAGAATAAAATCGCTCCTTCTCTTTGTCAATCTAAACTTTTTACATTGAATCACCTGCATTGGACCCCCGCTCGCTTACACAGGTTGGAGCTTAGGGATAATGATCTTTGTTGGAATTGTAATTTGGTGTCAGGCACTCATCAACATATATTTTTAGAATGCTCATTACTACAATCCTTTTGGGATTTAGTTCAGAAACATTTATCACTAATCTTTAATATTTCATTGGAGCTATCATTACCTATGATCTTATTGGGACCATGGGCTGCATTAACTCAATTACCCTTGGATAGATGATACAGATATGCAGCTATTAGATTTCCTTATATCAATTGCTGTCAAAGTTATATTAGCAGAGTGGAAATCCATTAATCTCCTGTCTTATCATACTTGGTGGGCATGGGTATCATATCTTCATGGGGCTCATACTTCTGTTGAAGAGAAGCATTATACACATTCCATTTCTAATAATGTTTGGAGTTCACTGGATAAATATATGAATTTGTCTTCCCAGGGGTTGGTAGCCCAATATCCTTTTCTTTCCACCTCTTAATTTGTTTTCCTTACTGTAGCAGTTGTCTCCATCTATCTATTTCTCTCTCGTCCTTTTTCTTTTCCTTTCTTTCTTCGTTCTTCCCTCTTTACTATGTTCTATCCTTTCTTTTTCTCCTCTTCTTCCTTTCATTGTGGTATTTTTCGTATCTGAGCAATGCAACTAATTTTGGTATAAATCTAGTTAGAGCTGTTCATTTTCAGTTCCGCTTACCATGGCCATATGAGAATCAATTTATAGCATATATCATGTATTATATATATATTTTGTTCTTCTTGGGACTTCATTATTTTGCTAATATGAATTCTATTTTTGAGTCTGTATTTATTCAATTTTCACTTATTTATAGATCACGATGATATGTTGTATTGCATTGTATTATACCTGTATGAATTCTTGTTTTGAAACTAATGAAGATATTGAACAAAAAAAAAGATGCATCTTTAGATTATGAGTTCAGGCATACAGAACTTTATTTTCCTATCTGATCCAAATGGGAAGTTATATTTATAGGATGTTATAAATTAACTTTCCAATGCGCCAGATAGCCTTTCAATAGTGAAAAGCGGGATTGGCAGTATTTCACTATCAGGACATGTCACACACATCATGGCATGCCCTACCTTTCACATACACTGCACCCTGCCCACAGGGGTACCTTGGGCCTATCTTAGGGGTGACTAATTTGTAAGAAAAGGGAAAGATAGTGAGTCCACTTGCCAAGTCGACATGACAGTTACAAACTGCGTGCAGACCTTGCAGTGGCAGGTCTGAGTTACCTTTAAAGGGCTGCTTGTGTGGGTGGCACAACCAATGCTGCAAGTCCACCAGCAGCATTTGATTTACACCCTGGGCTCACACAGAGCACTGTACTAGGGACTGACTAGTAAATCAAATATGCCAATCATGGAATCACCAATCCATAACACAATTTACACAGAGAGCATATGCACTTTAGCACTGATCTGCAGTGGGAAAGTGCCCAGAGTCCTAAAACCACTAAAGACAGGTCAGGAAAAAATAGTAGGAAGAAGCAAAAAGTTTGGGGATAAACCTGCAAATAGGGTCATCTCAAATAATAATAATAATAATAATAATCCATATTTGTAAAGCGCGAACAATCACCCATAAGGGTCTCTAGCTGCTGGGGGCCGTCAGGAAGATTAAGCAAGCTATTGCCCAAAGTCACATGGTGCTTGGCTAATCTGCCACGAGCATCAAACCGTGATCCCCAGATTCCGGAGTCAGTCGCCCTGGCCGCGGTGCCACACCTCTTCCAACACTAACCAATCCTATCAAAAGCTTTTTCTGCGTCCAAAGCAATAGCATCAATAGGGTGATCTAATGTGGAGGCCTTGCTTAGCAAATTAAAAAAGACTTGTGCATTGTCAGAGGCTAATCAACCCTTAACAAAGCTGGATTGCTCAGAGACTATGATATCAGGTAGAATATGGTCAATGCGCAGTGCCAAAATTGTTGCAAACATTTTGTAGTCAGTATTGACTAAAGAGATGGAACGATAATTCTTGCACTTGGAAAGATCTTTATTGTCTTTTGGAATTTGTCAGATCATAGCACCTTGGAAGGAGCCCTGAGTGGCACCTTTAGTAACAAAAGAGTTAAGTAAAAGTAAAAGATTGGGAAGGAGAAGTTTATAAAATGGCTTTAGAACTCAATAGTAAAGTCATCGCGCCCAAGAACTTTCCCTCTACATAGAATAGAAACTGCATAAGCAATTTCTGAAAGTGAGATATCTGCCCCTAATGGATCAAAATCAATATGGTGTGAGAGAGGAGAAGCAATGGTTTGAAAGTATTTGAACAGGTCTGATTGCAGTGGTTTTGTTTTTGGAGAATATACATTTGTATAAATGGTAACAAATTAATTTAAAGAGAGTAGCTCCGGTATTGCTTTGCAAGGATTTTATTTTGGTTCTGTCTCTTCTGAATTTTGAATAGTTGGCAAGTAATTTCCCTATTCTATTTTGCCCCCCATAATAACAAGCACTGCTCTTCAACAAGTAAGAAGAAGCAGCATTTTTGGTTAACCTATAAAAAGTGAGTTTGGCATCAATAATTTGTTGTAAGGAGGTCTAATTTTTAGAATGACATTAGGTATATATTTTTTTTTTAATCATGTGAAGTAATTGAATAGAAAAGTCGTCTATAGATTTTTTTTTTGTGAGACAAAAATTAGTATGAAACCTCTTCCCGCTATTTTAGAGGAATCCCAAATCGTTGCAAAAGAAGAATCAGGTGTAGTGGTAATAGCAAGAAATTCAGAAGCAAAGACTTCAAATTGGTATGTGAATTTAGAATCTAAAAGTAGTGACTTGCTAAAGCGCTATCTACTTGCATGTAGTGAAAAGGGTATGAGGTCAAGGTCCCTGTATACTGGTGCATGGTCTGATATCAAAATTGATCCTATGTCAGACTGAAGGATATGTTGGGCTTATGATTTACTTAGAAAAAAGATAGTCTATACAGGATTGTGAGTGGTGTGGGGTCGAGAAAAAAGTGCATTCCCAGTGATACGGGTGACATATCCTCCAAGTATCAACTAATAATAATCACTTTCTATGGCACATTCACATACTATTTCTCTGCCCTCTTGCAAATACCTCAGGATCGACATCACCACTAATAAAAACTCAAGATGCTCCCTCTGCATGTTCTATCACCCGCCTGGAGAAAACCACATGTTCATCGAACAGATCATTAAGATTATCTCCTCTGACAACAAAGAACATAACAACCAGATTTTCTTTGGTGACTTCAACATTCGCTGGAACAATTCAAGTGAGCCTCTCATGAACAGTTTCAAATCCTTCCTCCAGGGCCTCAACCTTATCCAAGCCTTCAACAGCCTGACCCATAACAAAGGAGCCAACTTAGATGTAATCATTGTAAATGAGAACACTATGCAAATTTAATCTATTCTCCCTTGCGATTGGACTGACCACCACTGTGTCACTTTCTTCATAAAAAAAGACAATCACCTCTAAGGGTCAGCCAACAAAAGCCAAACACTGAGTCCGAGACACCCGCAACATTAACTTACTCTATTGGTCGACTCTTAGCAACAACATCCTGCTCCTGCCCTCCTCCATGAACGATGCCCATGACCTTAGTGATCACTACATCGCCAAAATCATGGACACCCTTGCCCCAAAATGCTAAAAAGAATTCTGTCTACAAGATCCAACCCTGTCTCCCCTGTAACTTTAATGACAAATGCCAACACCTCAGACTCACAGAAAGAGCATGGAGACATGCTCTCTCCCTTGCCAACCTCAACTTTTATGACGACACAGCACCTACAAGAGGCACATTAGGAACTCCAAAGCAGGTTTCTTCCAAAATCAACTAGACACTGCAACTAATCAAAGGAAAAAAACTGTTCGAAATTATCAAAAACCTGTATCTAACTGCAAAAACTCTGGCTCATGTTTTTCTGTGAAAACCATGTTAATCACTAACGATATCTAGAACGCTATTAAACTACTTCCACATGAACCCCTTACACCCCTCCCTGCTTGATCATAAAGCACACACGGGAAACCCCCATCTCACCCAAAAATAACGCCACCTGGACCAATTTGAAAACCTCCAACCACTTCAATGATCGCTTCCCCTCCAAAGTTTTAAATGAGTCCATTCCACTCCTTCTACCACTATGAACTGTGATAATCAGTGCCTCACTCACTCAAGGCTCCTTACTCGACTGCCCCAAAAGTGGCCATGTTACCCCATCCTAAAAAAAATTAACCCTGAACAATCCGATCCCATCAATCACCTTCCTATCTCCAAAATCCCTACTTTGGTCAAACTCTTAGAAAAATGTGTGCACCTACAGCTTCACAATCACATTGAGCAACTACAACTCCTCAACCATTGTCAGTCTGACTTCCAATTGGGTCATAGCGTGGAAACTGCCATGGTCCACACTGTGGACGATGCCCTATGCCAAATCAACCAGAAGGAATCTTGCCTCCTAATCCTCCTGGACCTGTCAGCAGCCTTTGACAATATCAACCATTCTACCCTTCTAAACTTTCTAGAACACAGGATGGGGCTCTCCAGCACACTGACAAAATGGTTCTCCTCTTTTCTACACAACAGATCTCAGTGCATCCTAATCAATCACACTCATTCTGATCAGTGTTCCACTGTTGCTGGGCATACCGCAATCCTCAATGCTCTCTCCAACATTTTTTTTACCTATATATGGAAACCCTAACTGAAATCCTCAAACTCTCCCACATCTCCAACCACATGTATCCTCTCTCCTGTGGACATCTTAATTCTCAACTACACTTTGACAAAAACACAAAATTATTGCCCCAAAACTGAATTCTAACTGATTGCACCAACCACCACCATGCCTAACATCAGAAGCTGGCTCTTTCTTCTTACTGATTTGAATTGTACCCCACCCTTCATTGACTGTGCCAAATCCCGAGGTATAACCTTGGACAAAGACCTCTCTATGCAAAAACACATCAGTGCCGTCACTAGAGAAGCTAACCATCAGCTGCATGTTCTTAGCTAACTAGCAGCAGACCTCACAACTGTGGTACATGCACTTGTATTATCGAAATGAGACTATGGTAGTACAAACACAAACCTTGTTGGTCTCCTGGAAACCTCACTTGCACCGCTGAAGGTTATATTGAAACAGCCGTGAGGCTCATTACTGGATCAAAAAAAGTGATCATATCACCCCTGACCCTCAGTCACTGAATTGGCTACCATACGAGGCCCGGATTGCATGTATGACCCACAAAGCACTGCACCACAATACCCCCTCCTACATGACCCAGAAACTGGCTCAATCAGGTAGAGACAGATGTTCTGGAAGCAGGAGCTCCTTACTTCTTAAGCCACAAAAATCTGAGCAAAAGAAAATCTACAGCTGATCCTTCCCTGGAATTGCCTCAGAAATGTGGAACTTTCTCCCTACTGAGATCAGATGCGACCCATCCACATCAATCTACAGGAAGGAAGTAACATTTTTACTATCAAACAAATTCTTCTCACACTGAGGACTCACCTCTGTTCTCCTCTTGGTCAAATCGTCCCACCTATTTGTTCGTTGCTTCTTGTCGCAACGGAATTTGCTTCGGCCTGGACTAATTCCAGAATATGTACTCCTATCCCTGTTTACCATATGCACATGTACTTCTATTTCTTCTTGTTCTATCCCATGTTTTTGTACACTATCTGTAAAGTTCCCTGTCACCGGATAGGGTCTTGTTCGCACTATATAAATCACCAAATAAATAAACATAGTGGGAGAAGCTGCAAATTAAATGCGACAGGTGATGCACCTCAGGCGGTTGGTCCCAGCCTCCTCCTGTTTCTCAAAGCACTTTCTGTCTGCATTTTGTCTGTCCTCAGTTTTCGAAATTAGCCAGCTGGGCACTTTTAGCACCACAACCAATGGTACAAGACTGGTGGGACACCACTTGGGGTTTCAGGAGTCACTCAGAATGGATCCTGGAGCAGGCTTAAGATGGTGAGATCCTGTTATATCCCTGTGGCTCTGAACAGAAGGCCAGCAAACTAGTCCTTGGAGTCAGTTCTGGTAGTCCTGTGTGCAGGTGTAGATGCAGGGCTCAACGGCGGTGCTGGGCTTTGAGGGTTAAAAGCAGGCTCCAGGTAGAAAAGCAGTCCTTCCAGGTACAGCAGCAGTCTGTCAGAGTGCACAGCAGGCCCAGCAGCTGGCAGTCCTCTGAGAGCTCTTCCCTAGGTCTAGTGTTAAACTGAAGAGTGGTTCTGAAGGTCCTATTTTTATACCCTGGCGACCTTCTTGAAAGGCTGTTTTAACGGCATGGAATTACCTGACTCTCTTGCTCTGGCTCCAAGCTGGCTGCAGTGACAATACAGTGTTTTCAGGCCCTTTGTGTGAAAGCAGAGCACAAGTGATTCAGGTGTAAGTGGGGCTGTGCTGAGCTCTGCCCCCATCCTGCCAGCAGATGACCAATTCAGACACACCTAATCTATCTATTTTGTGATTGTCTGGGAGAAATTCACAAAGCCTAACTATCAGCTACACCCAGTCATGTGACCCAAGACGGGCTATAGACACAAAAGGGCTAAGGGCAGGAAAATGCATACCAGTCCCAGGATGCTTGTTTCTGGTCCAGACATGACCCAGCTTGGCTATTCGTGCTGGACTGTTCACATGAGGAGCAGGGTCAAGACTGATTTGAATAGCGGGGGCGTGGCTAGCAGCCACGGAAGATGGCCGCAGGCTGAGTGTGCTGCGCTAGCCTACAGTGAAACTGCCCCATACATCCGACATGATCCTTGCTCTGAGTGCCCGTTCCGAGCGGTGAGCGGCCGTGGGAGCGACGGAGCCCAAATCGTACCATGAACCAGGTGGGGATTGGCAGCGGTTAAGCCGTGTAACACTTGATGAAGGGACGCGAGTGCCGGCAAGATGGTGGCCCTACGGAGATCGTAGGGGGAATCGCCGCCGCATACCCAGCATCGCGCCGAAGGAGGCGACTAGCTGCCCCCTGCCGTTACCAAGGCGGCAGCACCCCGTGGCGCAGACGCCTGCCTAAGCGGGGCGAGTGCGGCAGACTGTGAAGGATCCAGGCGGCCGCCCCAGGTCAGTGCGGGTGCGGCAATGCAGCACTGCAGTTCCTGGGCCCATCCTAGCAGCTGGGGCCGTCCGCTGGGTGGAACGTGAGCCTGTATAACACGCCTGCATCGGCTCAGAGTCGGAGGCACACTGGAGGAGTGACCCGTGTGTCCCTCCCCCAGCAGATTAGTGTTTGGAGTGCAGACCCTGGAGAATGTGGACAGAGTGAAGCTCTGGGACAATGACCGTCTACCGGCAGTGGTGGGCCCTGGCCTAGCGTGGCGGCACCAGTGAGGTCCCCTAGACGATCGAACTGCTTGTCGCCTGCACCAACGGAGAGGCCCGTGCTCCCCCCTCATCCCGCAGAGTGGTGAGTGGTGCGTGGCCCCTGGGGCTGTGAGTCCTCGGTCCCAGGGGGTATATCGAGGCTGCCAGGGCATCGGTCAGCTGGTGAAACGAGTGGAGAGTCAGGACAACAACCGCCCAACGGCAGTGGTGGGCCCCAGCTTAGTGCAGCGACACCGGTGTGGTCCTCCTGGAGACCAGGTCACACCTGGACTGACTCCCGCCCGCATTAGCGGAGAGACCCAGGCGAGATTCCCCCTCCTTGAGTGGTGCCAGCTACAGCAGTCCTGGCCCTGCCCGGTGGAAGCGCCCCCATTCTTTCACAGACTGCATTATGGGTCACACTAAGCGGACGGGGCCCGGGCAGGCTAATCACATTGATAAATACACGGTTGCCATGGGGCGTGATGATGGAGCGGCTGGAAGGGACTCGACCGATGACGGGGTGACCAAGGCCCAGATCCGACCCTGAAAGACATTATGAGGGCGATTTGTGAATTGAAAGGCACGCTGGAGCCGAAACTGGACTCAGTTACCAAAGAGGTAAACCTCCTGCGTGCTGATTTCCACAAGATGTCTGACAAGGTAGCCACGGCAGAAGCAGACATTGGGGGCGTCCAAGCCAAAACGAAACGCTTGGAGGAGCAGTTGTTCACTCTCACGAAGAATCAAGTGGGCATATACGTACGGCTCGAAGATCAAGAAGGTAGGGCCCGGCGCAACAATATCTGGGTGGCGGGGGTACCGGAAGGCACGGAGGGACCTTTTTCTGGAGAACTTAATTCTAAATCATTTAAAGCCGAAACACCTGTCGCAGTTTTTCTCAATAGAGCGGGCCCATAGAGTGCTGGGGGCCCCCCCATGCACCATCATCACCCGCATCCTGAACTTCAGGGATCATGATGTCATTCTGCAGGTGGCGTGGATGCATGGCGACCTCAGGCATGGAAATGCTATGATCTGTTTTTTTCCTGACTTCACGCTACATGTACAACACCAGCGACGCTCCTTCGATGGTGTGAAACAAGCCCTTCGTGAAAAGGGTGTGAAGTATATGATGCTCTTCCCAGCCCGACTCAAAATCCTGGACAATGGGAAGGCGTAATTCTTCGACAGGCCGGAGGAGGCGAGCGACTGGCTGGAGGGCTGGCGCATCGTGAGCCGCAAAGAAGGACACAGGCGACTGGGGTCGGACCGGAATGGAGAGAAGTCGGGCCCGGAGGCCGGAAGCTCCCCCAGTGGATAGCTACGCCGACAACAGACAGATGAGTAACCCTTGAGACACCCTTCAGTGGGCTGAGACTGGCACGGGGCCCTGTGTAGGGAGGGTGCTGCATATATAGAGGGGGTGAATCTAATGATGCTACCTGAAAACTGGGGCCTGTACCTTGGACTCTTGCTGATGGGACATAAGCACTGTATACATGTGTTATTTGACCTGCTTGGTAGGGTGGTGGCATCATGGGGGAAGGTTTGTATCTGTAAGCTTAGCAGGGCGCAGTAGTGGGGCTGAACATTCCAGTCAGCAGACAGTTATCTCTTCACGCTGGAGGCTAGTTCATGACCCCTTACGAATGGGTTTCTGGGTTTTTCATGGGTGGCAGGCACTTTGCAAGTTTGGGAGGTGGGAGGTTGGAGACTCACCGAGCAGGGATGCCGGGAGGGGGGTGTTGGGATTGTTGTATGTTTTTGTTTGCAGGGGGGGATGTTGCACTCAAGACCTATACATCCAGCAGAGAATGAGGGTTGTCACGGAGAAAGTGGTGGGGAACTGGGTGGCCCAATCGCCAACACTGCCAATGGGTGACCCGTCTATGGTAACGTTTTGGTCCTGGAATGTGAACGGGCTGGCAATAAGATTAAGTGCACGCTAGTGATGCAATACCTGAAGAGGCATTCCCCAGATGTTTTTTTCATTCAGGAATCACACTTGATGGGAAGCAGATGCCCTAGATCGGTTTGGTTTTAAAATGGTAGTGCACTCTGGGTTTACATCCGGAGCCAGGACAGACACTGCTGGGTGTTTTGCCGCAGCGGCGGGCAAATGGGAGGGGTGTCTGCTGGTGTTCAGCTCATGTTATATACCGCCGGGGCTTCACTCGGTGATCCTCCCACAGCTCAGTTCACTCATAGCAGACCTACCCACAGGCGCCCTACTTATTGGAGGGGACACAAATGCAGTAATGAACCCGGAAATGGATAGGTCTGGCCCTCGAACGGGCACACAGGGGGAACGCGGCCTTGCAGACTTCACAAGGGAGCTGGGTCTGGTGGATCTCTGGCAGGTTCACAACCCTTCACAAAGGCACTATACTTTCTACTAGGCCAGACACGGGTCCTTCTCTAGATTGGATCAATTGTTCACACACACAAATAGAGTGGGGAACTTCCCTAACACTCACCACATGGCTCTATTATTGATAGGGAAGCCTTCCTGCTGATATATCCATGGCAGCTGCAAGATCCGCTACTTACTGATAAGCTCCGGGATGGCTCCGAGCAGTATTTTAAGGAAAACAAGGGGACAGTACAATCGCATATCACGCTCTGGGAAGCATACAAGACGGTGTTGAGGGGGCAGGAACAGGTGTTAATTGGGGCACAGAAAAAGGAAGAGACCCTGCAATGTAGGCAACTTGAGCTAGAGATCAGTCAGATGGAGGGAGAGGCTGAGATGGCATCATGCGCAGAGGTGCGACATCAGCTAGCGCTGAAACAGCGGGACCTGCGGGCCCTAGCGGAAGGAGAGGCACGGGCATATGCGCTGGCCATCCAACACCACCTCTACAATGTCAGGGCCAAGGCCCTTAAACTCTTAGCGTGGCTGGAGAGTCGTGACAGAGATAAGTCCTGAGTGGTGGGGATCCGAGACGCAGAAGGGGTGCTTCAGAACACCAGTTCTGATATCGCTGAGGCCTTCACGGTGCACTTCGAGCACATATATGCCCCAGTGAGCATGAGGTCGACAGCGGACTGTGAGGAATTTCTAAGGGATTTTAACTTGCCAACAGTGACCCCGGAAGCCTATAATGATCTAGAGGCAGACCTCACGGTAGAAGAGTTGGTTAAAGCATTGAATTCACTTAAGGCGTCCGGACCCAATGGGCTTCCGGTTGAAATTTACAAGAAGCAAGCAACGATCATACTCCCCCCGCTCTTAGATATGTTACAGGAGGCGTGGGAGGTGGGTCATCTCCCGGCGGATCAAATGACTGCCACGATAGTGGTGATTTACAAGGAGGGTAAACCGGAAGATCAGTGCAGTTCCTATAGGCCTATCTCCATTATCAACGTAGAGGCTAAGGTCCTGGCAAAGGTGTTGGCAGACAGGGTGGTGTTGGTAATTAAAGACCTGGTGCACGTGGACCAGTCAGGGTTCATACCTGGTAGAAGTACTAGGCACAACCTGCGAAGGCTTTATGGGGTGTTGCACATGACTGAGGGTACTGTATCTCAGCAGACGGCCTTGATGTCACTGGACGCCCCAATGGCCTTTGACAGTAACGAATGGCCATATTTATTTATGGTCCTTGAGCGGCTGGGCTTTGGCCCTTCCTTTTGCAGCTGGGTCAGACTCCTATACGAGGGACCTAAAGTGCGAATGAGGGTGAATGGTGCCCTGTCTAGATACTTTCAGCATCGGAGGGGCATGCGGCAGGGGTGTCCTCTCTCTCCGCTCTTGTTTGCCTTGGCATTGGAGCCCCTGGCTCAGTGGGTCAGGAGTGATCTTGAGATTTGGGGCATGCGGGCGCCGGAGGATTGGGAAGAGCGCATCTCTCTCTACGATGACAACATTGTCGTATACCTGGCATGGCCGTATTACTCCATAGTGCGCGTCCTTCATATTTTTGAGTGGTTTGGTTGCTACTCGGGATACAATATCAACTGGTCAAAGTCGGTGATCTTTCCTCTCTTGGGACCCCCCCCCCAGTGTTCCGCGGTGTTGTGCAGCCGCGGTGGTGGTGGATGGTTTCAAATACTTGGGGATATACATCACCAGGGACCAGAAAGAATTCCTGGTGAGAAATCTGGGGCCTCAAATGAGTCGTTTAGCTGCTGATGTTAGCCACTGGCGCTCGCTTCCGCTCTCACTTATGGGACGGGCGGCTCTGTATAAGATGTTGATGCTACCGCGGCTTCTTTATATACTGCAGAACACTCCCTTTCAGATACCACTGAGCTGTCGGGATTCAGGGGCTGGCGTTTGATTGGCGTTGACTATCTAGGCAACGTATGGAAGGGGGATTCACCTCGCTCGTTTGGCTACTTGCAGAAAGAGTACGATATGCACGACTCGCAGCGATACACCCATATGCGGCTTTTATATGCCCTGCACACTCACATCCAAAAGGGGGTTTCTATTCCAGACTACTCCCCGCTTAAGGACCGGCTACTGCTGGACCCCATACAGGGGAAACCCACCTCCATGATATACCGAAATTGATTAACAACATCCCGGATCCCTTGGTCTCCCTTAGGGTGGCTTGGGCTGACGACCTAGGAGTTCTTGATGAGGAGGACTGGCAGGAGGCGCTCCAGAGCCCTAGGGAAGTGGCTATGCACGTCAGATTCAGATTGGTGCAGCTCAAGATCCTGCATCGCGTCTACTATCCTCGCACTCACCTATATTCCTGGGGTCATGCCATGTCTGCGCAGTGTCAGGGGGTGCGGGGAGGAAGGTACCTTCATACACATACTATGGTAATGTCTTGATGTTTCCGTATTTTGGCGGAAGGTAACGGAAGTCATGTTGGAAGTAGTGGGCGAGCCTGTCCCATTAGACCCAAAATGGCTTCTCCTCATGATTAGAGGCGAGGCAGACTGATCCAGATAAGTGGTATATGGCTGGCATTGGTAGCGGGGGTGGCAAAGCGCAACATTGCCAGTAACTAGGGGGCGCAGGCACCCCCCCTGATTGAGGAATGGAAACGCGAACTTGATTGATGCCAGAGAGCGGAGGAAACAGTATATAAGAGCAGGGGGAGTGTCAACAAATGGGAACAGGTGTGGATGCCATGGAGGAGATATAGAGGGCTGTGGGGGACAGATCATTAACACGGTGTGGAATAACAAAGGGGCCTGCTCAACCCGAGAATGTGTAGACTGTGATTTCCTGTACATGGCAACTAATGTCCTCATGATATTGTCTCTATATGATGTAGTTTCTCGAGCTTTTGTTGATAAAAAGATTTACAACAAAAAAAAGACTGATTTTAATATGGCTGGGTACAAAATGGGGTGGCATAGTGAGCAAAACAATGGATTTTTTTTTATTGAAAATCGTATTGTTTAGTTAGTTAAAACCAGAACAATGTTCCAAAACATCAAATGCATTGTGCCATTAAAACACACGGACACATAAACATGTTAAAACGTATATAATTACCTACATTGCTTTAAACATTCTATCAAAAAGGTTAAAATTGATGCGAACAGGCGATACTCCACCTTTTTTGTTTAATACATTAAAATTAATTGATTGTTTCTATTTATGGTATTATTGCTGTTAAAAGGCAGACGGTGACCACTGAGCAACTATGTGACCAATTATGTCATGACTTTCTTACAACAGTTTAAAAATCTTACTAAGTGCCAAATGAGTCGCAAATCATTAGAGTCAAGGCATTTTAAGTTCTACAGGTGCAGATGCCTCTTTCATTGAGCTGTGTCCTCAACAGATGACGGCGATGAGAACCTAAGGCTGGGAAAATGCATATTAGATGTATAAAATCCTGTATTGATGACCCACAGAGAGTACATGCTTTTGGGCCCTGATGCTGCCAGCTGGGAAGTTCTGCATATGAGGGCAACTTCCCCATACGTAGCTCTAAAAACTTGTTTTTTAAGTAAGGGGAAATGGAAGACCCAGATATACTGAGGGCTCAGGTTTTTTATAGGAATGCAATACCATCCAGGCGTGGGCTCGTCGACTTAACATTGATTTGTCTTTGAGTAGCGAGTGCAATTTTACCCCCTTTTTCATAATTTGCTGCAAGGCCAGAGGTATTTTCCGCTGCCAAAGGTCAGCCGACCCAGTGAGTTGTAGCGAAGCCTTTAAATATTTTGTGTAGGCAGACTGAGGGTCACCTTGAAGGGCGTCCCAAAGGGCGTTATTGATCTCGAGCCCCCGATTAAGCCAGATTTTATACCATGTTTTAATTGCCTCACCTTCTGTATAGTTGTTGTTGTTGCAGCCCAAAACTCTAGTCAAACCTGGGCTGATAAGGAGTCACATGGCAAGGAAAATACCCTTTTGTACACTCGTGTTTGAATGCTATCCAGCATTGCAGCATTTTTTCCATGCTGAACATCGCTTCCGCATGCAATAGTTCAAAGCAGTTTGGCTTTGATAACTGCTACTAGTGGGGTAAACAATGGACCTTTCAGGGTTTTTGATAGACTACAGAATGCAAATGTTAGGGTGCTGGCCTTTTTTGTACAGCCTTCTTCTGCTTTAGAAAGAAGAGCCTTGGATCCAAATGTATCCTGAAATATTTATAACTCCTCACCACTTCTAACCACGCGTTATTAATTGTGTACATCATATGATTATGAAGACTATGAGTTATGATCATGACTTTTGTTTTTGTAGTGTTTATTTCCATCAAGTTTGTTTTGGAAAAATCAGCTAGCTCGCTAATTGCTCTTTGCAAGCCAATTCACGTGTGGCTTAGGAGGACAACGTCATCCGCGTAGGACAAGTGTGTTAATGGCAGTGTACCCAGACACAGAGGATGCGAGTTAACCACGTCTAGCCTTGGAGTTAAGTCCGCCATAAACAGATTGAACAAATGTGGGGCCAAGACACAACCTTGCTTTAAGCCCTCGCTGGTGTAGATCTTCCTGGTGATCCCCTGACCATCAGCGATTTTTACCTGCATTCGGGTGTCAGTATATAGATCCATCATTGGTTTCACGATTGATTCTGGTAGACCCTGTTGCTTCAATTTGGCCCATAGAATGCGTCTATTGACATGGTCAAAAACCGCCTTAAAATCCACAAAACATAGATATAGGTTTTGTCGCTGTCGTAAACTTATATCAGCGATTAGCCCAAATGCTAGGGCATTTGTCATTGTCCCTGTGCCCCTGCGGAAGCCTGACTGGTTGATGGGAATTTTTTCATTTGCGTCAGACCAACTTGTCAAGTCTGCCAAATTAAGGATGCATAGTATTTGGCATCGGCATCTTTTAACGCATTAGTCGATAGTTTGCGGGGTTTGAGCGCTCTCCTCCTTTCAATACTGGATTAATTATTGAGCCTCTCCAGCTTTCCGGGAGGCTGCTGGTTGTACCTACAAGCAATACATCTTTGTTGCCCAAAAATTGGGATCTTGTTTATAGATAGCTTGGGTTACTCCATTCGAGCCTGAGGCCCTGTTGAGCCTACTTTTTACTATGACTTTTGAGATTTCTTCTTTGGAATAGGGTAGGTATGGCTGTTGTGTTTCCCCATTCTGCTGTATGCCATTTCCTGTTGGTTTGGTGTTTTTGGAGAACTTAGCCACCGTTTTACTGTACTTGTTAGGGGTCAGTGAAGCTGTTTGCTCTACCTTAAAAGTGGTTTCAAGGGAGTTTGCCACATCCCTGTTTGACACTGAGAACGTGGTAATTAGAGGTTGTACCCAATCAGGCTCTGTGACACAAGTCGCGTTTATGACTTTCGACGTTCTAGTTAGCGAATTAACTTGATACCAGAAAGCTCTGGCGTTCGATTGCTTTGCATTATATAATAATTTTGTCTTTCCAGATTTGTTTTTTATATTTTTTCTTTAATTGGCATACTTGATCCCACATAATGGAGGATGGGCTTTGTTGCCGTGATAGCCTAACTGCCCTTCTCGATTGTTTCCTTATAGTTCGGTCATTTTGACTAAGGTATCTGTTATGATTTGTCCTCTTTAATTACTTGGCAGTTTTGTCAATGTCCCTGACTGCGAAAGACTTGCCTGGAAAGTAATCAATGTTTCAATCATCAAGGTTTTTTGTGACTCAAAGGTCACCATTAGGTCTTTCGCCCCCGAAACTATGTGCGGTAGTGTGCTATTTGTTCATCGCAGTTGTTTCAGGTTTATTGTTGATGTAGACCCCTCCACCGTCAGGGCCTCTATATGTCTTGGAAAATGTCATTTTTAGTTTGAAATGCTGACCCGAGTGATCACTCTTGGTGGTGCATATGATCAGAAACCTTACTATTTGCCCTAAGAGCGGGAGAGTTACTATTGTATAATCTAACCATGAACTCGAGTGAGGGCCATGATATGTACAGGCCGCCTGGATATCCTGTTTCGTTCTGCAATTTAGTACAAGCATCCCTAGATGTTCAAAGTCTGTTACCAGCTGCTGTCCTAATTTGTCAGCTAGTTTTGTGATGGAAGAAGATTACATTTGTACTGCTCAAGTTGCGTTTGCTGCGGTGATATTGTCGTCTTCTTCTGGAGTGTATAATACATTTGAGTTGAAATCTCCTATTAGGATTATTTCACAGGTTGGTTGTTCAAACTGGATTTCTGTAATGTTGGCAATGAGTTTTTTAAATAGTTCTTTTTTAATCTTTTGTTACTGGAATGCGTAGATATTGATGAAAATTACGGTGCTAACCCCTAGATATGAACCCAACTCCATTTTTATTATTTGCATAGTGGATGTAGTTGTTGGCAGCTGGACTGAGGACATTTTTAGTGATGTGGAGATTGGGACGGCGAGGCCATCTTTAGGTCTACCATACTGCTGCTTTCGTGTTGCTTTCACGTGGTGGAGGATCCGTACTTCCACAGGAGCTGTCAGCGATGTCTCTTGTAGGGCAATGATTTCGTAGTTATCCCAGTTCTCGGGGGCCCATTTTCCTGCAGGCTTCTCTTTGCTCCTGCTATGTTCTTCTAGGACAGGATTTTAATTAGGGGGAACTCTGATGTAAATTTTGCAGTTGCACATCATTCTCCTTGCAGGTCTAGTCTTTGAAGACTTTGATATGTGTCTTTTTGCAACCTCTGTTGTTGTAAGTTTTTGCCTTCTGCACCTATTGCACCTCGCAGAACCGAGGGAACCAGGTTTGTACTTGGATTGTTATTTAAGGGTTTGTTTGATGATAGAAGAGCTGACGGGTAATGTTGTTTCAAGGGAGTAGAGAGAGATATACCCCAATCTTCGAACTTTGGGGCCTCTTTTAAGATGACTGACACCATTTCTTCCGTCTGCCAAGTTACTAGGGTTTTTTCCCTACCGGGGTTATTAGCTTGTCTGATGAATTTTATTGCCAACAAATCTGTAGATGTCAGATGTTTTAAAGTTGGTATAACTGCCATGAGGCGCAAAATGTTTCCTCTATTTAAGTAATATTGTGGTCCAACAATGGGTTTAACCCGGATCTCTTGACTGGGGGAGAATGTCTGATTTATTCAGCATTCTCTCCATCATTCCTTGCCGCAGCACTTTTCATCCCAAGTGGGATGGGTATGCCCCGACATGGGTCCCTTGCTCACTGTGTCACTCGATTTAAGCTAGCTTGGCTGATATGGGGTGATATACCCCGTAACCGGTCCCAGGATGCTTGTTTCCGCTCCAGGGAGGACCCGGCTTGGCAGTTCGGGCTGAACTCTTCCCATGAGGAGCAGGGTCATGACTTATTTGCATATGGCTGGGTCATAACTAGGGTGGCATAGTGAGCAAAAGAATGATGGATTTAACCCAGATCTCTTGGGGATTGGGTCAGAATGTTTGATTCATTCAGCATTCCAACCATCATTTGTTGCTACAGCACTTTTTAAAAGTGGTAATATTACAATTGTAATGAAAAATACAACTTTACCATTAAAGAGGATTTATCATTCCAATTTCATAGGTACCAAGCATGACATATCTACCTCCTCTCAATTGGGTATTACTGCTTATTAAATATAATACAGAATCCCCCATCTTATCCAATGGGATGAGTAGGCTTCACAGTAGTGATAACCGAATTTGGGTAGTTTTTCTCTATCAGGACATGTAAAACTTAAAATTACATGCCCAACCTTTTAATAACACAGCACCCTACCCTATGGGCTACCTAAGGCCTACCTTAGGGTTGACTTATATGTAAAAAAAGGGGAATTTTAAGGTTTGGCAAGGGGGTTTAAATGCCAAGTCGATATAGCAGTGTGACACTCCATTCAAGTGCAACAGCAGGCCTGGGACATGTTTTAAGGTGCTACTTAAGTGGGTGGCGAAATAAATACTGCAGGATCACTGGTAGTATTTAATTTAAAGGCCCTGGTTATGTGGCATACCACTCTACAAGGAACTTATAAGTAGATGTTTAGTGGAGAGAGCACAATTACTTTAGCACTTGTTAGCAGTAGTAAAGTGCACAGAGTTCTAAGGCCATCAAAAATTAATTCAGAAAAAAATAGGAGAATAACAAATAGTTTGGGGTGACCCTGCAAAGAGGGTCAGGTCCAACAAGATCTCGGATAACTAACCTGGGGCTTTTCCTCCTGAGGTATTGACCCGTATCTGCCAGGCAACTGAACCCCCACTCTGCTGTTTCTCTAGACTGTCCTTCTGAGAGAAACACAAATGTAAGTACCAGGAGGACAGGGAAAGTGGGATGTGGACAAAGAGAGAGTGATAGAGATATGCTGCTGATGGCTACTGGACAGGCTGGTCTCGTCCATCTTTTGGGAAGAGTGGTGCATTCAGTCCGGGGAATGCTTATTGCCGATTGGGTGCTCAGGCGTCACTGTGATAATAAATGCTGGAGGTACTTGCTTTCTCACCTAGGATTTCACATATTCGCCAAATTGTCATGGTTTTGTTCTTTTACTACATACCTAACACCCCCCCCCCCTGTTAACCACTGTTGCTTCTGGAATTCTCTGGCTTTTTTTTTTTTTTTTTTTTTTTTTTAAACCTTTATTACAGAATGCAATAGATATACAAGTATGGGCCTACAACCTTCAGGCCGGCCGCTAGCAAGCAGTGGGACCATAAAACACAGTTATAAAACACAAGCGGCAAGTGGTAAAGGTCCCAGAATTCGAAGGAAGCATTCGCGGCCACACCGTCCAGACCCCCCAAATGGCGGTTCCATTTTTTAATGAAAAACTACAAACAAACCCACAAGGCAGCAGAAGTCTAAGCAGCATTATGTGCTCCCCTCGGGAGGACCCCACCGATCCACAGGAATAGGGGGGGGGACAGTCCGGGACAGAAACGAAGTGGGCATGACGACACAGAATCAAGGTAACAAGCAGACTAGGGAGACTGGGCCGCTGCCAAGTCAGGCGTCAGTGGCGGGGTACAAATCCCGCCACGATAGAAGTTCCAGGGGCCCCACACCTTCACCCATTTCCCAGGCTTACCTCTCGCCACATACACTACCTTCTCCCGAAACATACACCAATCCATGTTGTCCTTCCATACCGAAACCATTGGTGACCTCTGGGAGCCCCACAATTGTGCTATGTCACGCTTGGCCACCATATATCCCAGTGTCACCCACCACGTTTGCGGCACCGTGTAATCAGTCGGTTCCCACACATTCAACAGACATCTCCTAGCCTCGGGAAACAGCGTCACATGCGTGACCGCTTGCAACACCGCATGCACACCTCGTTAGAACCGCGCCACCTCCGGGCATTCCCACAAAGTATGGAAGAAGGTCCCTAACAAACCACACCCACGCTTACACATCCCATCCACGGCATATCCCATACGCATCAGACCCGGCCCCGTAACGTATACCCTGTGGAGTATTTTGAGCTGGACGAAACGAAGGCGGGCCGGTATGGCCACCTCTTTCGGGGAGGCCACCGCAGATACCCAGTCCACATCATCCAGCTCCAATCCATCGGCAACCCATGCGCCACGAAGGCCAGTCAGCAGTCCCGAGCGATCGTTGATGAGCTTTTTATAAATCAACGAGATAGTGCCATCCGGTACATGCCCGTCTAGCACTCTATCTTCCAGAGGGGAGCACTCCGGGATGGACGCCACATCCGGGAATACAGAACACAGCGCGTGACGAACCTGTATATACCGGAAGCACTCCCTGTCCTGCAACTGGAATTCCGTCTGCAGCACATCAAACGTTTTAAATCCCCCCCTCGTCCAGAGATCGCCCACCCTGCTGATGCCAATCGTGTCCCACTTATCAAAGCCTTTCGTGGTCCACAAGCAGCCCAATCGCTCAGATGCATACAATGGCGTCGCCCGGGTCAACCGATCCTTCCACCCCATCGCCAAGTTTGCCGCGTGCCACACCCGTACCGCGACCCGTGTAGGACCCGTCAAACGTGCGTCGAGCGATCTAGAGTAGAGCGCACGATTGTAGTCGCCACCCGGCAACAACAATTTGTCCATTTCAAAAGCCGGGTTAAGGGCGGGCCCATAAAGCCCGTGGTTTATCGCAGCCAGCTGAGAGGCCCAGTAATACCGTTTGATGTCTGGGAGGGCGACCTCCCCGTCATACCACGGGAGCGTCAGCTTCGCGAGGGCGATACGCGGTCTCCCATCCCAAAACAGTTGGCGCTGCAGACCCTCCACCTCCCGAAAGTAGCGAGCCGGGACGACGTCCATCGTGTTTTGTAAAGCGTATAAAAAACGTGGCAACGACATCATCTTAAACAGCGCCGCACGGCCGAGCGGCAAGAGCGGCAAGCGCCTCCAACGCGCCACATCCTCCTTCAGGCGCTGGAGGGGGGGAGTAGGTTCTGTTTATATCGGGCCGCAGAGTCCAGGGTAATAAAGATACCCAGATACTTAAATCCCTGCGGAGCAACCTGGAAAGGACAGCCCCGCGGAAGGAGAGGAGCCTCCCCTGAGAGGACATATACACAGGAATTAGCCCAGTTGATGACTAGGCCGGAGTTGCGGCCCAATGAACACAATACATCCACTAACACAATCAACGATTCACGCGGGGAAGCAAGGTACAAAAGAATATCGTCCGCGTAAAGGGAGACGCGATCCTCATACTCAGGAGTCCATCGGAGACCACGAATCGAAGGGTGCCACCGCAGCCACTCCCCCAGGGGCTCCAAGGCGAGCGCAAATAGGAGCGGCGACAGCGGGCAGCCCTGCCGCGTGCCCCTGCCCAATTCAAAAGGAGCCGATACTCTACCATTCACCACCACCCGCGCCAGCGGTCGGGAATACAACAATTTCACCCAGCCAATGAATCCCGGGCCAAACCCAAACTTCGCCAGCGTCGCCCAGATATACGGCCACTCGAGCGTGTCGAACGCCATAGTGGCGTCCAAGGACGCCAAAATGGCTGGCTCACATATGAACGGGACCCTCGCGAGCACCCCATGCAGACACCACAGGTTAAGCGCGGTGTTGCGATGAGGGATAAAGCCGGACTGGTCCTGATGGATCAGATCGCACACCACGCTGACCAGCCGATTAGCCAGCACCTTGGCCAGAATTTTCGGCTCCGCATTTAACAACGAAATGGGCCTGTAAGACGTGACCCGATCCCGCGGCCTCCCCTCCTTGTGAATAACCACAATAGTGGCAAGACGCTGGTCCAGCGGGAGGGTACCCGCCGAACGGGCCGCGAGGAACATATCACGGAGATGCGGAGCCAGTGTATCCGGCCGCAATTTGTGCAATTCGATGGGAAGGCCATTAGGACCCATGGCCTTGCCAGAAGCGACCGAACGTATGGCGAGGGCAATCTCCTCAGATGTCGGAGCCGTATCCATCAACAATTTATCCTCCTCCGAAAGGGAAGGCAGCGCAATATCTTTAAGCAGGGCGTGGGAATCCTCTTCTGAGCGGGAAGACACCGGGGAATACACCCCGCGAAAATACTCAGCGAAGCAATCAACAATTTCCTCCGGCTCAGTGACACACACACCATCCAGTCTCTCAACCAACGGGACAACTCGACTCGCTCTCTCCTTTTTATCCAGCCACGCAATCAGTTTACCAGCCTTGTCACCCACATCATACAGTCGCCCCTGTTGCTCTCTACTCAGGCCCCTGGCCGCCTCCGTGACTAGGGCCTTGTAGTCCGCCTGTTTGAGTCTGAGAGCATGCAGTTTGTCGTCTGTGACACCACAATCCAGATCACCCTCCAACTCAGTTATCTCAGATTCGATACGGGTCACCTCCTCCCGCTCGCACCTCCTGGAATGGGAAATGAGGGACAGGGCCTCCCACCGGATTACCGTCTTGAACGCCTCCCACAGAGAAACAGCAGACGACACAGATCCCACATTATCTCCAAAATATTGCTCAAGGGATTTAACCAAATCTGCGCGGATTGTGGGGTTACGCAGGTACCAGGGGTTGATCGGGACCACCCTCCCTTCCCCCCTCGGGACAATATCGAAGTGCAACAAGAGCGGGGAGTGGTCGGAAATACCCCGAGCTAGATGCCGCACCTCCCCAACCCTCCCCGCCTGTGCTGCTGGCATCAGAACATAGTCAAGCCTCGAAAGACTGCCATGAGCCCCGGAATGAAAGGTGTATTGTACCTGCGTAGGGTGTTTCAGCCGCCAACAATCCACCAATCCCAGGGTATCCAAGAGGCCAGACAACCAAGCTTGGGCGCGGGGGAGATCCCTGGGTGGGTGACGATCCTCAGTTCCGGAAATTACAGCGTTAAAATCCCCCCCAACCACTAGAGTCCCCTCCGGCAGTCCAAGAAGAAGGCGCCCCAAATCAGCGAAAGTAGTCGTCTGCAACCCCGGCGGGACATAAACAGAAACCAAAACAATCACTTTACCCTCCAATCTGCCCACTAGAGCCGTATACCGTCCCCTATCATCATGGAGCACCTCATCAACCTCCAACGGGAGCGAGGTTTTAACCATAATGCCCACACCCCTCGAACCAGAGGTGAAGCCCGAATGGGCTACAAGGCGATAGCCCCGCCTGTTCATGGCACGAAAGGAATTGCCAATAAGGTGTGTTTCCTGCAGAAATACAATATCAGGTGAAATCCGTTTTAAGAACTGCAAGACCACCCCCCGTTTTATCCTGTCCCCCAATCCATTAACATTCCAGGACAGAAGTCTCAGTCCCCTACCCCCCATCACAGCCAAAACCGATCAGTCTCCCCCCAGAGAGCACTTTAGATATAGCACAACAATACTTCTGCCTTGTGGTACAAACAAACAATACCCAACCCCAACCCAACATCCCAAACAAAACTCCCCCCTCCCTGCACCCCTGCATGAGCCCAGACAGCCCCCCCAACTTGCAGTGTGCCTGTCGCCCCTGTGTGAACTAAACTACAAAGACCCCCTAGAGGAGGAAAGAGAACCCCCTCGAGACACCGCACAACCTCCAATGGAGGGGGAACGAGACACAACAGTCAAGGAACCCTGAGCTTGGCCGAAAAGTGGCATCACCAGGAATGAGCCCCAGTGTCAATACCTCATACCCGGTCCGGTGGGCAACTCTCCTCCCGCTGCCCCCATCCCATACTGATCATGTCCCCCAGACAAAGTGTCCAACCAGTCCCCGGCCGTCTCAGGACGGTCAAAAAAGTGAGTGCGACCATCAGACTCCACACGCAGCCTGGCCGGGAAAAGCATTGCGTATTTTAAGTTCATATCTCGAAGCCGCCGCTTGACGCCCATGAAACTCAGTCTCTGCTTCTGGACCGCCTGCGTGAAATCAGGATAAAAGTTCACCTCCATGTTCTCCAGCTTAAGCGGCCCCCGCAGTCTGGAAGCTTGTAGAATCGCATCCCTGTCCCGAAAGTTGAAGATACGGGCAATGAGAGGCCGCGGGGGAGCTCCGACCTTCGGCTTGCCGCCAGGAACTCTATGGGCCCTTTCCACCGCAAAGAATTTACTCAGTCCTCGGGGCTGGAGATGAGTAGAAATCAGATCCTCCACAAAGAGATCCGCCGCCGAATCCTCCAGTCCCTCAGGCACTCCGATAATGCGAACGTTATTACTCCGGGCCCTGCTCTCGGAGTCCTCCAGTCGCCGATCCGTGAGCGCACTGGCCTGCCGGAGCCGGCGCACCTCTGTCTGGAGGGCCGCCACCTCAGTCGTGAGGCCCGACGCGATATGGGCCAAAGAGTCAACCCGGTCATTTGTCTTGGATAGATCTGCTCTAATAAGGTTGACATCGATGAGGACCGCGTCGAGTTTGTGCGCCAGGGTGTCGAATTGTTGACCCACCGAAGTCTTCATATCAGCTATGGCGCCCATGACGTCCTGCAAAGTCAGATCCGTCGGCAAATCCGGGGCATCCGGAGGGCACTCGGAAGACTTATGCGACCCGCCGGGAGAACCTTTTGGTAGGGTGTAGCGATCCATGATGTTGACTTGAAGTGCGGCGCCACGCCGGGTCGATTTGGCCTTCAGCCGATCTCCATCCTGCTTCGTGGCCATCGTCTTGTATCTCGCACCCCCACGAGTCATGCAGCGGAGAATGAGCAATCGAGGCCGAGGACCCCGGAGGTCACCTCAGGAAGGCGGAGCAGGTCCCCGCAGGCAGGCAGGATCCCCCAGCGAGGCAACCTCCACACAAAGAAGCGCCGTGATCCCACTCGCGATGATGGCAAGGGGACTCAAAAGCAAAAGTGAAAGTGTGGGGTACGCGGCTCGCCAGGCTCGTCCCGCCGTTGTTATTCACTTCTCCACTGGATCACCCCCAAACTCAAGTCCGGGGTCAGGAGAGGAGCAGGCTGCAAACTTCAGTCGATGCTCATCACGGCACCCGGGGTCCGATTCAAAAACGGAAAACGGGTACCACCTCGGCTCAGGTTCACCGACACAGTCCCCTCAACCGATTCAGGATGAAGACAGGATAAACGTAGGAGGTTGCGGAGGTCCTCGGGAGCCTCGCACCTACGTGGCCATCTTGGTTGCACGCTAGGCTCCTCCCCCCCAATTCTCTGGCTTTTGATTGGCTGTTCATCTAAGGAAATACAGAGATGACGCTGAGATTAAGCCTTTAACTATTGTTCATACATTTTAGTCAAGATTACATGTTCTCTTCTTTTGTATCTGGCTAGCTAGCAATTTAACTGAATTACCATTACTGATCTTTTGTGGATTTTTCACTTGAGTTACAATGCTTCCTTTAAATGTTGCTGCCACATGCAAGGTGCAAATTAGTTTTTGGTGTAAGAGTCCTTTATACTCTCACCAATTGTTCTTCACCAAATGACATGGAAATCTTAATTGCACATTCTACCTTTTATCAAACCTTTCAAAACAGGTCACCATATGTTGTTTCTATAATTAGTTACTATAATACCTTACTCCAAACAAAAAAGACTTCTTCTTAACTGCTTTATTGGCATATGCAGATTAGCTTCTTGTCTCTTCCAGCCTCTAACTATAACTGAACTAGTATTCGATTGAAAGACCTTTACCTTCCATCCTAGATCATCTTCCTCCAATAATTCTACCTTACATCATAATGTACATCTCACATCATTACAGTTGCAATGCCCTAATTGTGCACTCTAATGTTGTCTTTCTTCAACCATAGGTTTCTTTTCGATTTTAGAAATCATGTATGGCCATATGTGTGGATGAATAATTCAGGTAAGTCTGTCTCTTTGCCTTATCGTAAATGATTGTAAGTTTTGTTATTTTTGTTATGTTCTGCTTTTACTTGTCACCAGTCTCGGCAGTCCTGACGGTAGCACCTCTACCTCAAGAGTCCAGTCTGGTCACTGGGAGCAAGACAACAGGCAAATGAAGGTGCATGAAAGTGCACCTCACCCGGGGAGTCCTCACTCCTCGAAGATTCCTGGATAACATGTGAGGTTGATGGTTTGTACGTGGTTTAAATAATCTTGCCAAGCCCAAAACGCCCACAGCCTCTCGCGAGACTTGGGAAGTCTTACGGGAGCTTAATAATGTGAAAAGGGGCCCTTCATGCATGTGCCCACTCCCCTTCTGAGCCAATGAATGTTTGTTTGTATGACTGATTGGGCCCTCAGGGCTAAATATATGTGCCTTGATGTTTGTCTGCCTAATTGGGCCTGCACAGCTACATATATGTACCTCCATGGTGGGTGTCTCCCTTCCCGGATACATTTGTTCATTACCATTGTAAGATCAGTTAGTACGGGTGGGGATATTCGAAGAGGTTGAATGGAAAGGCAAATCAACAAGGAATCACATTCATTTTATGCACTTGCTGCTTTCCCAACATGGATAGGTTGACTGAAGACCAGTGTATAAAATCAGTTTTAGTTTTAGACAAGTGTGGATCTGTATTATTTTCCACCATGTACATGAGCCCTATATTTATAAGGATCCCCAGGTATTTGATGCAGGATAATGTCTATTTAAGGGGTGCTGAACAAATGAGCTTATGGTATATGAGAGGGAGGGCTTCTCCTTTGATCCAATTGATTGTATTCCTTTTCCATGGAAATGAGCATTGGGGGCTCTTGATTGTGGTGACCAGACCCTGGTCCTGACCACTATTTTAAGCTGCCTGGGCCAAAACTGACATAAAACCAGTTCAGCTATTCATCACATTGCTAGGGCTGGATTGCACACCCTGCACTTGGGACTTGGGGTGGATTAACTAATATTTGGCACAACGCAGAAAAGCAACTTGCTGCACTGTGTCAGGCGGGCAACTAGAGCCAAATTTCGGAGGGGGCTGAAAAAGATTACGGGGGGGGGCTAAGTCTTCCAGCAATAGGCAGAGTGGCTGTAAGAAGGGGTGAAAACACAACAAAAGCCTCATTAACGAGTAAATGGTCTTTTAAAGACCTGTGAAGTACTCAGGTGCGCCTGCAATTAGACGGACGTCAGTCCGCGAGGCTGTCTCAGCCGGGCTGACACACATGACGGGGGGGGGGGCTGAAGCCCGGTGAGCCCAATGGGTGTTGCGCGCCTGCACTGTGTCAAATGGTAAAAGAACGGGAATGCATCAGGATATGGTACATTCCTGCTCTCTTTCGGCACTGGTTACACTTCTGGCTGCTAAGCACCAATGCAGGCACCCTCGAACTATGGTGCAAGGTCATCTGTGTTACAGGTTAGGTTGTTTTTTTGCAGAAAGGGACACTTTCCTGAAGAGAAACAGTCCTCTGAGGCTTTTTCCTCGTTAGCCATCTGGGAAGGGTGCAGGGCAGTGGCGGAAAAAGGCCAGCTTTAACGTTTCTTCTTTTCAGCTCGAAAAGCCAGAGAGGGCTTCTCGTATTCATTCATAGGATTCTTGTAGCTAACCTGGCTATAGTTACAGTGGTCTATAGAACCCGTTTGGACTCTTTCAGGTGAAAGAATAACTAATCTAAACAGGGAAGTAACGAAGAAGCTGTAGACAGATCTACCGGGTGGCAGAGCGAAAGCTAATGCATTCTTGAACAGGAGCTCCTGGAACATTTCAAAGCAAGGCCAAGCGGAATTGATGCAAAAAAAGGTGATGAATGTCAGAACTTAGGGGCATATTATCAAGCCAGAAAACTGCCGCTAAAACGGCGATAATGGGCTTGATAATATGCTCTATGGAATTCCAATTGAAGCCCATGTTAGATGTGAAGGACATCTAACCTGGGCTTCAATAGGAATTCCATAGTGCATATTATCAAGCCCATTATCGCCGTGTTTTCTGCCACTAAAGCGGCCATAATTGTATCGCCTGCCTTGATAATATGCCCCTTAGTTTGCAGTGGGTTGCAGAATGTCTGTAATCACTGGATAGTGCACAGGATAAATTTGGCACCTCACTCACAACTTCCTTCAAAAATCCTGAACCTAGGGAAAATATAATTGAAGAAAAGGATATGCTGAAAGAAAGACTGTTCCTGATGCCTACTGGAGAGAAATTACTCAAGGATTCAAGGGCCCCTAGCGCCTGCTGTTACCCAGGGACTAGAACTGCTCTCCAAAAGTCAAGTGGTTAAACTCCTTCTTGCCTGCTTCAGGGACACAAAAGCAGGAGGACTTCTGACACCAACAATGCCTAACTGACCGCAACGGACTGGATCCCACAAGATACTAGGCTTCATGGAGAGCTTTTACCTTCAAGTCTGCTTCTAGGAGCTGGGAGCTGAAGGGCTGGCCAGAAGGAACATTCATAGCTATCGGGAAAAAGTGGGACTTACTAAGTTTTCTACCTCCGAAGGTAAAATTATTTACCAGGATGACCCATTTGGTATAATCAACCCCAGATAAATTGCAGACTGCCTAAAATAACACCTATTACAAACCAATGGGGGTATTCCAAACTGGCCAAAGGACCTGGGTGCAATACAATACAAAACTAATTGGTCCTATTGGGTAGGATAGATCACAATACTCAATATTGTATTCACATCAAACAAAATTAATATGGAAGAAAGAGAGAGAGAGAAAGAAAACACAATTGGATACTGTATCATGAAAATCCATTCAATACTTTATATTTTTAGATTGAAAATCAATTCACTTCATTATATTTTTAGACTGAAAAAATGAAAGAATGCATGCAATCAGTTAAATGCTTTAAGGTAGATCTTATAAGTGCATGGAAAAGTGCTTGTGGGAGTGCAAAAATGACAAGAAGTGAAAAAGAAGAATCTAAAAGATATTGACAACAATGTCACAGAACCGTATCACTTTTGAAAGACTGCCCAGGAAAGGTCTCACACAAGTTACATTAATCAAGGCAAAACTGTCTTCAGGATGATACGAAAAATTATCCCAGCTTTTATGATAGTGTCGTTGACATTTCGACCCAGATATTAAGTGTCACAATTAAAGAAATAACATCGGCTGTTATGGAGTGAGGGAAAAGATGTCATGATTCACAGACCTTTCCAGTGAGCAAGCACCATTTTAGAATAATTAGGGGTGCCTCAGAACCTGACTCTCTAAAGTTGTAGCCAGAAACCCTACTGATTCATTTGTTAATGGGACCATCTTGTTTTATTGTTTTGACCACTAATATGCTGTATCCTTGATTTCTCCTGCTTGCTCGTGACTTCAGCTAAGGAGCCTACCGGCCCATTCCCGCAGTAAGATTGTGTGTGACTCTTTCACACCACTGAAGGTTGCTCATGGTCCTCCTTTTAAGTCCTGATGAAGACCCAACTGTTATGTCTTTAATTGCTGTGCTTAATATATGGGTCAAAACGTCTATTCCATGTATTAGGGCACACTTTCCCTGTTTTAAGGTGTGCTGGGCGCAAACAGGGAAAGTGCGCACCATATATAAGAGGGCCCCTGTTGTTTGTGGCAATAAGGTAAATTAAAGTTTGGCTGAAAGGTAGCAAACTAATTGACTTTTAACAGGATCTTTTATTTGATTATGCCATAGCACTTATGGAGTCATTGCTATACAAACATGTACCAGTACCTGATAGAGTCCAGGCTCCTGATCCTAGGGAGCTTAGGAAAAAAGCTGACCTGTGGAGTGTCCCAGGGAGCACTGAGGTGGGAATATGAGATGTGTGAGTTAGGATGAGATTACTTTAAGGTACCAAACTTCTGACAAGTTAAAAGAGTCCCTACACTTTTCAGGGAAATAGGAAGACAGGAACCACAGAGGGGAAAAGCCATTTGAGGGGTGCAGGTGATTTGACTGCCATCAGTCAAGGCACAGAAGTGGCCACACTGCAGAGATGGCTAGTGTAGTAGTAAGAGAGCTAATTACCTGAAGGACAGGGTAAACCATGACCTACAGCAACTATTGTGGGGGTAGATCAAAAGGACCGCCCAGTCTTTGGCATAGACATGCACGCTGCACATTTCGGGTGCAAGCCTTGAATTCATCACCTCACAGGTTCACTCCTCCATTTAATGTAAGTGCACAGGCTTTGAGAATTGCAAAGGGCTTTGCAGTCTAGAGAAGCTACAATTAGTATCCAATTTGTAATATACACACAATGCGCGACTTTTGCCGCCTGTTCTAGAAATGTATAATGTAGATTTCATTGGTAATTAAAAGTTAAAAATAGCAATACATTTTAAATAAAATATCAGAGTGTGACATATTGTGAATATATTTTGACAACTTGAGAGTGCATAATCTCAAACTTTTGTTTAGAACTGTATTTTGTTGCACTGCATTACAGACACTCACTTCTAAGCAATATTGACCATAATTGCAACTACTTTCAAAACATTATCTTTAAAGTCCATATTTACAAGATTATCTCACATCTCTGTGCTTCCCCCAACGCAAAGTGCTGTTTGGGAAGGGGCCGTATTTACAAGGAGAGGAAAAGTCACACAGAGTAGCTTTTCCTGTCCTTGTAAATATGGAAGAGCCCCCTGCGCCACCAGTACGTCACGAAAAGTGATGTACTGGTGGCGCAGGGGGCTTGTTAATCTGCCCCACCGTCCGTACTTGCACTTGGCACTTGAAGGTTCATTGCTTTGCAAACAAGAACAGTGCCATATTTATAATGAAACCCCTAGTCCCGCTGTGGTGCAAACAGGAACAGTGCACCAGATTTGTTTGTATTATTACATTTTTATTTAGTATTCAAACCATAGCATACATAATATTCATGATATACCAGATGGTAAATATGATCGTTTATTGATAGTACAGTAAGTCTTCGCAAATTTAAGCAAGCAAACAAAAACTCCAGCTGCTGTAAATCCAAATTCCCGACCGCTTGTCAAGTACCAGTAAGAATGGCTATATTCTCATATATATTCACATGTACTACATACTGAAATGCGAAAGGGATCTCTTTCCCAACGAATAATTTAATTATTTAATCAGTCCTGAGCAATAAAGGTTGATAATCAAATCGAACATGACAGTTGCTATTCGCACAAACATGTTTCTTGTTAATTGAATAGAAAGTGCCCCTAAAGAGCCCTAGTTTCCTCCCTCCCCTGGGTCTCGATTCTGTTCCTCATGCACGCCGGTTCGGGATCTCTCATGGATCATTTAAGTAAATGATGTACTAACTTTCCAGCTACTCCTACCACCTTTTCTATAGTCTATTCTGTGGTAAAGGGTGTTGTTGTTTTATCAATATAAAGGTTCGCCGACTATTGTTGTCAGTGTCAGTGGTGCCGGAGGTGTAAATAGCTTTGCCTGTGGGAGATACTGATTAGGCCTGGGCAAAATTTCCGTTCCGTTCGCAGAATTTGCGATAATTTGGCATTTCCGCGTTCCGCGGAGAGCGCGGAAATGTCAAAATTTCCGCATTCCGCAGCTTTGCGATAATTTGGTACTTGCTCGCGCTGTAAAATAATACATTCTCGCGCGCGCGATCGCCTTACCTGAATCCCCGCGTTCGCCGACAAGTTTTCCCGATCCGGTCGCGTTCTCCATGAGATGTTGTATTGTTTTAGCCATTTGCGCTGTCTCGCGACAGTTCGCGCCCGCAGTGACGTCATGCGTCGCGCGATCACGTCTTTCTTCTCGCGATCATGCACCGCGAGAAGAGTGAAAACAAGATGGCCGCGCCCGCAAGCAACCGCATGGGTAAGTTGGCGAGCCGCGAACACGTAGAAAATACCGCGAACGGGAGGGAAAAAAACTTCCGCATCTTCGCGATATTTCCGCGTGTTTGCGGAGATTTTAAACATCTTCGCGAAAATTTTTGGAAGTCGCTTCCGCGAATTCCGCCCACCCCTAATACTGATCATAGCGTGGACAATCAATGACAGAATGGTTGTTGCATCAGCGGTTTGGTTGTCATCAATAATCAAAAAATGGCCCCAGACGATTTCAAATGTGTTCATCTGGGTGTTCATTTGTGTTATCACCCTTAAATATGAGACTGTTTTGTGCATTTTGTGTTGCCGATTTTGTTGACTTCTGGGTTGTCTGAGGGTCTCCATAGTCGGAGTATGAAGCATTTGGCTATTTCTAACACCATTAGGACCCATCCCACCTTCTGGTGGGTCACTTCCTAACAATATACGCTATCATGCTGGAGGGCCGCGTGACTTGTCAGCTGATCTGTGATCCCTAGAGTCCAGTTCACTTCCGTCCAGATTTCTGTCCCTAGTTCTTCAGGGTGGGCATTCCCACAATATGAGCACTCCATTGCTTTGGGGAGTGTGGCGCCTCGAGCATATGGCACCTGGCACAATCCCATATCTTTATGCCGATGCAGGGTCCAATATCATCTGTGCATTATTTTATAATAGCTCAGTCTTAATCAAGCATCTCTTAGTGTCTTACTGTGTCCCGTCAGAAAATCTGTCCAGTCTTAATCTGTATTTTTCTGCAGTAGACCGTGGGATCACCGTTCCTTTAGTTGTTCTGATGTGGGGGTTGATAAAGTGTAGTCATTAGGTATCTTATATATGTCTGACACCGTCCCCTTGAATGTCCCCCATTTCCACAGATAGATGATGAAAAGTTTAGTCAGAGAGATTTAGCAATATATGCCTGGATAAAGCTGTGAGACGGGGATGCAGTCTTTGAAAGTCCAAGAACTGATTCTGAAACGTAGTGAGGCAACATCAACATTGCCTTTCAAAAAATGTTTTGGGCCCTTGCCTGTCGTGGGTACTTGGGCCTCCCACACAAGTGAGGCACCATTTTTATCGGGAGAGCTTAGGGAACACTGGGTGGTGGGAAATTTGTGTGAGCCCAGTGATGCCACAACTTTCCCACACAAAAATGTGTGAAAAAAGTGATTTTTTCAGCTAAAATTGAGGTTTGCAGGGGATTCTGGGTAAGGAAACGTTGGGGGATACACGCAAGCCATACCTCCCTGGATGTCGCCGGGTGTCTTGTTTTCAGAAATGTGTGGGTTTGGAAGGTTTCCCTGGATGGCCGCCGAGTACGGAGCCACAAACCCAGGTGATCCCCCTTTGCCAAACCAGGTGGTTTTCAGATAGACAATTTTGATGTCGCCTCACTACGTTTTGGGCCCTTGCCTGTCGCGGGTACTTGGGCCTCCCACACAAGTGAGGTACCATTTTTATCGGGAGACCTGGGGGAACGCTGGGGGGTGGGAAATTTGTGTGAGCCCGGGGATGCCACAACTTTCCCACACAAAAATGTGTGAAAAAAGTGATTTTTTCAGCTAAAATTGAGATTTGTAGGGGATTCTGAGTAAGGAAACGTTGGGGGATCCATTCAAACCATACCTCCCTGGAAGCCGCTGGGTGTCTAGTTTTCGGAAATGTGTGGGTTTGGTAGGTTTCCCTAGATGGCCGCCGAGTACGGGGCCAAAAACCCAGGTGATCCCCCCTTGCAAAACCAGGTGGTTTTCAGATAGGCAATTTTGATGACGCCTCACTACGTTTTGGGCCCTTGCCTGTCGCGAGTACTTGGGCATCCCACACAAGTGAGGCACCATTTTTATCAGGAGACCAGGGGGAACGCTGGGTGGTGGGAAATTTGTGTGAGCCCTGTGATGCCACAACTTTCCCACACAAACAAGTGTGAAAAAAGTGATTTTTTTCAGCTAAAATTGAGGTTTGCTGGGGATTCTGGGTAATGAACCACTGGGGGATCCTCGCAAGCCATACCTCTCTGGAAGCTCCTGGGTGTCTGGTTTTCAGAAATGGGTGGGTTTGGTAGGTTTACCTAGGTGCCGGCAGAGCTAGGGTTCACAAACTACAGCTAGGCAGTTTGCCAAAAAAGGGTCATTTTTCACTGCGAAATTGAGGTGTGACCACATTGCGTTTTGTGCCGTTTCCTGTCGCGGGCCCTAGGTCAACCCACACAAGTGAGGTACCATTTTTCTCGTAAGACTTTGGGGAACACGGGGTGGGTGGAAATTTGTGGATCCACGCAGATTCCAGAACTTTCCACCACAGAAATTTGGGGAAAATGTGTTTTTTTAACAATTCTTTAGGTTTGCAAGGGATTCTGGGTAACAGACCCTGGTGGGAGGCACTCAAGTCACCCCATCCTGGATTCCCCTGGGTGTCTAGTTTTCAAAAATGTATAGGTTTGCTAGGTTTCCCTAGGTGCCGGCAGAGCTAGGGTTCAAAAACTACAGCTAGGCACTTTGCCAAAAAAGGGTCATTTTTAACTGTGAAATTGAGTTGTGACCATGTTGCGTTTTGCGCCGTTTCCTGTAGCGGGCACTAGGCCGACCCGCACAAGTGAGGTACCATTTTTCTCATAGGAATTTGAGGAACGCGGGGTGGGTGGAAATTTGTGGATCCACGCAGATTCCAGAACTTTCCACCACAGAAATGTGGGGAAAATGTGGTTTTTTTGACAATTTTTTAGGTTTGCAAGGGATTCTGGGTAACAGACCCTGGTGGGAGGCACTCAAGTCACCCCATCCTGGATTCCTCTGGGTGTCTAGTTTTCAAAAATATATAGGTTTCCTAGGTTTCCCTAGGTTCCGGCAGAGCTAGGGTGCACAAACTACTGCTAGGCTCTTTGCCAAAAAAGGGTCATTTTTCACTGCGAAATTGAGGTGTGACCACATTGCGTTTTGCGCCGTTTCCTGATGCGGGCACTAGGCCGACCCGCACAAGTGAGGTACCATTTTCTCGTAAGACTTTGGGGAATGCGGGGTGGGTGGAAATCTGTGGATCCACGCAGATTCCAGATCTTTCCACCACAGAAATGTGGGGAAAGTGTTTTTTTAGACAATTTTTTAGGTTTGCAAGGGATTCTGGGTAACAGACCCTGGTGGGAGGCAGACAAATCACCCCATTCTGGAATTCCCCTGGGTGTCTAGTTTTCAAAAATGTATAGGTTTGCTAGGTTTCCCAAGGTGCCAGCAGAGCTAAGGTTCAAAAACTACAGCTAGGCACTTTGCCAAAAAAGGATCATTTTTCACTGCAAAATTGAGGTGTGACCACGTTGCGTTTTCCGCCTTTTCCTGTCGCGGGCACTAGGCCGACCCGCACAAGTGAGGTACCATTTTTCTCATAAGAGTTTGGGGATCGAGGGGTGGGTGGAAATTTATGGATTCACGCAGATTCCAGAACTTTCCACCACAGAAATGTGGGGAAAATGTGTTTTTTTTGACAATTGTTTAGGTTTGCAAGGGATTCTGGGTAACAAAACCTGGTGGGAGGCAGTCAAATCACCCCATCCAGGATTTTTCTGGGTGTCTAGTTTTCAAAAATGTATAGGTTTGCTAGGTTTCACTAGGTGCCGGCAGAGCTAGGGTTAAAAATCTACAGCTAAGCACTTTGCCAAAAAAGGGTCATTTTTCACTGCGAAATTGAGGTGTGTCCATGTTGCATTTTGCTCCGTTTCCTGTCGTGGGCACTAGGCCAACCCACACAAGTGAGGTACCATTTTTCTCATACGACTTTGGGGGACGTGGGGTGGGTGGAAATTTGTGAATCCACGCAGATTCCAGAACTTTCCACCGCAGAAATATGGAGAAAATGTGTTTTTTTGGACAATTTTTTAGGTTTGCAAGGGATTCTGGGTAACAGAACATGTTGGGAGGCAGCCAAGTCACCCCATCCTGGATTCCCCTGGGTGTCTAGTTTTCAAAATTGTATAGGTTTGCCAGGTTTCCCTAGGTGCCGGCAGAGCTAGTGTTTAAAAACTACAGCTAGACACTTCGCAAACAAAGTGTAAATTTTCATTGTGAAAATGTGGTGTGTTCACGCTGGGTTTTGAGCCATTTCCTATCGTGGGCACTATGCCTACCCACACAAGTGAGGTACCATTTTTATCGGGAGACTTAGGGTAGTTCAGATTTGTAAAGCAACTGTTATTACCTGTTGATTTTTGATGCATTTCTCTCTTCCAAATGAAAGACATTGTGTAAAAGAAAAGTCATTTAGAAAAATGACCAATAATTCTCATGCTAGTATGAGTATTCCCAATTTCGAAAATGTGCAAATATGTACTGTTTCTAAACTCTATAATTTGTTCCCATTTCAGAAATACAAAGGTGTCTTTTATACCAATATTTCCAAGTATACATTTTCCCACAATAATTGCTATATACCCGGAACATAATAAAAAACCATTACAAATTTCTGCTCAGTTTTTTACTCTGGGTTCGTTGGGTTCTTGGTGAACCTACAAGTCCTATATATTCCCACAACCAGGAAGGTCCAGCAGATGTAACGCTGTATTGCTTTCAAAGAGCTGTCATAATTAGAAGAAGTTACAGGTGAAAACGTTGACACAAAAGGCTGTTTTTTTCAACTAATTTTTAATTTCTCCTATATTTAACTGTTAGTTTCTATAAAGAAACCTTGATGTATCTGCACAAATGACCCCTTGCTGAATTCAAAATGTTGTCTACTTTTCTAAAATGTATAGCTTTCCAGGATCCATTATTGCTTTCATACCCATTTCTGCCATTAACTGGAAGGAGGTTGCACAAAAAATAGCAAAAATAAGCTATGTCCCAGAAAAATGCCAAAACTGTGTAAAAAATGTTGGTTTTCTGACAAAATTCTGTCATTGCCTGAAAGCTGCGGAAATGGTGATTTCAGCCCCACAAACCCTTTTTTGATACCATTTGCAGAGAAAAACCCAGACGCTTTCATTTGCAGCCCGTTTTTCCCATTTTTCACAAAAAGAACAACATTTTGCTGTATTTTGGCTAATTCTGGCAACCCTCCAGGGAAATCCACAAACCCTGGGTACATTTAGAATCCCCATGAGGTTGGAAGAAAAGGACGTAAATTTGGCGTGGATACCTAATGTGGTCAAAAAGTAACATGGGCCTAAACGCGCACTACCCCAAATAGCCCAAAAAAGGCTTAGCACAGGGGGGGAAAAGGCCTAGCAGCGAAGGGGTTAAGGAAATCACCCAGCCCACCCTATTGCTATTAGCATATAAATGCTGTTGACTTCTGGTCTAAGTGAGGTGATCCATCTTATCATGCTACAGTCCTATTCAGGTCTCATTGTTTTGTCTTCATGAACCCTGTCTGTATCAGGGCTTACCTATGCCAAGGCTTATTGAGTGGCAAAGGGAATTCAAGGATTATCAACCCACGTGGCACTTTTATCTTATGGGCCTAGTGCCCTTTATTGGTGGGCATTTAGGCTAGTCTTCCTCAAAATTTGCTGTCACACATTCTCTCTCTGGGCATCCCATGGCCTAAATGGCTAGAAGAAATAATGTGTTACGTTTAACAGTGACTGTTAGACCTGACATCCTTGGCGTGGGTTTTTCCCCTATCTTTTGCCTCTACTACCTGGATTTTCGATGCTGTGATGGATTTCGTTTTTGCTGGTTTAGATGCTTTGGACACTCTGCCACTGCTAACCAGTGCCAGAGTGTAAGTGCTCCCTGTGTAAAATATCATATTGATTGGATATACCTGATTGGCATATCTGTATCACCATGAAGTCCCTAGTAAAGTGCACTGTGTGTGCCAGGGCTGGTGATGACAGATGCTACTAGTGGGTCTGCAGCGCTGATTGCGCCACCCACCTGTGTAGCCCTAAAATGATGTCTCAGGCCTGCCACCGCAGGCCTGCCTGCAGTCCCCGGACTGCCATGTCACCCTGGTCAGTGTCCCCACTGACTAGGCCTAACCCTTCCCTTTTTGTGCACATCAGTCATCCCTCTGGAAGGCCCGAGGTACCCCCCTGGGCAGGGTGCAGTGTATGTAAGAGGTAGGGCATGTACTAGTGCAGGTACCATGCTCTGGTAGTGAACAGCGGCCATTTTGAGTGTTCACTGCTGCAAGGTTATCTTGCTCCATAGGCTAACATGGGGGAGGCTGGTGCCAATGGCTATCCCCCTATCTTCCCATGGGAACAAGATAAGACATGAGTGTTTGATATCCCTGAGCTCAGCATTTAATAACACATCTTTTAGGAGAGGTTGTTTTTAAATCCTGAGTTGGAGAATAGTACTTTTTAGAGAGTAGCTGTTCTCTTGTCTGACCCTTCTGTGTGCCTGGGCATGCTTGTGGATTGACTGTCTGGCTTGAGAGTGACAGGGGCTGGGGATCCCCCAGGAGGTTGGCTGAGTCAGCCCTTTGCTGAATGGCGACATTTGCAAGTAGAGTGGAGGGAGGAGATAGCACCTGGGAGTGAATAGGGCTGTGCCTGCCTGCCCCACTGCTGGCTCCACCTCCTGCTGGGTGGCTGATGACTCTGCCCCTCACTCTGAAAAGAAAGCAGAAGCCAGGAAAACAAAGTGCTCCAGCAACACCCAGAACTGGATCAGACCGGGCTCAGGACCCACTTGCACAAAGACTTCAAAGACTTTTAGGGGTATAAGTACAAGACCCCTGACAACAGATTTTTAGATTCTACAATCAAGAGGAACCTCTGCTGAAAGACGGACCGCTGAAGGACTGAAGGAAGATTGCCTTGCTGTGTGCTCTAAGGGCTGACCTGTCCTGCTGTACAGCTGAAGCTGAGGAGGAGAAGGGACTTTGCTGTGTGCTGTGACCCTACCTGCTTGACCTACAAACAAGACTTTGCTGTGTGCTGTGTCTTCAAACTCTGAATCTCCAAGGGCCTGAGAAGAACTGGCCTCCTGTTTGGCAACCCAGGGACATCAAGGTTGCCGCGACTACAAGACTCTGTTCTGCCCATGAACTGCGCTGGCTGCTCTCCGCTTTGCTTGAGAGCGCCGCACCGAGTCCTGCCTGAAACCGGCTGCCGTGGAGAGGAGATCGGCGTGCTCATCGGCACGTGCATTCCTGCCAGTCTAAAAGATCGTGGGTGCCTCCTGAGCCGCTGTGAAGCCCGGCGGCGTATCGACCCACTCGCTCCGTAAAGCCGCGAAGGAAGAAGCGAGAAGGCCGCGACCCGATTGGTGGTTCGTGGAGGCTTGGCCGGAGGAGCTGCGCTGCGATTGGTTGTTGCCCGGGGACCTCTGTCGATGTCACTGGGGGCTCGACGAATGAGCCGCGACCGGATTGGCCAGCGCTAGCGAGTTGCAGGAGCCCTGCATCGAAGAAACCTTCCAACGCGCCGAGTCCTCGCACCCCGGGCCCCATCCTGGTGAGTCTGTAGAGGGAAAGGGAATCCGTGACGTAGTAGCTTCCTTCGCAAGTCCCGAACAGCCCGCGTAGCGCGTGGGGGCTCGGTGACTGCCGCGTAGGTCTAATCAGCTGGTTCCCATCGAGGGGACAGCCGGAGAAGAGCGCTACAGTCGCGAGCGCAAGGGCACCACAGAACAACGTGTATTAAGAACTCAGAACCTGCGATCATATTCTTTGTGGAATTCATTCAATAGACTAGAGACTAATTATTTTGCGTACCTAACGATCCAAGAAAGCTGAAAGAGAAACAGAAAATTAATGTGCAATGCTATGATAATAGAGTTTTACTGCTGAAACTAGATAAAGGTATATTTTTTATATACTCACCTGTGTGGTCTCAGTTTGTGGTGTACTAGGGGGGTCATTGTGGTGATTACGTGCAAATACTTTACACATTGCCTTGGGGATAAGCCTGTCTGCTCGAGCCAAGCTACCTAGAGGGTGAGCAGGGGTTATCTACCGTGTGTGTCCCTGTACCCTGACTAGAAGCAAGGGTCCCTATTTGGTCTAAGGTGCTTACCTCTGCCAACTAGAGACCCCCAGATCTAACATTGGTGGTCAGCGGTGTGGATTAGAACCAGTATTTGCACTTGACCTGCAGTGATTCTTTGTACATCACTAGTCTAGTTAGCAGTTGCATTGCACAAAAGTTTTTGAAACCTACTTTTGGAAGACCTAGGAAGCATCATGTCTCTGAATGGAGTAGGCAAGGAGGTGGAATTGCAATTTGAAGTAGAAAAGTTGCTCACATATAAGAAGGATCAACTAATGCAATTCTGCAAACAGCTTGGATGCCCAGTGAAGGGCAGCACTAACAACGATGAGCTACAGAAAGCTCTAAGGGCCTGGTGGGAGGCCAAAAATGTTGTAACAGAAGATACTACTGGAGAGGATGATACACAGGAGCATGGATTTGGATCCAATGATTTGCCAGTAAATGTGTCGCCTTCGTGGGCGAGCAGCACCCATTCCAGTAGGGGCCTTTCTCCAGAGGAACTGGAGGAGAATCAGAGGATTAGGGCCCATGAGATTGAACTTTTTAAGCTCAAATCTCAAGCAGAAGAGAGGAAACTGCGCCCTGACAGTGAGAAGAAGGCGGAGGAGAGGAGGAATGCTCTCGCTTTGGAAGAGAGAAAACTCCAGTTGGCTCATGAGTTGAGCATGAGGGAGCTGGACATTAAAGCTAAACAGGTGAAGTCCAGTCCGAATGGTGGCAGCGCACAACCAGTACAGGCGGGTAAAGTATACATACCGAAAGATTTGGTGCAGAATTATCAGAGGGGTGAGGATATCTATGCATGGTTTAGATCCTATGAGCTTGCCTTGAAGATGAATGAAGTGCCTGAGAAGAGTTGGGGGGCAGGTTTGTGGAAGCATTTTGAGGCCTCTGGGAGGGATGTATTAGCACCCTTAGAAGCAGCAGGTACCTTAACCTACCCCACTATGAAGGAGGCCTTATGCCTCAGGTATGGGCTTACACCAGAACAGTACCGCCAGAAGTTTAGGAACTTCAAGAAGCTTGATTCAAGTACTTGGGTGGAGTGTGTGAGTATGTACACGCGTGCACTGGAAGGTTGGATAAAGGGCAGCAAAGTTACTGATTATGTGGGGTTGTGTCACTTGATTAGTTGGGAGCACTTGAGTAGTCTATGTGTTCCAGAGCTGTGCCAGCATCTTTTAGACAGCAAGTTAACTGATCCCAGTGAGCTTGCTAAAGAGGCAGACCGCTGGACTAGCACCAGGGTCAACAAAGGGGTGGTAAGTATCCCAGCCAAGGGTGGACAGGGTCCCCAGCAGAAAGGTGGGGAGGACAAGGGTAACAATAAGGAGTTCTCTAAAGGGCCCCAAAACAGTTCCCAGGAAAAGGAGTCCCAAGCCCCCAAGCCTAAGAAGTCTTGGCCCCATAAGGGCAGACAGGATAACAGACCACCGCCTACTTGCTATGCTTGTAGGGAAGTGGGGCACATCGCCCCTAAATGTCCCAAGAAACCCCCAGCACCAGCTGCTGCTCCAGTCCCAGGGTTAGCTAGTGTAGCTTTGGGAGGGTATTTGATTTCCAGTGGGGAAGAGGGATTAGCTATGATGACCCTTGTCTCTTTAGGAGACCAAGAGATGGTCCAGGATACCTTGATACCCGCTAACACTAAAAAATACGGGCAAAAGGTGACCATCAATGGGAGGGAAATAGAGGCTCTGAGAGACACCGGGGCTAGTGTGACATCTGTCAGGTGTCAATGGGTGTCTGAAGAGCAAGTTATTCCCAATGTGCTCCGCCCAGTAGTGGCAGCTGACACTTCAGTGCGCCTCTGCAAGATGGCGCGTGTTCCCTTTACATGGGGGGGAGTCTCTGGTACCTTGGAAGTCTGTGTCAGTGATGCCTTGCCAGTAGATTGTCTGTTGGGTAACGACCTGGAGAGTTCTCCATGGAAGGACGTAGAGCACAGAACTCACTTGGAGATGTTAGGACTGCCAGCGTGGATCTGTGTATCCACACGTGCCATGACAGCCAATAAGGGTGGATTAGTAGAACCGGAGCCTGGAACAATGGCCCAGGAACCTGTCGGAAGAGGCAGAGGGCGCGGGAAACCGGCCCCCACTGTTCCCACGGTCCAGGAGGAAGCAGAACCTGAGGGGGATGCCCTGGAACCTACAGGGGAACAGGTGGCCGAACTGGGGGAATTGCCTGAGCTGACCCATTGGCAGCAAGAGGGTGGTCCCTCCAGGGAGGAATTCTGCCAGGCTCAGAAGGAGTGTCCTTCTCTCATTGGTGTGCGGCAGCAGGCTGCAGACCAGGCAGCGGGCCTAGGGTCCAAGGAACATTTGATTTACTGGGAGGATGACTTACTCTATAGTGAGCCTAAGTTTGCTGAGCCCGGTGCAGCCCGTGTGCTGGTGGTACCCGAGCTCTTCAGGAACTTCTTACTGGGTCTGGCTCATGACGTGCCTCTCGCAGGACATCTGGGGCAAGACAAGACCTATCACAGGCTTGTCACCCACTTCTACTGGCCCCAGATGAAGAAGCACGTCAGTACCTTTTGTAAGTCTTGCCAAAAATGCCAAGCCAGTGGTAAGAGCGGAGGAAAGTGCGTGGCACCCCTCCAACCTTTTCCGGTGGTGAGCACCCCTTATGAGCGGGTCGGCATTGATATCGTAGGGCCCCTGGACCCCAAGACTGCCTTAGGCAACAGGTTCATCCTGGTCTTGGTGGACCACGCCACCCGGTACCCGGAAGCAGTCCCTCTCAGGACAATCACAGCACCCGTGGTGGGCCGTGCATTGATGGGGATCTTTTCCCGAGTGGGGTTCCCCAGAGAGGTGGTCTCCGACCGGGGTACCAACTTCATCTCTAGGTACATGAAGTCTCTGTGGGAGGAGTGCGGGGTAACTTATAAGTTCACCACTCCTTACCACCCTCAAGGAAATGGGTTGGTTGAAAGGTTCAACCGCACCCTGAAAGGTATGATTATGGGCCTAGCGGAGCCCATGAGACGGAAGTGGGACGTCTTGTTACCATGCCTGTTGTTTGCCTACAAGGAGGTGCCTCAGAAGTCCTTAGGGTTCAGCCCCTTTGAACTGCTGTATGGCCACCCTGTTAGAGGACCTCTCACACTGGTGAAAGAGGGGTGGGAGAAATCCCGTGGGAAAACCCCCCAGGATGTGTTCAGCTATGTGCTGGCCATCCGCAACCAGACACAGCGCTTCAGGAAGCTCGCTCAGGAGAACCTAGAAGCCAGCCAGGAGGAGATGAAAAGATGGTACGACCAGAATACCACTCTGGTTGAATTTCATCCTGGGCAGAAAGTGTGGGTGATGGCGCCGGTGGAGCCTTGTACGCTCCGTGACAAGTGGACCGGGCCATACGAGGTGGTAGAGCACAAGAGTGAGGTGACCTACCTGATCAACATGAAGACTCCTAGGCAGCCCCTGAGAGTCTTGCATGTGAACCGCCTCAAGCCCCACTTTGAGAGGTCTGAAGTGACAATGCTCATGGCTACAGATGATGGTGGGGAAGAGGATAGTGATCCTCTCCCTGACCTCCTGGCAACCAAGGAGCAAGACGGGTCAGTGGATGGTGTGGTCCTCTCGCCCACCCTGACCCCAGAACAGCAGAGAGACTGTCGCCAGGTGTTGGGTCAGTTCGCCTCCCTGTTCTCCCTGACCCCAGGTGTCACCAATTGGTGCGTCCATGATGTGGACACTGGAGATAGTCTACCTGTGAAACAGAAGTTTTACAGAGTAGCTGACAAGGTCAGGGCCAGCATCAAGGAAGAAGTTTCCAAGATGTTGGCGTTAGGGGTGATTGAGCCCTCCAGCAGTCCCTGGGCTAGCCCAGTGGTCCTAGTTCCCAAGAAAGCTGCTACACCCGGTGACCCGCCAGAACTTCGGTTTTGCGTGGACTACCGTGGGCTCAATGCGGTCACCAAGACTGACGCGCACCCCATCCCCAGAGCTGATGAGCTCGTGGATCGGTTGGGAGCTGCCAGGTATCTCAGCACCTTTGATTTGACTTCAGGGTACTGGCAGATTGCCTTAACTGAGGGGGCTAAGAAGAGGTCGGCATTTTCAACACCAGAGGGGCACTTCCAGTTTCGCGTCATGCCCTTTGGATTGAAAAATGCCCCTGCCACCTTCCAGAGACTGGTCAACCGGGTACTGACCGGGCTGGAGCAATTCAGCGCCGCATACTTGGATGACATTGCTGTGTTCAGCTCCACTTGGGAGGAACACTTGCAACACCTCTGTGAAGTGTTGAGGGCTCTGCAAAAGGCAGGCCTCACTATCAAGGCCAGTAAGTGCCAGATAGGGCAGGGATCAGTGGTGTATTTGGGACACTAGGTGGGGAGCGGCCAGGTGGCGCCCCTACAGGCGAAGATTGATACCATTCTAGCTTGGGAGCCCCCCAAGACCCATACAGAGGTGAGAGCCTTTCTAGGACTCACCGGGTATTACAGACGGTTCATCAAGGGATACGGCACCATTGTTGCCCCCTTGACAGAACTAACCTCTAGAAATCAGCCCAGGAAAGTGAATTGGACCGAGGCCTGTCAAACTGCTTTTGATGCCCTAAAAACTGCAATGTGCACAGCGCCAGTGCTGAAGGCACCTGACTTTTCGAGTGAGTTCGTTGTGCAAACAGACGCTTCAGAGCAAGGTGTGGGAGCAGTACTCTCACAGATGGACGACGAGGGCGGGGACCAACCTGTAGCTTTCATTAGTAGGAGGCTACTCCCCAGGGAACAGAGGTGGAGCGCTATTGAAAGGGAAGCATTTGCTGTGATCTGGGCCCTGAAGAAGCTGAGGCCCTACCTGTTTGGGACTCACTTCCGTGTTCAGACCGACCACAGGCCCCTCAGATGGTTAATGCAGATGAGGGGTGAGAATCCAAAACTGTTGAGGTGGTCCATCTCCCTACAGGGAATGGACTTTACAGTGGAACACCGTCCCGGTACAGAACACGCCAATGCTGATGGTCTGTCCAGGTTTTTCCGCCTTAGTGATGAGAACTCCCAGGAGGGTGGGTAGTTCTCCCCACTTTCAGCTGGAGGGGACACGTGTTAGACCTGACATCCTTGGCGTGGGTTTTTCCCCTATCTTTTGCCTCTACTACCTGGATTTTTGATGCTGTGATGGATTTCGTTTTTGCTGGTTTAGATGCTTTGGACACTCTGCCACTGCTAACCAGTGCCAGAGTGTAAGTGCTCCCTGTGTAAAATATCATATTGATTGGATATACCTGATTGGCATATCTGTATCACCATGAAGTCCCTAGTAAAGTGCACTGTGTGTGCCAGGGCTGGTGATGACAGATGCTACTAGTGGGTCTGCAGCGCTGATTGCGCCACCCACCTGTGTAGCCCTAAAACGATGTCTCAGGCCTGCCACCGCAGGCCTGCCTGCAGTCCCCGGACTGCCATGTCACCCTGGTCAGTGTCCCCACTGACTAGGCCTAACCCTTCCCTTTTTGTGCACATCAGTCATCCCTCTGGAAGGCCCGAGGTACCCCCCTGGGCAGGGTGCAGTGTATGTAAGAGGTAGGGCATGTACTAGTGCAGGTACCATGCTCTGGTAGTGAACAGCGGCCATTTTGTGTGTTCACTGCTGCAAGGTTATCTTGCTCCATAGGCTAACATGGGGGAGGCTGGTGCCAATGGCTATCCGCCTATCTTCCCATAGAACCAAGATAAGACATGAGTGTTTGATATCCCTGAGCTCAGCATTTAATAACACATCTTTTAGGAGAGGTTGTTTTTAAATCCTGAGTTGGAGAATAGTACTTTTTAGAGAGAAGCTGTTCTCTTGTCTGACCCTTCTGTGTGCCTTGGCATGCTTGTGGATTGACTGTCTGGCTTGAGAGTGACAGGGGCTGGGGATCCCCCAGGAGGTTGGCTGAGTCAGCCCTTTGCTGAATGGCGACATTTGCAAGTAGAGTGGAGGGAGGAGATAGCACCTGGGAGTGAATAGGGCTGTGCCTGCCTGCCCCACTGCTGGCTCCACCTCCTGCTGGGCGGCTGACGACTCTGCCCCTCACTCTGAAAAGAAAGCAGAAGCCAGGAAAACAAAGTGCTCCAGCAACACCCAGAACTGGATCAGACCGGGCTCAGGACCCACTTGCACAAAGACTTCAAAGACTTTTAGGGGTATAAGTACAAGACCCCTGACAACAGATTTTTAGATTCTACAATCAAGAGGAACCTCTGCTGAAAGACGGACCGCTGAAGGACTGAAGGAAGATTGCCTTGCTGTGTGCTCTAAGGGCTGACCTGTCCTGCTGTACAACTGAAGCTGAGGAGGAGAAGGGACTTTGCTGTGTGCTGTGACCCTACCTGCTTGACCTACAAACAAGACTTTGCTGTGTGCTGTGTCTTCAAACTCTGAATCTCCAAGGGCCTGAGAAGAACTGGCCTCCTGTTTGGCAACCCAGGGACATCAAGGTTGCCGCGACTACAAGACTCTCCTCTGCCCGTGAACTGCGCTGGCTGCTCTCCGCTTTGCTTGAGAGCGCCGCACCGAGTCCTGCCTGAAACCGGCTGCCGTGGAGAGGAGATCGGCGTGCTCATCGGCACGTGCATTCCTGCCAGCCTAAAAGATCGTGGGTGCCTCCTGAGCCGCTGTGAAGCACGGCGGCGTATCGACCCACTCGCTCCGTAAAGCCGCGACGGAAGAAGCGAGAAGGCCGCGACCCGATTGGTGGTTCGTGGAGGCTTGGCCGGAGGAGCTGCGCTGCGATTGGTTGTTGCCCGGGGACCTCTGTCGACGTCACTGGGGGCTCGACGAACGAGCCGCGACCGGATTGGCCAGCGCTAGCGAGTTGCAGGAGCCCTGCACCGAAGAAACCTTCCAACGCGCCGAGTCCTCGCACCCCGGGCCCCATCCTGGTGAGTCTGTAGAGGGAAAGGGAATCCGTGACATAGTAGCATCCTTCGCAAGTCCCGAACAGCCCGCGTAGCGTGTGGGGGCTCGGTGACTGCCGCGTAGGTCTAATCAGCTGGTTCCCATCGAGGGGACAGCCGGAGAAGAGCGCTACAGTCGCGAGCGCAAGGGCACCACAGAACAACGTGTATTAAGAACTCAGAACCTGCGATCATATTCTTTGTGGAATTCATTCAAGAGACTAGAGACTAATTATTTTGCGTACCTAGCGATCCAAGAAAGCTGAAAGAGAAACAGAAGATTAATGTGCAATGCTATGATAATAGAGTTTTACTGCTGAAACTAGATAAAGCTATATTTTTGATATACTCACCTGTGTGGTCTCAGTTTGTGGTGTACTAGGGGGTCATTGTGGTGATTACGTGCAAATACTTTACACATTGCCTTGGGGATAAGCCTGTCTGCTCGAGCCAAGCTACCTAGAGGGTGAGCAGGGGTTATCTACCGTGTGTGTCCCTGTACCCTGACTAGAAGCAAGGGTCCCTATTTGGTCTAAGGTGCTTACCTCTGCCAACTAGAGACCCCCAGATCTAACAGTGACCAACCATTTACAGAAGCATGTCTTATTTACCCGCAATTTCCCTTGTAGTTGTAGCTGTAATTGGCCGTACCTCTGCCACAATATAACATAGAAAATCATGTTATCATGAAAGTATCTAGAACAACACTGAATAGGAACAAAAATGTCTAATATGCGGGACCTAGGTGGGTTCCCTTGTTATAAAGGTTTCAGTGATGGCCTAGATCTGTTTTGTACTGATTGTTGCTTGGCTGTGTGCTTCTGTTTTAACCCAGAGGACCATTGGCATGTTATTTCCACCATCTATTTCTTTCACTCTGTCATGAACAGTCTGTGCCCTACTCTGGTTGTGTTGTCCAGTTAGTATGCAGTTGCAGTTTTTGGATTGGTGGTGTTCATCTCCTCGTCTTCTAGAAAGTCCAATAGGCCTTCCAGTTGGCCTGAGTTGTAGCATTCTTAAGTTTTGTTGTTGTAGGTAATCAACATTATAGCAGGGTCCAATAGGCCATATTGTATGACCAGTTTTTTCAGTCTCGACCGGAGTGCTAGAAATCTTTTCCTGTGTTGGATGGTGCTCTGTGAGAAATCTCACCTTATGGTGAGCTGCATTTCTCAGAATAAATAAGGGACATTCTTCTCTGCTGTGTGTACAATTTGTCTCACTTGCTGGTAGTGGATGAAAATGGCATTATTTGTATTTGTCCTTCTGTAGACATCAGCCACTTAGTTCTTAGCCAGCGCTCCCACTGAAACTCTGGGGGTGGGGTGGGCAGAGATTGTGAATGCTGGTAAAATGGAGGTTATCTTAGACCACCAACATAGATTAAACGTGGTTGTTTACTTTAAACAGGCTTTTTTGAAGTACATAAATTATACTTTGGAGTGTCTACCTTCATGAATGTTTAAACGTGACGAACAGATGGATTTTGGAATTTGGGTGAATATATTTTAGTTATCGGCTTCCTGGTTTGGGGGACGTTTTTCTTTTCTGCTCTCTATTATACTCTACTCGTTGATTCATGATTGAATAGAGGTAATGGCTTTTCTCATACACGCGGAGGACTCATTTCTTTTCTTTCATTTTTTCCATTTTTGGACAATGTGAATTTATTGTTAATTTTGAATTTCTTGGGATTGTAGCCCTGAAGAAGTCTACTGTGCATTATTTTGCACGACAAAACACGTGTTAGCATCTTTTCTGTATTGTAAGAACATCAAGATCAACTTCTATTTGGAGACTCAAACTACCTGGCTGCATTATGATGTGAAGACTACAAAAAATAAATAATACAAAAATTGAACCTGGACTTGGACGTTATCAAAGATTGAGAGTGTGCTCAGGGGGACTTTATATTTGTTTATTTTCCCCTCAATTTAGGAGATTTATTGTGGTTGAAGTGGTAACCAACCTTTCCTCCCTTAGAAGCACCAGAAATTGGGATATTTGCTGATATACTGTACCCTTAAAATTGTTGAGCTCCCGAGAATATATTTCCTGGTTACCAAAATATTTGAGAAATGGAAAAGCTTGTACTTCGACAAACAGACATTTTCATAGGGGTGTGCATCGGTAAATCACTACGCGGCGATGGGTGGTGTTTTTGCCAAGCGGAGCATGGAGTGGGCAAAATTCCTTGAACTTCACCTGCGGAGTCGAGTTTACTGCCCACCCCTATGCAATATTTCATTACAACAACACAGTAAAAACACCACAAAAAAGACCCCACACCTGGTTTGAAACATAGATTATGATATTATAAATAAAACAAGACCAAAATGACAAACATCCATCCAGTAGAAGTCGAGATAAACATTTTTAAAGAATAAATGCAAAACATAGCACTTAGAAGAAAGTGGCATCTAAAGAGTTAATTGATCACACTGGAATGGGGCAAAGCCAAGAGTTCAGGTCGGCCATTATGGAGTATGAACCAGAAACAGGACTCGTGCAGGCCCCACTGAGAAAAACGGCGAGATGTTTTGGTGATTCCCACGCAGTTAAGGTGTTGTACCGAATTTCTCCATGCAACAGCGGCGATGCGACGTCTCCTTGGGCAAAGCGTCAATTTTGAAGTGTGGTAGTTCTGAAAATGATGCACCAGGTTTCTCCACGCTGCAGAGCAGCTCGTCAATCTTCTTCATGCAGTGGCGGCAATGCGTCGTTTCCGAAGCAGTGGTTCCAAGTGTGATGCAGGGGTTCTGAGTTTGATGTGCCAGTCAGGTTTCCGCGACAGCGTCAATGAGTCTATTTTGATATCACAGCAGAGGATGCATCGGTTCCACTCGATCAAACACCGAGGTCCACTTCCAAGGATCCAGGACTGGGGTCGTACCACTTGGCAGGACAGACTAACAAGCAGATGAGCCCAAGGGCTGAAACAGGAAGGTTGTAAGTTTTCTGTGTCCCTGAAATGTAGACAACAGGAGACAAGCCAGCAAGCCATTGGAGTCATTCTGGTTTCAAGTGATTCAGGGCAGGTCCTCACCCAGGCAGAGAGAGAGCAGCAGGCAGCAGGCAGCAGGGCCATACAGAAAGGCAAGAGTTCAGCAAACAGCAGTTCCAGCAGAGTTACAGTCCTTGAGCAGCACAGCAGATCCTCTTTTTCCTGGAAGAGTGGTCACAGGTCCAGAAGTATACTGATTTAGTAGTGCTGGCGGTCCAGTACTCATAACAAGGGGGTCTTTGAAGTAAGGAAGTGCACAGAAGCTCTCCCTTCCTCTGTGTGTGACTGTCTATAGAAAATGCAGGAAGCCAGCTCTCACCAACCCCAGACATGTATTCCAGAGACAAGCAGAAGGCACACAAAATGGCTAAAGAAAGTAAATGCTAACTTTCTATAAGTGGCATTTGCTAATCTGGAATTTAAAATCCAACTTCACCATAAGTTGTGATTTTAAATTGCGAGGTCAGCGACACTAAACTTGAAAAGTCTATCTCTTCACAATTAAGAGTTACATTTAAAAGATGTAATAAGGTAATCCCAATGTTATCCTACAGGAAAGGTAGGCCTTGCAGTAGTGAAAAATGAAGCTCTGAGTTTTTCACTACCAAAACATGTAAAGTTTAAAAGTACATGTCCTGCCTTTTAAATACACTGCACCCTGCCCTGTGGGTTATACAAGGCCTAACTTTGGAGTGTCTTATATGTAGAAGAAGGGAGGTTTTAGCCTGGAAAGAAGATTTACTTGCTAAGTCGACATGGCAGTGTGAACTTTCACACACAGGCTCTGCAATGGCAAGACTGAGATTTGGTTAAGGGCCTACTTATGTAGGTGGCACAATCAGTTCTGCAGGCCCACTGGTGACATTTAATTTGCAGGCCCTGATCACATGTAGTGCACTTTACCAGGGGCTTATAAGTAAATTAAATGTGCCACTTGGGGATGTACCAACAGTACCATGTTTAGGGAAGAGAGCCCAGGCACTTTTGAACCGGTTAGCAGTGGTAAGGTGCGTAGAGTCCTAAAGCCAGCTTAACAAGGTCAGAAAAATGGAAGGAGGCAGGCAAAACTTTGGGGGAAGACCACCCTAAGGCAGTTAGGTATAACATAGAGTAGAGACTTTGGAGAATGATTTTCCTATATTTTTAACATGCCGACAATAAAGCTCATTCAAAGTACTTTCTGGTCTAAACAGAGGCAATCACCTGGTAATTGAGAGCAAGTATTACTTTAATGTTGTGCTGAAGTTTCTAATAGAGATCTACAGTTTACTAATTAATTGTGTGCTTGTTCCTTTAGAAGAAGGATTCACCGGTCGCTAGACAACCTTACCCGCTTTGCCACTTGGGGCTATGTGATCAAATGACTTTCATCTAGCTACATCCAAATGCATGTATGGGATTCTCGGTGCTTCTGTGCTACGGTTCTGAGAGTCCTGGCACCAACACCAAGTGGTAGAAGATGATAATTCTAAGTGCAACAATCTGCCATTTTTAAAGACCTTCCAGTGATACCATCGAGTAAGGACCTGCCCCTTGCATTGGTCAAATATTCACAGCTCTTTACCTAGAGGGATTGCGTACCCTGAAAGATACCCACTGCATCTCATCAGGTGAATCTTCTTGATGTTCTCAGATAGACATTGACCCATGAACTGCAGAAATGGTGAAGTGCTCCTGGATATTAAACCTGGTGCTAATCTAGTAATGACAATGCATTTTGGTTACAAGGACTCACTAACACAGGGATCTAAACCCCAAAAGTAGTGTTGTCCCCTTGTTTCTCATTTTATTCCAACTTTCAAAATATTGGTAGATTCAGAGCACCTATCCTAAAGTTCCCTATCAGTAATGTCCCCCTTATGGGACAGACTAAAGGCCTAATTTATATATAGGCGGGCAGCTAATTTCTCCCTCAGGGAGATGGAGTAAATTACTCAATCGCCCTGAAAGAGTTGCTGCCTGTCTAATTTAGATATGGCCACCAAGCTGGCAGTCATTTCTAAAGCATTGACAGGAACCGCTGTCATAACAGTTCTTGTTACTGTTGCTTAAGTTTGGTGCAGAGCTCCCTCAACATATTGGAGACATGCGCAAAACTATTTTCTTTTTATTTTCAAAAAGTTAATCCAGAAGCGGGATTTTCTTTATGAAAATAAAAAATAAAAGGCTACCTTCTCCATGGAAGTCCTCTCCCATGGTGAGGGGAGCATTTATCAGTTTATACTGCTCGTAACTGCCAGGGATTTCCCTGGTGGAATTAGAGGTCTACCTCTGAAAGCCCTTAGTCCACAGGACCGTCGGAGGGGATGATCATGGCTTTTTAACCAGAGGGAGTTTGTACCCTAAAAGATGCCCACTGCATCTCATCAGGTGAATCTTCTTGATGTTCTCAGATAGGCTTTGAGCCATGAATCAAAAAGTGTTGCATAAATGGTGAAGGGCTCCTGGCCGCTGCAATGGAGTATACATACCGCCTAAATATAAATCGGGCCTTTAGTGTGAAAGATGACACTAAAACAATTGCCCCAAACAAGTGCTGCCTCTAGGTTAATGTCTTTCTCTTCACTACTTTCTGACAGCAATTATGGAGGATATCTAAGCACCTAGAAGCTTATTTACATGGCCATTGTGCCGCCAGTGTGAAGCTTATTTAGCTGCACACGCAGCGCAGTATGCCTGCCCATATTTACAAGGCCACCTAAAGCAACCTTGTGTGGCTTTTCATGGCCTTGTAAATACGGGAACCTTTCACACATTACTCTGTGTGAAAGGGGAGTTCCATGGGTGTTGCTGTGGGTGTTCCCATGCAACACCCATGGAACCTGACACATTCGCAAATTTACAATCATTCCTAAACCTCGGAATGCGTCAGATTCCTATACCTCCCCAGGGGAGGCGTAAGGGAGGCGCAATTACAAGAAATACCTTTATTTCTCTTCATTTTTCCTTTTTCTATGTGTCCTGCATTCTGGAGCACACATAGAAAGAGGAAAACAGCTCTCATGATTGTTTTTGTGCTGGAAGGTGTTCCTTCCTGCGCAAAACCAATCTCATCTGCAAAGCTGACACCCTTTCGCCATGGTGCAAGGGTATCTGCATTTGAGCATGGCATCCCATTGTGTGCCAGTGCCGGAGAAAAGGACAGGAAAAGCGTCTGTCTTGTAGATAGGCGCATTAATGCCCTTTTCTATTGATGCACAGTAGTGCAGCAATAAGGCCTGCTGTGTTGCCTTGTGCCAACATTTTGTAAAGGAGGCCCCTAGTCTCAAACTCCCCTTACCTTCCCTGTCCGGACATAAGGAATTCCACTTTTCCAATGTGATAATCTGACTCAAAAATCACACTGGAGAATAACTTGTGGCAATTCTTTGTTGCAATTTACTTTGGATAACTCTGGGATAGTTTATTCCCCTGCTCCTGGAGAGGAGAATGTGTCCTCCGTTTTCAAGTCACTTCCACCTCCCATAGAATATGATGTAGTCATAGAACACATGCTTGTATTAACTGGGTACATGTTCAGAATGTGATCCTGTGTGGTGGGTAAAGTCTTTTTACTACTCTTCCAAAGAAAGTAATGTTGCTACTGAATTGCACATTTCACCTAAGGTGAGTTTTGGGGCATGTATAGGTCCCAGAACAAACGTGAGACTTTCATTATTGAAGATAATAATATGTACAATAAATTATTTTAAATGCATGATAGAGAAACACAGATACTTTCTGGAAATCAGAGGCCTAATACTTCAACAATTGAGTCCAGATACAAGCTGGCACATTGGACACAAATCGTGTTTTACACTCAAATTAATTGAATTGGGATCCCCCAGTACCTAAAATCTATACAAGACTGGCTATATTTTTATAGTCTCTCGTACACCAGTCCCTCCAAGCGCTTTGGATGAAAAGTGTAGGCTTATCAAATTGCTTCATAGTTTGCCTGAAAAAAAGCATGTGTAGAGAGTTTTAATACCATTGCGTACAAATCTGCAGGTTGATAGAAGGTTTGCAGAAAAGACTCGGAGACTCTGAAGACAAGGCCATTGCCATGGAGCTCTACTTTTATTTGATATGTTCTGTAGGGAGAAGTTGAGGAAGAAAATATAAATTTTCTTAGGGTGGAGCTATGAAGGGGGTGACAGGGAAAATATGCCATTACAACAAAAACAATTACAATGCATGCTTTTACAATGCAGTTTTGACATTACAGCTACCATTACATCACATGATTTTACAATGCATGACATTACAACAAATTTTTTTAAACTACAATTACAACGCATCCCATTACAACGCATACCATTACAATGCATACCATTACAACACATAATACATTTAGGGCAACTGTAGGGCGAAGCGTTGGATAGTGTCGGGGTAAACATTACTATTCCCATGTACCCCAAAACCCATACCCACCCTAAAACAAAACAATCTCCATTACTTACCATATAATGCGTTGTAATGGCATGTGTTGCAATGGTATGCGTTGTAATGGCATTCGTTGTAGTGACATGCATTGTAATGGCATGCATTGTAATGGCATGCGATGTAAAGGCAGTTGCGTTGTAACAGTTGTGTTGTAAAGGTAATGCATTGTAATGACTGCGTTATAATGGATGTTTCCCATGACAGGTAACTCAGCCACAGCACACCTTACTCACTTCATGTTGCTGGTTCAGGCACGAGGCAGTCAAGCAGATATGTACGCCTCACCAGCTCAGGCTCAGTATGTCTCATGCTGGTAGACAGATAGCCAAAATCCCAAACTTTGGAATTGTAGGGTAAACTCTGCTCTGAGAGCTAGGAGCAGACAAGGACCATCCTTCTCATCTATCTGCCCAATATGCATTGCCGGTCAGTCTGACTTCACAGTACGTTCTTTTCCACAACAGAAAATCCTGTTCAGCAGTCCTTTGCCAAAAGGGTATCCGGCCTCATGGAACTTTCGTTGGCAGCAGCCTCCAACTTCGTCCCACTGGAGATTTCGACTTCCAAAACGAATAAATAATTTGTTAAGATCTACTCTATTTTTCTAAATTGGTGTGGGATGTTTCTTGTGTTGTGTTTTCACTTTATTGCTGTTTGTGTGCTGCATAACTACTTAACACATTGCCTCTAAATTAAGCCTGACTGCTATCATGCTAATCTACCAGATGATTAGCACAGGTTAATTTAGTAACTTTTGTGATTCACCCTCACAGGAATTGTGGCTGTTGCTTGAGCAGAGTCAAAACCCCACTCACCCGATAACATAATTTCTCACAACCATGCAAAGTGGCTTTGTGTGGCTTAGTAAATGCCAAATATTATTGCGTCAGGGCTGCTTCACAAAAATGAAGCAACCTCAGCACAAAATCATAGTATATAAGTGACTTGCCCAAAATCATAGAATGTTGAGCCGATGCTGAAACTCTAACCCGGTTCTTCAGTTCCAAAACCAGCAGCTCTGGCCGTACCTCCACATCCCCTTGCTCATCATATAGTTTATTTCAAATTGTTGCTGGCTTATGGAAACTGAAAGTAAAATGTGCCACTATGTAGTAAAGTTCCAGCTCCACATCAGCTTTAAATAATATGTTGATGGTTTATAATAGTGATATGTCAAGTTTGTGACACATTTATGACATTTTTCAGTCTTGTAAATAACAGTTGTTACTGTTGCCCAATTTATTCGTTTTAGCAATATTATAGAGATGAAGTGCCCATTCAGCCCTGCAAGCATTCCAAGTCACATCAGATATCAGCAGTGGGCATTCAAGTCACTTAGCTACCTATACGGCTGTTTTCAATCCTGCCTTTAATATTTAATTTTTTTCAAATATTTGCTGCAAATGGAATTGCTTATTGCTAGGGTTCGAAGATTCAATATGTGTCTACTAATCATCTATGAACCTGAAGGTAAGCCTTAAATTGTCCATCAGAACACATGAATGACTCCTACATTTATCTGTTTATTAAGGCGATTAACGTCACACATTGCTACCATTTACAGTGCAATTTTTGTAAAGAGAAAGTAATTTTAAGTAGTGATACAGATTTCTCTTCCAGCAAGTTTTTAATAATTATGGAACTGAAAAACGGGATAGATGCGAGAAACTGGATACAAAATAATACATGGAAAGAGGTGATCTTAAATAAATTAGCTTAGTAGGGAGCTGGTATTGTAGTCTTGCATGATAGTGCAGGAGTGAATGAAGGACAAAGTTAACATGACAGGGCATTAGTGTACATGTTATTGAAATAGGTTATAGACAGGGTAACACTCTTAAAGCACTTTGTAACCATGCAATATCAACCATTGAATTTTAAATATAAGGTGATAGAGAAAATCATGTTCCCATAATTGGGCACATGGACACAAGGGTGCTGGCACAATTATTGGAGTGTGGGTGCTCCCATCAGAGTTATGTCACAGAAGTCATAGGTACTGTGAAAAATGAAAGAACCACACAAAGAACACGTATAGCAAATGAGCCATGACCATTCATCAGGAAAGTACTATGGGTGTGGTATGTAGTCAGCAGTGTATTTTTAAATACACTGTTGCAAATATATTACTAAAGCGTGTAGTGGGAGGGCATTGCTTCTTACAGGGAGCACATTTTACATTGAGGGAGCCACTACATCTGCTCAGGCATGTATTTTTATTGATAAAACTATACAGTGCATATATGATAATGTGTCGAAATCGAGTTCCAATGAATAGTTATCATTTATGCATCACCAAGTAAAGTGTTTTGATTAGTTTTGATCTTATTAAATATTTATTTTCATCGGACATCAATAAATCACCAAAGAATATGCATTATTTGTGCGTTCCTAACTGCTGATAGATTTTGAAATATTTGTATCCTTCAAGTTTTGTTGTGTGTTAGAATTTTTTTTAACATCCTATGTCCTTTCCTTTTACACTGAGCAAGGTTGTCACAGTACACAATACAAAATCCTCTCACTCAGCGGTCAGAAAAACAAAAGTAAACGCCAGTCTCAATGTTAAAAGAAGGATCCATACGAGCCTTTAAACATCAGGGGTTTTGCCTGATGAGAGTTCAATAAGTCAACAAGCATGCATACCTGAATTTCATCTAGTTTTCCAGTCTGGGGGCCTATTTGCACGGTGAGGCCAAATTACATGTCGAAAGTAGAAATGTTATGAGACAAATGTAATAAAGGTTTCGGGACCGTTCTACTTTCTGTTATCCTGTAATATCAAAACCCTCTCTCTCTCACAGAGGGGAGTGAACAGCGTGTTTATTTTGAGAAAAATGAACTTGTGATCACAGTGTCAAGTGAGAAAAATAACAAGAGAAGTCTTTCGCACACACGTGTTAAATCTAAAGTTATTCTGCCTTTTCCCAAGCATTAGATATTCAAATTAGTATATAAATACATGAATATATGAACTATAAGCATGCTATCAAAATGTTGGATAAAAGTAAAACATATGGCACAGTAATGAAAACTTATGAATCAACTAGGCCCTAGCAAAAACATAATATATGGAGAAATCTAAAAGAAATCTAAGGCAAAATATAAGACACAGTTCGAAAATGTAAGTCCTCATGGACCAGTATTTATTTTTAGGTCTCGCGCCTAGCGTTGCAGTGCACAGAACTGCTCGAGCAGCGAGAGACCTCTTGTAGGGGGTTTCAAAATGTACCTAGAAATCGCACACGTGTGCTTTTTCTTTCGATCCCCGCGATTGGCTTGTGCGTGCGTGTTTTTGACAAACAGAGCATGCAATAGGCCAAAGGCGGGTGCATTGCTCTGCCCATGGCCTATTGGTGTCTATTACGCGCACCGGCCGTCATGTGGTTTCAATTATCGTGCCCAGACACGGGCGCGATAATTGAAACCACATGGCTCGCAGTGGCGCACGAACGCGCACCACTCGCGGGCTTCTTCTTTGTTGGATCCCTTTCACAGGGAAGCAAGTAAAGGAAAGAACCGCTGACGGCTTGTGTGCTTCTTGTTAATTTTTGGATTTGTAAATATACAATGTCATGATGAGCTCGAGAGCTTTCCCTTGGGAATGTTAAGGTTTCAGCGCACACATTTGTTTCCGGCTTCCTTCAAAGTTTTACAAAAAAGCTGCAAAAGCAGAAGGTCTGGGCTCAGCACACGTTGGAATTACTGTAACAGTTTTACTGCTAAAACAACGTTATTAGTGGCCAGGTCTTACCACCACAAACACCACTACTAATTTCAGGCAAAACTCTTGCATGTGTCTATTTGGACCACTTTAGCCCCTTAAAATATGATGGGGCTTGAAAGTACATCTTGGTGGCAGCGGATTCATCCTCTAGAGTCCTGCGGGTTTGGCCTCAGCGCTTGGCTGACGCCTAAACTGTTATAAAGGATTTGCGAGTCTTCATAGGGGCATATGCAATTGGCACATTACCCTCTGACCGTGGTCCTTTGTTTAGCTCTCAGGCTTACAAGGGAGCCATGGGAAGTTTAGGTGTTGCATTGCAGTACTCCTCTCCATATCATCATGAGTGAAATTCGATTGTAGAGAGGAAAAACCAGGACTTAAAGCAATCCTTAATAGAAAGGGTATTAGGCGCGGGTGGCAGTTGGGTCAGTCACCTATATGGTGTCCAAAGGGCATTCAATAAAATGCCGAGATGTTCCCTGAGAGGCCAAACTCGATGCTAGGTCCTGTTTGGGATGAGACTGTGGGTACCCGACTTCGATTGTAGCAGCACAGTGGCGGATGAAAAATCATTCGACATCAATAATCGTTTGGGTGTTTTACAGGAACTCAATGAATTCCATTCATTACAAAGCAACATCCAAGTAGAACGCACCACCACTGAGGAAGTTAAAGCTGTTCTGGCAAGACCTGCCTTGGTACCAAAGAGCAGGTACCTGGCCAGAAAATAGATTGTGGGCAAAAAAGAATTTGGACCATCATACAGAATGCCAGTACCTGTCTTGGCTGTTGAAGGAACAAGAACAATTCTTTTTCTGCCTCTTGCCATCAATAAAGAAAAGAGACTTGTCTCCGTTGATCTGCTTAAACCACACTATGTGGCCGATACTGAATAGCAGGCTGTGTGGGCTTCTGGGTACCTGTCGATCTCCTCTCGCTACCATACAGGAAGTTCAGACAGAAAGATTAACCCCTTCGCTGCTAGGTCTTTTCCCCCCCTGTGCTAAGCCTTTTTTGGGCTATTTGGGGTAGTGCGCGCTTAGGCCCCTGTAACTTTTTGACCACATAAGGTATCCACGCCAAATTTGCGTCCTTTCCTTCCAACATTATGGGGATTCTAAAGGTACCCAGGGTTTGTGGATTCCCCTGGAGGGGTCCCAGAAATTAGTCAAAATACAGCAAAAGTATTTTTTGGGGGGAAAAATGGGAAAAACGGGCTGCAAATGAAAGCGTTTGGGTTTTCTCTGCAAATGGTATCAAAAAAGGGTTTGTGGGGCTGAAATCACCGTTTTCCCAGCTATTAGGGAATGACAGACTTTTGTCAGAAAGCCAAAATTTTTTACACAGTTTTGGAATTTTTTTGCTACGCAAGCCATACCTCCCTGGAAGCCCCCAGGTGTCTAGTTTTCAGAAATGTGTGGGTTTGGTAGGTTTCCCTAGATGGCCGCCGAGCACGGGGCCAAAAACCCGGGTGACCCCCCTTGCAAAACCAGGTGGTTTTGAGATAGGCAAATTTGATGTCGCCTCACTACGTTTTGTGCCCTTGCCTGTCACGGGTACTTGGACCTCCCACACAAGTGAGGCACCATTTTCACCGGGAGACCTGGGGGAATGCTGTGTGGTGGGAAATTTGTGTGAGCCCGGTGATGCCACAACTTCCCTTGCAAAACCAGATCGTTTTGACATAATTCATTTGTTTCTACAGCGTGAGAATTTCGGCACAATATTGCAAGGAAAATGTGACAGACATTTTGAGGTTTGCAGGACATTGTGGATAAAATAACTTTTTGGAATTCACAAGAGAGACATCACCATGAACTCCCATGGGTTTACGACAATATCTACAGTTGGTAGGTTATTCTTAGATGGAATGTACACCTTGGCAGAGAAACTAAAAAGACAAAGATTCCTGCACAGCCATCTATTCCTCAAACACACACACATACTGGTTGGATTTGGCACGAGGGCGAGTGATGGTTCAGTATATAAAATTTTATTAACAAGAGATTTCACAAATATGAAATGCTCTGCCAATAATTAAATGGACAAAAAAACGAACCAATGACACGCAGCTCGTGAGCTGTAAAGCCACGGCAAGGCACCAACCGCTTTACAGGCCATTCATACACCTTTCATACGTGTGACACATACAAAACCATTCACACCACCAGCCGCGGGCCCAGCACATTACAACACTCACACCAGCAGACAGCGCCATTCAAGGGCCCATCACTTTCACACGCTCACATTCTTGACACAGCAACCACACCAGCTCATGGATTGGGTGGAGTGGCGTTTGGCTAGCAGTGTGTGTAGTGACCAGCAGCTAGTCACTACTCCCACACCGCCATCCAAGTGTCAGCCCTCTCACCGCCAGCAAAGCACCAGTCCACGCACACCACCAGCCAAGCACCAGTCCACGCTCACCACCAGCCAAACGCCAGTCCATGCACACCAACAGCCAAGTGCCCGTCCATGCACACCGCCAGCCAAGCACCAATCCACACACACCGCCAGCCAATCGCCAATCCATGCACACCGCCAGCCATACACCTTTCATACGTGATACACACAAGACCATTCACACCACCAGGCACAAAAACAACACATTACAACATTCACAAAAAGGGACAAGGAACACCCTGCTTCAGAAAGACAAATATTACTGCACAGCCATCTAATCCTCAAGCACACACACATACTGGTTGGATTTGGCACGAGGGTGAGTGATGGTTCAGTATATACAATTGTATTAGCAAGTGATTTCACAAAAATGAAATGCACGGTTAATAATTGAAAGGGCGAGAAACTGAATCATTGACTCACAGCTCGTGAGCTGTAAAGCCACGACTAGGCATCAACCTCTTTACAGGCCATTCATACACCTTTCATACGTGTGACACATACAAAACCATTCACACCGCCAGCCGCGGGCCCATCACATTACAACACTCACACCAGCAGACAGTGCCATTCAAGGGCCCATCACTTTCACACGCCCACATTCCTGACACAGCAACCACACAAGCTGATGGATTGTGTGGATTGGCACTCAGCTAGCAGTGTGTGTAGTGACCAGCAGCAAGACACTACTCACACACCGCCAGACGAGCGCAAGTCCATGCACACCGCTAGCCAAACACCAGTCCAAGCACACCGCCAGCCAAGCGCCAATCCACGCACACCGCCAGCCAAGTGCCAGTCCACGCACACCGCCACTCAAGTGCCAGTCCATGCATGCCGCCAGCCAATCGCCAGTCCAGGCACACCGCCAGCCAATCGCCAATCCATGCACACTGCCATCCAAGCACCAGTCCACGCACACCGCCAGCCAATCACCAATCCATGCACACCGCCAGCCATGCACGAGTCCACGCACACCGCCAGTCAAGCTCCAGTCCACGCACACTGCCAGCCAAGCACCAGTCCATGTACACCACCAGCCAAGCGTCAGTCCACACACACCACCAGTCAAGCACCAGTCCAGGCACACCACCAGCCAAGCACCAGTCCACGCACATCACCAGCCAAGCACCAGTCCACACACACTGCCAGCCAAGCGCCAGTCCACGCACACCACCAGCCAAGCGCCAGCCTACACACACCGCCATCACATTTAGGATTTTTTTTAGACAAAAATAAAAACACAAACAAATTGCAAATAGATACAAATCTACTAACACAAAATCTGAAACTAAATACATTGCACTAATACCAACCTTGAAACAGAATCACATTTTTTAAAGAATACAGACCAGGCAGTTCACTTTACCACTCATGGATGCTCCCAAGAATTATTTTGCATGTGGTACGTTCTAAAACAAGCAGGGACACACAGCCCAGGGTTAGAAGGACACTCGGGGCAGTACACACGAGTTTCCTTCCGCGTACCTCTTCGCCAACAGACTCTACATCTCCTAGTGGGAAAGTCTTTTGAGGATGTGGGAGGAATGAAATCAGGAAAGTGGCGATCTTTCAATCGACCTGTATACCGGATGCACAGCTAAGAAGATGCTTGTAATTTATAGTTCAATAAATATGTTTATTGAACTATAAATTACAAGCATCTTCTTAGCTGTGCATCCGGTATACAAGTGCTTAGCATCTGTTTTTTCATGTTTATTCAGGGTGGCTACCTTTTCCGGTTTGCACGCACTTCTAGTTTAGAATGATTAACACATGTTTACATTAGTTCTTTTGTCATTATTACAGTAGTGCGCTGACTTCTATAGACTGCATCACGATCTTTCAATCGAGCCACATCCTCCACCACTCCAACTCTAGGAACACTTGCCTGTTCCACAACAACAAGGCTGCCTATCACATATTGCTGAAACTGAACAAAAGTCAACTTTGATGCAGGAGAACACTCCTTGGACACAACAAAAGCATTGAAAGTTGCTAAATTAAAGAGATGGATGGCCAACTTCTTATACCAAACGTAAGCCTTACGAATAGCAGTGTACGGTTCCAACCTCTGATCTACACTATCAACACCACCCATGTGCTTATTGTAGTCTAAAATGCACACAGGTTTGCGCACTTCAGAAATCCGACCCCAAACAGCCACAGGTGAAGTACTCTCATCATGGATGGTAGTCAGCATGTACACATCCCTCCTGTCCACAAATTTCACATTAGTAGTTCATCACTACGCAAGGAACTGCACTGTCCCCTCTGAAGTTTTTTGCAAACAAACTCTTTTGGATAACCTTTACGGTTAGAGCGGATTGTGCCACAAGCAAAAGTGTCCACTTTGAACAATTCCTTAAACAAATGCACAGCAGTGTAGAAGTTATCAAGGTACAAATGGTGGCCTCTGTTAAACAGTCCTCTAGCAAGATCCCACACAATTTTCTCAGAAACTCCAAAAGTGGACGGACAACCAGGGGGTTCAATAGTGGATCCCTACCAGTGTACACACGGAAATTAAAAACATATCCTGTCCTACTCTCAGATAACATATACAGCTTAATTCCATAGCGTGCCCTCTTGCTAGGGTTGTACTGCCTAAAAACAAAACGGCCGTTAAACAAGACCAAAGACTCATCAATAGATATTTCTTTCCCTGTAGTATAGATCTCTGAAAATCGATCTACCAAGTGATCAAGAACAGGCCGTATCTTAAAAAGACGGTCATATTCAGGGTGATCTCGTGGCAACGCCAAAGAATAATCAACAAAATGCAGCATCCGTAGCAAAAGTAAATACCGATCACGAGTCATAACTGCAGGAAATATGGCCGTTGCCATCAAGGGACTGGTAGACCAATATGAAGCCATGGACGGCTTCCTTATCAAACCCATCAATAAAGTCAAACCCCAAAACTTCTGCATTTCTTCCAAATTTGTGGGAGTCCACCGTGTAGCTCTAGAGTGGGGCCTAAGTTTGTCACTGTTGTCCCTCAAAAACTGTTCAGCATACAAATTAGTCTGCTCAACCATCTCACCCAAAAATACATCATCCATAAAAAACTTAAAAAACTGTATAGGCAAAAAATGTTCACAATCCACTCTACACCCTGCATCACAACTAAAAGCAGGCAACACCGGCTGCACCATGTTTGGATCAACTCAGATGCCAGCACTTCCACTAGGAAGCCTAGCAGCCTCAGGCTGCAATCCAGATGCCTCTTGCACCATCGGCACAGTAGTATCCTCCTCTAAAACAGGCACTTCATTCGCACTGAGAGTAGCTTCATCTGCACTGAGAGTACCTTCATCATCCGATGAGTCCATGTGGAGAGAAAACTCACTGCCTGAATCTTCCCCTCCCTCCTCTCCCTCAGATGCACTGTCAGTCTCATAATCCTGCTCAGAGGAAGATTCAAGAAGCATACTAGAAACCTGCTGAGCAGTCCTTCTATGGCTAGCCATACTGCTTACTAATAAAAGTAACTTGTCAAACAAGTCAACAACAACAAACACTTTGAAAAATAATTAATAAACAAAATGCACCTTTATCAGAAATACCTATATACTCCAAAACGATACCACTCACTTGTCAGAAGCTGCTTAATTTACTACCACCTACTCTGCACAGACTCAGTATGGATCAACGATATCCCACTAAAATAGAAAGAGCAAAAGAAAATTACACATAAGACAATGCAAAACACATCGCAAAGAATTCCATGCACAAAACACTAACTAAATAAGCTGCCATTATGACACCACTTACAAAAAAATTCATCTATACATGACCAAAATACTCATTTGGAGAAAATACAACAAAAATGTTTTTCTTACCAAAAAAATGCAACTGCGCATAACTGCAGAACACCACTCTCGAAATTGCAAACAGGAATCAAAAGCTTTACACTAGAATGAAAAGGAGAATAAAACATTACAATCATATATGCAAATAATGCACCAGTCCACACACAATCCACCAGCCAAGCTAAGGGGTAGGTGGGCCTAAGAGTATAAATAAAATATTCACCCCCATAAAAGGCCCCATAAAAGGCCACTCCCAAACACAACATTTTTTTTAAAAAACGGTGTCTAGTGGCTTCTGCCCCCTAGATGGCAGATGGGCCTAAAAACATACTGCTATTCTGCCACCCAAAGAGGGCAGAAATGACCACAAACAGACAAAGCAATTAAATATTGCCCCCCAAAAAGGGGAGCGACCCTTGCCTAAGGGGCCACTGCCCCCAAACAGTAAAATATGGTCCCTTTAAAAAAAAAAAAAAACCCTGCCGACGATCGTGCAGCAGGAATGCACAAAAGAGGCATCGAGGGAAAGGAAAATCCTTTCCTTTCCCTCAATGTCTCTTTTAAGAAAATCCCCCCTCCCCAGCCCCAAAACTCACCTCTTAGTTCACCGACGCGCAGGATGCAAATTGCTTCCTGCGCGTTGGTGATCCAAGGGAACCCTCAATGACGTCAGCATGCCTCGCGCGCTGACGTCATTGATGACACAAGGGGGGGGGCAGGGGGAGGCAGGGGAAGGTCTTCCCCTGCCTTCCCCAGGAAAACAACCCCGATCAGCTGCCCACCGGGGAGCGCCAGCGCTTCCCCCGTGGGTGGGTGTCATGACAAGCTGGGCTCGTCATGAGCACACGGCGACTGTGTGTCATGACGAGCCCAGCTCATCATGAGCACCGAAGGGGTTAATAATGTTTGAAGATTCTACTATATGAAGTAACGGAGTTGCCAACAATGGAATGGAACTCGTGCCTATTGAAATTGTACAACAACAAACCACAAATGAAACACATATCTCAAGTTGGCCTAATGCCAACATCTAGGTGAATATGCCTCAAAACGAATCATCTGCCCGTTCAACAAAACCTGCTGAGCTACCAAAGATAGATCAAACAGCGTCTGGCTACTTCATCGATTTTGATACCTTCCCTCTGGATCCGAATGAATCTGAGTCACCGCTAGCTTCTGTTTCCTGCAAAGAAAAAGTATATAACATCTACCTTTGGCTTGGGGTAGTAACTGTCTTTTTCTTGCTTTTGAATGGACATTATCTCCCAGAACGCTCCACAGTATAACATTTGAACTTGGTCCTGAAACCTCATACGTCATTTCATCTTGAAAGAAGAGACCTGTCCTATGTGAACAATACAGCAGTTCCAGTTCCTGGAGGAATAGTTTGGGACAAGGTTCCCTGTGATGTATTTGGTCCCACTGAACGTTTGAAAATACCACATATTTAAAATTCCTTTAAATGATTGTGAGGTGTGTTCTAGAGAACTGTACTCTCCCTCTTTCTTTTTACTTATATTGTAGGAAATTGGGTTACTGGTTGAGGGGGAGTCAATCCCTACTCAAGCAACAAACACAGTCTTGTCACTGTGAAACACAAGCAAATCTGTGCTTAACCCTCTATTATCTTGGCACAGAAGTAGACAGGTTAAACTTAGAGGCAATGTGTAAAGTATTGATGCAGCACACAAACAGTAATAAAGTGAAAACAGAACACAAGAAAAATCTCACAACAATTTAGAAAAATAGAGTAAACTGTAATACATTAGTTGACACCAAAAGAACAAAAATCTAATCAATAGAAAGAAAAATTAGTGCCTATAAGCACAATGCACCTACTGTGGGTCTCTAGCCGTACCGAACTGGAACAAGTTCAGGGCGACTGCGATGGAATGAGGGCCGACCACAGGGACCATGTTAGATCCACTGAACAAAGTATCTTAAATCTTCATGACAGAGGGTTGTGAGGTCCTGCATTGATAATGCCGCACACAGTAGTTATTCAGGGTTGTGATATGAAATCCTGTGTCAGGAATGCATTGCGCAATGGCGGTTCTAAGGATCTGCAGAACGGTGATGTGAGGTCATGTGTCAAGGATGCATTGGAAAGCAGCAGATCTGAGGAGCTGCGAGTCTGCAATGTGAGGTTCTGTGTCAAGGATGTATTGTGTAGTGGCTGTTCTGATGGGCTGTGAGATGCTGCATCAGGGATACATCATGAGGCAGTGGTTCCGATGCAAGGCTGCGAGGTGATGCATTGAGCTGCATCAGTTCTGCTTGGACCACAGCTGGGCTGGCAGAACACCTTCAGGCCCACTTCCACTTTGAGGGCAAGACTCACAGCAGGGAGTGTCCAGGTACAGGTAACAAAGGCTCTGATCAGGAGACCAGCCAATTAGTCCTTGCAGCCACTTTGGTGGTCCTGGGTTCAAGATGCAGGTCCAGTCCTTCCCACTCAGACAGTTTATCCCAAGGGGGTGCTCAAATAACCCTATTGAGTTTTGGGTGGTTATGTAGAAGAACAATAACTGTGACTCTAGTGGGATAAATTTAAACCCTTTAGTCTACATACATAAATTATTATTGGATATTACTGTCATTTGTCATCATCTATGTCAAATATACTCTTTCTCCAGACACCTCCTGCAGTGTTGCCTAATATCCAATGGCCTATTTGTACATACTTCCAAAAATCAAGCTATGAATTCATCCTTAAAACTGCAGTCACACTGTCCTCATATAAATATCTCAATAACCAGACAGCCCAATGCACCACTTCTGCCGGATCCCTCATGAGATAGTCCACTTTCAAATCAATATAGTCGTCGCCTAATTTTCACATACTAAACATCCAATGTCATTAGGCCAGCAGTCCATGAATTATTCATCCTTTTTCAATTATTTCCATGAACTCCTCCCATTATGTAGTCAATGCATTTCGGCCCATTGATTTCTGATTTCTTTATCACTGTACAAGGGAATGTAAACCTGCTGGAGTGGCCCTCAGCTGTTAATACTCTTCCCCCTGGTATGTAGGCAATCAGAATCTCTAGCTCTGTCTTTCCACACTGAAATAAAATCTATTTCACTTTAATATCTGCGGCGCAAAAACATTGTAAACCCATGTTACTGAGTGCCAGAAAGTAGTACATTAGAACACCTCAGAGGGTAAACAATATTTCAAACAGACACTCTAAATCAACAGACCAGCCGCTTTGTCACCGCGGCTTCTAATTACAATGATATGAAGAATTACCATGCTAATTACTCACAGTAAATCAAATTTGAGTTCAAAAGGAGACCGTGTAGAAGTGTGGGCCATGGGAAAGGCAAAGGACCGCCGACCGTATTACGAGTTGAACTTCTGTTACACGAGTTCAGCTCGTAATATAGGCAGCGGTCCTTCCAAACCCGTGATCAGGCCCCTACACTTTCTCTACTGTTGCTAAGATTGGAAATGGGCTAGTAAATCTAGCCCCTTGATAGTCCAACACTTCTCTTACTTTTGCCTATATTGGAGTGGGAATAGTAAATCTGAACCCTCCAAAAAGTTCAACACTTTCCCTCTTTTGCTTGGATTGGAGTGTGGATAGTAAATGTGAACTCAACTTCCCCTTCTGTTGACAAGATGCTGGAGGTAGTTGTGAATTTTACCTCATCATTTTCTTTTTATTTGATTTGTCTGTTATTTGAATTAAGATAGTTGTATTTTTAAAAGGTAGCTTTGTAAATTATTGTAATTTTTTTGGTTCATTTTTTTTAAAGATGTCATTTTATATATTTTAAATCTTTTGATATTTAGGGGCCGATTACGATGTCGGTCGGAAATCCTCTGACCGCTAGTCGAAAGCTTTCCTACCGCAGTCAGAGGCTTTCCGACCAACACGGTCAGTTTGCGTTCCAACCTCCTGATTACTATGTTGGCGGTCGGAACCTAAACCGTCCGATCATTCCGACTCGGTTCTGGCCAGCTCTCAGATGCCTTCCTGCAGTCCACTGCCGATATAACTTTGAAAGTCATAATCAGCAAAACGGTGAACCGCCACCCCTGTGCCACCATGAGACCGCCAGACTCGTAATCAGGCCTAAGGATTTTAGAAAGGTCTGATTTACTGTATCCACTCCTATATTTTTGACTAAAATGTTTAAAAATAGACTACAACTATTTGAAACATTTAAAATAATAAGTGTTCATTAAATTAAAAAAAAAAAAAAAATGTAAAGAATATACACATTTTATATTACAAATAATATAAGTAGAATTAAAAGCACTCATTCCCTACTACAATAAAAAAACAATTACAATGAATTTAAAAAGAAATTAATAAGTTAATCAAAATAAAAAATATTTATAATAAGTTAGTTGTTAAAACAATCAGAAGTTAAACAATGAATACACATAAAATAAATCAACACAATGTAATGATTTAAACTAGTCAAAGATCAATAATTAATTAAAGTTCAGCAAATAATTTAAATTACTTAATCAATTAATTAATTTGCACACTTAATTATCAATTCAAAGTTAAATTGCATAACAATACCTATACTTTTAAAATATAAATTTACATTTGAAAAACACCCATTGTCCGTGTCCAAAAATCCTCTACAAATCCAACAGTCCCCTACTAAAATAACAATTGATATTTACATTAAAAATAAAAATATTATGGAAAAAACGTACTGATTATATTACAACAAATTAAACACAAATATTGGTCTATTACTAATTACTCATAATACTAAATAACTAATATTTATGACAGTAAATAAAACAATATCATATACATCTTTAATTAAAAAACAATCTTAAAGTCCAAAAAACTTGCTAGTTTACCTTATCTATTTCGTCCAACTATACTTTTAGATTCACAATATTTTTTACACAATATTTGTGAACCACAATATTTTGTCGAGTACTGCTAAAATCACAGGTTTCAGCAAGGGAATATTCCAGAGTCTGTGGGCATCGATAAAAGTCCAATCATCCAGTGTTCCTACGTTTGTCCCAAAATGATACCCTACTTGAGTGGATGGACCCATACCTGTGACAGCTGGTCAAAACTTGGAACAGGTGATGGCAATGTAGTATCAATATGGTCTTCATGATTAGAGTTTTGGTCCTTTCCTATGACATATGGTAAACAGGTCAACCCACACACGGAATTTTGGAAATGCAGGCTTTGGCCATTGGTTCGAAGTTCCTGATATTTCTGTCACATAAATATGGAAAAATAGTGTTTTTGACACACACCCTGATGTGGATGATGCATTTTGGGTTGGAAATGGTGTGGGGAAGTTCATAAGGTATTTTGGGTAGAAAAAGGTGTGTGGATGCAAGCCACAGCACCCTGCAGTCCACTTTCTCACTTAGGTTTTATAAATACCCTAGTTTGGTAGGGTTATTTGGGTGCTTTCCAACCCCAGGCCAGAATGCTGCATCCATCAGCAACATAGAGAAAGAGGTAATTGGTTTATGCATATTTTGGATGTTCTGGGCATTGAATGAACTAGAATAAATGAAAGCCACGGTGCAGAGACAGAATATTGAGTAAAAATTATCAAGTTGCACAAATATCGAGTCATTCTTATCGTGGATCAAAAATATCGACAGCAAGAATATCGTGGTCCAGAATATCGATATAAGGTCATTAATATCGATTTTGAAAATATTGAAGTGTATAATATCGATTGCAAAAATTTGCTTGTTAAAAATATCGTTTTTTTATTAATGTTATTTATTTTAGTATAGATTTTATATGCATTAATATATGTTTTTTGTATAAAAATTGTTTTTATTTTTAATACATGAGATAATATGTGTAGTAGTTATTAATTTTTTTATTTGAATTTTACGTTTTTAGTTCTGTAGCAGGTTGTGGGTTTGTAGGGGAATAGGGTGGGAAGTAATTTAATTATATTAATTTAATTGAGATGTTACATTGTTAAATGTGTAAAGTAATTTATTAATAATTAATCATTGGTTGGTAATTAATTTTAATTAATTAATTGGTGAATTATTATGGTAAATGTGTAATTAATTTTAGGTGTGTGTTGTGGTGTTTATAGGTGTTTATAGGGTGGGAAGTAATTTATTTTTCATTTCTGAATTGGTAATAGTTTGTTAATTAATTGTAATTAATGAATTGGTAATTAATTATGGTAGTTGTGTAATTAATTTTAGGTATTTGTTGTGTTGTTTATAGGTGTAAAAGGTGGGCAGTAATATACTTATAATTTATGAAACTGTGCATGCTTGGATCGGAGGGACCCATGCGCACCTCCCAGGACGGTTTCGGAGTGCGCTGGGTAAAGGGGGGCCTGTTCTGGCACCCTGAAGTCCGATTCTGACAGCTGCTTACACTCGCTGAGACAGAGTTAATACAGCTGTCCGAATCGTGCATCATACTCACCCGTTTGTAATCCGGCTCCATTGCGCTGCATGATTTGGCATGAGTCGGACGGATAGATTCTGGTTTGTAAATGATTCGGTCGGCACGGACTCGATCTTCACATCGTACTTGGTGGTTTGCAACGGGAGATGATTCGGACCGAAAAATAGGCTCCAAATCAGATTTGCTCTTCACAAATACCATTTGGAGGCCCCATAAATGTTAATTAATGTAAATTATTTGATAATAATTTTGTGTATTTGTTTATTTTTTGTGTGTTGTTTTTACTTTTAAATGGGTAAAGTGTGGGTATTATTTAAATATTAGCTGTTAATAGTAATAGTTTTTACTTGAAAAATACGTTTTAAATGTGTTTTTTTATTTTATAGTTTAATTTAGGTGTGTTTTGTGGATATTATAGTGTAAAAGTGTATAGAGTTAATGTCTATTCATTTTTCTATTAATATTAGCTTTTGAATTGATTATTAATTATGATAATTATGGAAATACATTTAATGTAACATTTTGAAATGTTTTGTTGGTGTGGTGTTTAGGGTAGAAAATAAAATAAATACATTTATGTTTTAATGACTTTTTTGATTTGTAAACATTTTCTAGTTTAAAACAATTATTTTTTATAAATGTATTTATTATTTTATTTGATGTAATCTTTGTAGGTTTTTGTTATTGGCAATTACTATTATAATATGTGTTCTTTTTACATGTTTAATATGTTTTATTTTTATTTTTTAAATATTGTTTTTACATGTTTTATTTTTTATAAATGTTTGAGTGTGAATAGTAATTTTTCCCGTCCGCTATCCAACACTTTCCCGACTCCTGCTCTCACTGTAGTGGGAATAGTAAATTTTACCCCTCCGCTTTCCAATACTTTTCCTACTTTTGCACTCACTGGAGTTGGAATAGTAATGTTTAACCCTCCGCTATCCAGCACCTTCCCTACTGTTGCACTCACTGGAGTTGGAATAGTAATTTTTTCCCCTCTGCTATCCAACACTTTCCCTACTGTTGCTTTTACTGGAGTGGGAATAGTAATTTTTACCCCTGCGTTATCTAACACTTTCCCTACTGTTGCACTCACTGGAGTTGGAAAGTAAATTTAATTTCTCAGCGATACAGCACTTACCCTACCTTTGCACTCGATGCAGTGGGAATAGTTATTTTTACCCCTTTACTATCCAACACTTTTGCACTGATTGTATTGTGAAATGTAAGGTTTTTTTTGTTATTGTTTAATGTTTTAATTTATTTTAGATTTTTGTTTATTTAGATTTTAAATCATTAATATATATTTTTATTTTTTATATTATTTTAAACTTTTAACATAAGTAAAAAATAATAGTTTATTAATAGTTTTAAAGTAAATATATATGTATAAATTATTATGTTTGTGTTTATTCTTTTGTATTGAATTTATTTGTTATATTTCATTAAAATGTATATTAAATAAATTTTATTTTGTTGATATGATATTTAATATTTAATGTATTTGATATATAATATTTTATTAACTATTTATTTAAAAGTAGATATTTTATACATCTATATGTTTACATCGACATTTTTTTGTCAATATTTTTGTAATTACCTCTTTAAGTATAGAAGACAATATATTTGCTGTCTACATTTTTTTTCGATATTTTGAACATCGATATTTTTTACTTCGATGTTGTGTCAGTCAACCAAAAGCCACATCACACTAGCGTCCCATATGTCTCTTGGTTTCAGAAATGCCAAAAGTTGACCTGGTTCCTTTGGAGCTCGCCAACACTAGGCCAAAATACTGAAGCCACCATTTCTGGAAATAGGGAGGCAGATGCGTTTTAGGCATATTTTTGACATATGCTGGCATTTATAGAAGAAACATTTGCAGGCCATCCCACCACTGACCCCTTTGGGTCTTTAAGTTTCAGAAATGCTATGGTTAGTAGGGTTCACTAGGTGCAGGCCAACCCTTCGCCAAAAGGCTGCAGCCATCCCCTGTGGCAAGAGAGGAATTGAGCATTTTAGGCACAGTTTAGCCATTTAGTGAATTAAAACATACAGAGATCCATGAAAGTTACAGCGCATCAAGGATTCAGAAATGAATAGGATTGGTAGGGTTCCCTGGGTGCCAGCTGACTAAGGGCCCGATTACAAGTTTGGCAGTGTGGGAGCAGGACCACCACGCCGCCACCCTGCTCCCACACCACCAAACCCATGTGCACATTGCCCAGCATATTACAGATTTACAGTCACTGGCGGGCGGTGCTTTGGCGGTGCCTATGAAATAGGCACTGCAATGGGAATGTCAAAGGAAGTACCTGCATGGCATGGACTGGTGCAGTTCATGCAGTGCAGGTACTGGGGTGCAACATGTGCCTTCCTGCATTCACCCCATGGACCTGACCTGAGGAAAAAGGGTCCTTTTTGTTTCCTCTCTGCCATGGTTTTCATGGAGTAGAACCGCCATGAAAACCGTGGCAGAGAGGAAAGATCACCAGGGATCTCTGTTCTCTGGCAGTTGTGGCAGTGCAATGGCAGTCTGACCACCCAATTTGTAATAGGGCAGTCGGACCTCTGTAGTCACAATCAGGCCCTACGGGTTTAAATTCTGCAACCATTTTTCATTTCAAGGAAGAGCAAACTGGGATTTCTATGGGCATAATTTCGACATATGGACTGGAAGAGAGTGGATAGACCCCTCATTGTGCCACTCCCTGCTTGCAGAAATGCCATCTGATGCCCAGGGATGAGACCCATTGCAAAGATGGTCGAAGGCTTCAGTCCATACTTTTTCACATTTTTCCATAGTAGTCTGGTGTGACTTTCTTGGGGTGTGTAGCCCCTATCTGCACCCCCACTCCCAGGGCAATTAGATCATCCACCAGAGCATCAGGGGGAAAAGTGAGAAACATAACTGGGAACGGGGCTTGCCTGCCGGGGCACTGTACTATATCTCTCAGCCCCAGGCACCAAACAGTCTTTCTGCCCCCTTAAGAGGAATGTTGTAGGGTTCACCTCCTACCATCCTGCTTGAAAGAGCAGGCAGCCCAATAGATCCCAAAGATTGGTGTCTAAAAAAAAGCATGGTGTAGGGCATCTGACCATCTTGGCATCAGGTTACACGCTAGGCACCAGATGGTCTTTTTGTCAAATAGGATAATACGTTTTTAAGTATCTTATTGGAAATGTAGCCCAATTAAAATTTCATAGCCCCCAACAATCACAGGCATTAACTAACTTTCACGCATTGGCGGGAAAGGCATAATGACTGTCCAAGCCTCTTCTAGAGATAATGTGTATCAGATAATGATCATTTCTACCAGAGATTGCGGGAGTATATTTATCAGTGACTTCTGGAGCCCCCATACCCAAAAGTTGGACACACATAAGAATTCTGCACCAGTAGCGGTACGTGGAGGGAGTTCGGTGGGCAGTGAGGCGGGGGAGGGGCAGGGTGGGGTAATGTAAACACTGGAATATGGATGAACGGAGGTAAGTAGACATTTAAATAAATAAAACGAATTCCTTTGCGCGCGCTGCATCGCAAAATGCCCCGCCCCGCCTCACTGCCCCACCGAACTCCCTCCACGGACCGCTACTGTTCACTATATAGTTTTAAAATAAAAATACTATCAAACATTAAAGCCCAGTTCCAATGCTGATTATAAAAAGTAAGTATTAATGCAGAAATAAAAATAATGCTGAAAAACAAAAATGCAATAGATGTAATTGCCTTTAGCTAATGCCTACATTAGCACCAAAAATGCCATATTAATGGGCATCATAGATGGCCTCTTTGCATGCATAACTTCTCATGGTTATCATGGCATTGAGCAATTTCAGTCTATGCCTCTATTTTATCCTGCTATGCTTGAGAAAGCGACAGATAGCACTGGCCTGCACCTGCCTCAAACATGCTGCTGATAACTTTGATGTTCTCCCGAAATGCTGAAGTTTCTCTCACAGCTATAATGCTTGTGCATCCAATGCATAAATGATTTCACAGCATTAAGATGTGAACTCTTTTAGGTATAAAAAAGAAATGTATGACATTCTCCTGAATATTTTCCTAAGGATATTGTGCTTTATAATTCATAACATATTAGTAAACGATGCACAATGAACCTGTATCAGATCATCACCCTGTATAATGAGTACAAGAAAATACATAATAAGCAAACTCATGTATTTATAATGAATGCAAAAAATGCCATGAGAGGCTCCTAAGCAGAATAAATAAACAGCATATGACGGTAAACAATTATAGTGAATATATGTATCCAAAAGGATTAAAAAGCAAATATCTGGTGACAGATGGGTGCACATGAACTACCAGCAGCAACTCTTTGTTATATCATGTTTTACTGATCTAATTTTGTTCTGAAATTCTAATGTCATAATGAAAGGAGAGACTTTTAGATCTGAGGTGTCAAAGAAAGAATCCAGGATAGACGGTCTTGATATGTGGCAAGTCATGCTGTTAATGGAAGATGCAGAGATGTAGGTAGGGTGCATCGTCTTGAGGTAATCGCTTTAGATGTCAGTAAATGGTTAAATAACAGAGACATAGATTTCCCGGGTGAATAAGAAATTAGATTTAGCACTGAATGTGGAAACCATGGTGTGGTGGTTGCAATAGGTGACCCATGTGAGACCAGCAATAGCACCTCCACAATGGCGGAGGAGCATCACCCCACTGCCTCAGAGCCAGCAACTGAAAAAACCCCCAATATTTTTGTATTGTTTTATTTTTCAGCTGCTGGCTCTGAGCCAGCGCGTGTAGGGAGGAGCAGGGACAGGCCATGGGAGGGGGAGGTAGGAGTGTTGTGCACTATTAAGTGCGCTTGTCTGTAAGGCCGGCCAAACAGACATGCGCACTTCTCAAACCCGCTGTATTGTACAGCCGGGTTAAAGAAAGGCAAAGATTCCCTGTCCCTGAGTGGAGCATAAAACCAGCCTGCCCATGCTGCTCTAATAGTATGAGAGCAGCGTCTGGATTCGAATGGGAGTCTGTTGTCCCAGGGACTGCCGGGAGCAGCAGAACGATTGAGCCCTGAAGCGTGAGGCAGCCACAGGAATAGGTACGTTTTAAAAAAATGTAATTGATTTTCCCCCTAACACCCTAACACCCTCTCACCATCTGATGCTCCTGGTGTCCTGCCACCCCACTACTCCATAGTGGCAATAGCCATGACTGTGTGAGACACATCTTGATACATCCAAGAATGGTGGTTGTTGTACATGCGTAAATTATGGCACATGTGTGAGTACAAGGAGAAATTCTAAACAAGCAGCTTTAATGATGGGCAACTGTCCAGTATTGCTGTATGCTTGATGTAGTGCTATTTGCAAAATCAGATCCCATTGAACCAAAGGAAACAAAGCTTGTTGCTCTAATAAAATATCCAAGATGATGATCTGCTGGTAATTCAAGTACTGAAAGAGATGTGTTACTTAAGGTGGTTGAAGCCTATGAAAACCCTGAGCTCATTGTTCACTTACACTGAAAAGTAGATCTGCTCCCAGTGGAAATCTGTAGCCTGGTGACAGTGCACTTCACATAGATATGTTTTACTGTCATTCAGATTGTCTTGAAAATATTATGAGCATAGCAATAATGATACCAATGAAGACAGTTGATATTCCACTGAAGAAGCTCGAAAACAGTGAAGTTAAAAGATAGACACAGTGAAAAATAGTTTTAAAGTCAGTCAACAATGGAGATCCATTTAAAAAATGTGTGAAACACCAGTTGTTTTAGAAGCATGTACACAAAACCAAGGAGAACAGAAACATCTGTTGTAAAATTGATGTGCAAAATATGCTGTTTCTCCTCTGCAGAGCACAATGCTTGAAAGTCAAATGTTTCCCCTGCTGAGTTGAAAGACAAATATTTTTATGTTAGAATATCGAGAAACGTATTCAAGTTATCATCTAGCATTTTTGTTGGATTGACCTATGGCCATATACCAATACCAGGAGTCCTCCTTGTACAACATTGTACCATTCTCTGAACCCTTATGAGAAAAAATGTATTCTTGGGTCAATCTGATGCATGCAGTATATAGGAAACATTGTTTAAAATGGTAGAGTATGTAGAAATAAAAGAAGCAGGTGCACCTAGTACCTTACAGGCAAGCCCAAGCTTAGAGGGGTTACAAAAATCATGAATTGTGATCCTATCGCACAGAAGTGAATTCCCTAAAGGATGAGCACGAGAAGAGATGTCAATGAAAATAGGATTTCCACTGGAATAATAATGAACTTTGAAAAGGAAAACGTGATGAATTTGTAATAAATGTGTGATGTATATGTTCATACCACGAAACATTGGTCTATTTCTGAAAGCCATTAACCCAAAAGGGAATGCAAGGTAAGAAACTAAATTCATGCAAGAGCCATATTAAATGTGGATCATCTGCACATGAAAAGGTGATACTGTCAGTCTGCTGAATACAGATATGAATGTAGGACGCCTCCTTTTCATCAATAGGTTTTTGCTCTGCAATAAAAAAATAAGGTAGAAATAGAAGCAAGCCCAACTTAGGGCCCGATTCAGATCTCGCTTGGTAAGCCCTCCATACGAATCAGACCTAGAGGGCTTTCCAAGCGAGACGTGCTTTGCGAGTCCAACCGAGTGAGTACAATGCAACTACATGGTTACGGACTTGGTTCGGCTGGACTCCCATAGCACTCTAAGGGAGCTTGTGTACGGACATGTACACAGGCTCTTATAGCAAAAAAGGGGTGGATTGGGAAAGCGTACACACTGTGGCGGGCACCCCATTTTGCCTGCCACACTGTGCATGCTTGGATCGGGGGAAACCATGCACACCCCCATTGATGGATTTGGAGTGCTCTGGGTCAAGGGGGGCCTGCTCTGGCCCCCTGAATTCGATTCCAACAGCTGCTTACACCCGCTGAGACCAAGTCAATACAGCTGTCCAATTCGTGCATCGTACTCGCCCGTTTGGAATACGGCCCCATTGCGTGGCACGATTTGGCTCCTCACGAATCAGATGGATAGATTCGGGTCTGTAAACTATTCGATCGCCGCCAACGCGATCTTCGCATCGTACTTGGTCGTTTGTAACGGGGGACGATTCGGACGGAAAGATAGGCTCCGAATCAGATTTGCAGTTTATGAATCCCGTTTGGAGGCTTTTCTCACGTGATCGGAATCAGCCCCTTAGTTGTATTAGACCATGCCTCTAAGCTTATACCTGTAGCAAATATTTTAAATCTTCTTAAGAATGTTTAAAGCAGAAGATGTGATATGAGATACTTTAGTCATATTTGGATGCAGTGGGGAAACCATTATCAATGACTTTCAATGTAGTCTTCATATGTTCTCTGTCAACCTTCCTTAATCTTTCAACATCTTCTCCTGCCAAATAAGCTCTATTCTCTTCAAAAGCAGCATTGATTAATGTTGCAATAATTGCCCTTTTTCTCAAGGAATTTGGACAAAAAAGAAAATCAATCAAGTTGATATCATTCTTTATTTTTAAATGTATTTCATCACAACACTGAGCCTTGAGTGTGACAGCCGTGGACTGGCATGATTTGCCTACGCTAAATATAGTCACTGTTATATGAGAAAAAGTAGAACATCTAGGATTGTTGCAGGGATTCTACTTGGAAGCTGAACTGTGCTTGGGAGAACTGAGTCTCTCTACCACGTCAGTACCTGCAGGCCCAAATCCGTCTAGCTCACAGTGCCTCACCTGAACTCCTAACCTTTCCAAAGTAGCTAATCATTTTGGCAAACCTAGAACATGAACCTTTAGTCCCCTAGGGAACTGTGGAAATGGATCATCACCTTTCGTTTCCTACTCATGCATCTCTATAGTAAACAAAGGCAAGACACAAAGAAAGTATACAATATATGTATTGAAACTATCGTAGTCTATTTTGAAGCAAGTGTACAGCAAAGAGTAAACAAATACAACTGAGCAACGTAATCAACATTACTAGCAGGCTGTATACAATGAACAACCCAACCATGGCAACTAATATACCTATTTAGGTCTACCCTCACTATCTGAGCACAGGGATATATTAGTGATCTCTGGATTAGCAATGGACCCATGTCTGGTGTGTGTAGTTAGGTGGTCTACTTCATAGGTGTAAACTCAGTATGAAAGGGTGCTGCCTCCATTCCAGGACCGGTATCTCTGCTTGAATTCTCCTCTCTGCCACCCAAGAGGGTGAGACACCATTTAAATGAAAAGATATACTGTGTTAGAAAACTGCAGCGTGTTATGTCAAAAAATGTTTGGAGATGTTGCTGACTGGGCACAAGAAAACAGTACCATGTTGTTCGACTAGGGTACGAGATGTTTTAAACTAAATCCCAAGAAGAGTAACTGAATAGCAATTAGTATGTGCAGTGTATTTCTAAAATAATATAATGTAACAAAAACAAATACATTATGTTTGGCATTGTAAAGGAGAGGCAGCCTAAGACAGCTAATACATGCAACTAAAGGAAGAACCAAAAAGGGACCGAAAGGAAAATCACTACAGGATTAGGTCTATATGCCAAAAGGCCAGTAGCTTCAAACAATAACCTTTGCATACATATATTATCACCTTGTGGCCATACAACTAACCCAATCAAATCATACAGTGTCATGCCAAAGGCACTATTTTGAATTGTTTTACTTATGTCATCATCAGACACGTTCCTTTCATTTGACAAGATTTTGTACCCCAAACGATTTTATCTTGCATGACCAATTCCAGAAATGATTCAAGAAACAACCTTTAAGTCAGTTGATTAAAATTGTAATATATTTTTCAGGCACATGTCAGATCTGTTGCCATGATTTAAATAGGTAAAGCACCTTTCAAATGCCTTAGATCTATCTATTGACGGTACCTGACAGTATTCCCATTGTACTAGAACTAGAAGATCAATGAATGTAGTGTTGACCATAAATTTAGAAATAAACTAATTCTCTATAATTATGGGCATTCAGATAAGGGTCTTCGTTGTCAAATGAAGCATATGAATCAATCAATCGGGGGTTTAAATGGGCAACTCACCGGTGAGGGTCTCAAGGCGCTGGGGGGTCTGCTCCGGTTCAGCCGAACAGCCAGGCCTTGAGGCTCTTCCTAAAGGTGTGCGGAGTAGGGGAGCATCTGATGTTGACTGGGAGCTCGCTACAGGCTGTGGCTGAGATGTAGTAGAAAGCTCTTCCACCCGCTCTGGTTCTGCAGATGCATGGGGTTTCTGCCAGGGCGAGGTCAGCGGAGCGTAGGTTTCTTTTGAGTACGTGGAAGGAGACTCTTTCGTTGAGGTATTTGGGTCTGAGTGTTGTGGAGGGATTTGTAGGCATGGGTGAGTAGATTGAAAGTTACTCTCTTCTCGACGGAGAGCCAGTGGAGGTCTCGCAGCTGTTGGGTGATGTGCTCATGTCATGGGATGCCGAGGACGAGTCTGGCCGTGGTGTTCTGGAAGCTGTGCACTTTTAAGGTCGAGCTTAGAGGCAGCGTGCACGCGCTGTGATACTTGTTGTGGAATATAGAATAGAAGCCCCGCCCACTCTCCGCCCATATTTGTCATTGACTTGTGTCATTGTCCTTCAAAATGCTGGCTTCTCAATCCTTAGCAGGCTTGTTATTCCCTCCTTAGTACCGCCTTGTCTTCATTTGTTACCTCCCATGGCGACTGGCCCCTTTACTGCTACACCTTCTTTAGTCTGTCAGTACTATTTTCATTAATGAGTTTCTCTTACTGCAGGCAGCACATGGACATCCGCTTTCTATTACAACACGAGCGCCTGATATTATCTCAATCCCCCACCCATCCCGCTTAATCTATCTCTGTTGCCCTCATGTCTGCCAGAGAGTTGCTTTCATCTCCTGCGGCCGTAGTCCTAAAACGTGCTCCTTAGGCTGGTTGGTCTCAGTAGGCCCTGGGACTCTCGCCGCCTACTGTGCCTTATGAAACAAAACAAATCCACAATGACAGTGTCCTCTTCTGTAGATGAATAAGTCACCCACCCACCTCTCAGCATGCTGCTCGGTTGTTCTCCAGCAGAAGCAGTACAGGGCGAGGTCTCTCATCCGAGCACCTGGGAGTAGCCTGGGGTTGGTGTTTAGTTTGTGGTTTGCCAGCAAATACATGGTAGTGTCCAGTCGAAAAAGCTAATTTACATCTTCTCATAAATGGCCCTGGAAATCTATCTCACTGCCAGTACGGGTTTTAGGGTCTGTCTCACCTCTGCATCAGCAGGCACAGCCACATTTTGTATTTCTGTTACAAAATTCAAAGCCGGCTCTGTAAAAAGACAATTTGTGTAACTGAACAGGTTCTCACATAAAGCTCTCCAATACCTTTGGATCGAGTGTGCGCTATATAGATCTGCACAAAAAAAATAATTCTGCAAGAGAGCCCAATGGGAAGGGTCACCTTGGATTCAGATTCGGATCAGAGTACAGGCCGCCCCCTCTGCAAAGAGTCACATTGTACAAGCGAGGGGTGGCGTCTGGTGATGTGGGTGCTACCTGCAGTCCAGCCAGGCACAGGGGCACAGAGGCTGGATAAAGGGGATTGCCTGGACACACACTGCCGTGGAGGTATATACGCAAGCAGGACTGGCGCCAGAGGGACTGGTTGCGGACCCCACACCGAGCCAGGCACAGTGAACTTTACACAAAATTCTTCAGACACGTACAGTGTGGTGTGCCGTCTCATTTTAGATTATAGCGCTGCATCCTGCCTTAGTGTGCTTTCGAGATCACGAGTAAAAGTTGAGACTCCACAGCAGACCCTACTGCTGAGATAACAAGGAGCTTGTGCTTAAAGGGCCATATCCTCAAGGAGCTGTCGCAGAGTTAACAGCACTTTAGGGCAGCCAAAGTTGCGATAAATGTATCACCCCATTCACAAGCTGGTGCCAACAGCCCATAACACCAGTTTGTCTGTGATAGCAGCTGCAAAAAACATCGCCACAGATGACCCCGGCAACTATCGCTAATGAGATGCAGAGTAGGCGTTCCCGTGCCAAAAGCTGCGAAAACACCACTCCACAACATTCCCAACAACCAGACAGATCGGCAAAAAGACCACGAAACAGGCGATAAGGCAAGTTAGCACCAGGAAGCTAACACCTGCTCTGACCTGGCTCAAAGTCTGACGGCAGCCTGCACCACAAAAGGGAGCACAGCCCAGACCCACACCTGAAGAACAAGAGATGCCATGGAGCCACTGAACATGCGGGCCAGACACCCAAGAGGGCCACAACACCCACCACCACCCCCCAAGACCACACCCCACCACCCACACACCCACCTCCCCCCCAGACTAACACTGAGGCAGCGCAGACAAAGACAGCTACCCTCCCAAAATGCACCAACCACACAGACCCAACACCAGAGAATGTCATTGCCCACTACATGCCCAAAGGGACAGCCCTCCTCTGCATCCTGACCACCATTGCCCACAGGCTGACGGTACCAATACAGCGGACAACCAACATCCTACCTCAGACAAAGCTGCTGGCCGTGCTGCACGTGTTGGCCTCTGGTACCCTTCAACCAACATCCGCCTGAGACGGAGGAGTCACACAGCCAGGGCAATCCAAGTCCCTCACAACGGCCATAGATGACACCACAAGCTTGGAACCCCGCAATCTATACTTCCCACACACTGCGCAGGAACAGCCGGAGACCAAGCAAGGCGTGTACGCCACAGATGGCTTCCCGCACATGTCAGGGGGCAATTGACTGCACACATATCCTACTAGTGGCCCCTGGCAACACTGCACACAAGAAGTGCAACAGAAAGCGCACGTATCCCACCAATGTCCAGGCAATAGTGGACCACCTTGGAATCTCTGCCAACGCACCCGCAAACCACCCAGGCAGTGTGCATGAGTCCTACACCTTCCGACAGTCCATCATCAACCTGCGCCACCAGGATGGCAGCCACGGAAATGCTCTGTTTGTTGGCCAATAGCAAATGCACACACCACACACCTCAACTCCACAATCATGCAACTCACAACACTGGGAATGCACACATCACAAGTTCATATACAACATGCACACCCACCAGACACGAGAGTACAACTCACTGTGGGAACCTGGGCCAGCCATGTACATTAGCCATCAACGGCATGGCACCTCGACCACACAATAGCAGAATGTCGGAAGTAGTGGGGACCAGGCATGTGCGAAGGAGGCAACCAACCCATCAATGAGACTGTACACAATGCCAAGTGTGGCTTGGATGTGATGGCCAGACTGCAGTATGCAGACCACACACATATCCATGTCGACATACACCGCTGGTGTTTGGAGTGTACGGGACAGTGGACGCAACCATGTCACCCCAGCCAGTGGGGAAGATCGCGAGAATGTGGCTTGTTACGTCCCCCCCTAAGCATGAGCGGAGTGGGCTTGCCCAGCATACACCAGGCCAGCGTAGGGGTGTGAATAAAAGGCACATAACTCTGGGTGTGGCCCTCTTACGGAATGCCCATCATCTCTGCCAGGGTGGCGCCTCTCACCCCGCCATGAGGCCGATGCCGTGAGTGGAGTCACCATCGATCCTGTGCGCCTGCTGCACCCAGGAACGCTGGATTCTGAACCAGTCCTGCATGCCCCTGCGCACACAGGCCTCAATGCCCACCTGCCGACCCCCGCGTGTGTCGAAGAGGGCCCACCACGTGCCGGTGCAATCTCCAAGCCCGAGGCCTGCAACCGTGGCAGCCACCCCAGACCACCACAGCCTCCGCAACACAGGCCCGCAGTACTCCTTACTCGTTGACCTACTCCACCGGCATGCACAGCGGACAAGTAGGTCACACATTTGGAACAGAGTCTTGATCACACCATGGCAGTGAACATTATTTAAGGCAGAGTTTATGTCACTATACTCCCTTTGATGTGGTGCCACCAAGTCTGTGCATAGCATTACAACGACACGTGTCTGTGGGCCCACGCAGACTACTGCCCTCGGCCTATGCTGCACACGAGTAGGTCACAGATTTGGAACTGAACATCGATCATTCAGAGGCCGAACATATTGCACGCAAGGAGAGGCATAAGAGGATGATCTGCTGCAGTCCGGAGGGAATAGGATCATCGTTACAGAGGTGATCAAACACTACCGACAACTGCTCTGGTGTCACTAACTCTGTGCATCGCCAGCCAACGACACATGGAGGTGGGCCACTGCTGACCGCTGCCTACAGCCTACACTGCGGTCCAGTAGGTCACAGAGTCTTGATTTAGCGATGGCAGAGTTCATAACAGTGTACCGACATCATCGCAGACTGCACACCCTCCCAGCCCCGGTGCCACTAAGTCTGTTCCCCGACAGACATGGACACTCTCTGATCGTACATTGGTGCAGTTTGAGTCTATGGACTAGGGGGTAGTTTTCATCCTCATGTGGCTGTCACCGAATTGGTGATGGCAACAAGGTTGTTGCTTTCCACTCCTCCATTTGCTGCTCCTGGATAACATCAGACCTTTGCATCATGCCCTGGAGGATTCCTTCCACTGTCCCCCGCAACCCTCCGTCCCATTCACCTCGGACATTGATGAGGACCCGCCCAGTCCGTGTGGCCCTACCTCAGTGGACCGCAAGTCACCGCCCGTGGTGGTGTGCCTGTGCCGACTGCTGTGCATTCGGGGCAACTATCTCTGTGCAGCTCACATCAGGGACCCTGTCTGAATGAATATTGGATGACCTCTGGGATGGTGGTCTTGGGGTCATGCCATGTGCATGTGGCCCTGTGCTGTCCACTGCCTCCGGCCTCAACTGCGGACCACCGGAACTCACACATCAAATCGAGTCCTGACCGCCCTGGAAGTCACATCACCGCAGGAGGCACACGCCACCATCGCAAGGGCCAACTCCATCCACCATCTGCTAGAGTCGAAGCAGTGGTACTGGCAGACTAACGGAGTTGCTCAGACCTGTCATGGATGCCATCATCTGCCTGATCCCCTGCTCAGCAGTCCAGGTGCCACTAACTCAGTGCACCACGAATCATCATCCTTTACTGTTTTGGTTATGTGCTGTGGAGAGCTCACGCAGCAATGTCACCTCAGGCAGTGCGGGAGACAGGGGACGACGATGAGGAAGATGATGCATGTGTGACACCCCCCACTGCAGCTGCCTCAGGAATAACCCGAAGGGACACAATCCTAGACATTTTCTTCACATGAGCACGCTCATCTCTAGTGCCCCAACCTCAGTGCACTGCAACTCATGGACATTTCTGTTTGTATGTTGGGTGACCGCTGTACTTGCTCCGGCTCCCTCCATGTTGCTCAGCAGTTGACTCTGTTATGCTGGTATTTTGTTTCCATTGCACTGGTGTCCACTGTTGTAGTTGTTGCCGGCACCAAGCACTCCATGCAGGCTGGCTTCTACTCACCCCACACACATCCAGCACAGGCGTCACTGTACATGTGGCCCTGCCAATAAAGGGGTCGGGCACACGTGCTCGTAGGCAGTTCAGCATGATATATGCGTGTGTCCTTGTGGTCTTGTTGTATGCATGAGGGCCCTACGACATTACATTGTGCTGTGTACAGCTGATGCAGACATGCCACCGCAGGCAGCGGCTGAGACCTTGGACATGTAGCTTTGTCGTCAGCCACTCAATGCGTATGAGGAGTGGACTGGCCCATCGTATGGAGGTCCAGCATTGGTGTGTGAATGATGATTCCGTGGCTCTGTGCGTGGTTCATTGCAGGACATATGCACATGCATGTGTATCTGTCGCAGTGTGTGTCTCCTTTGTGGGGTGTATGTGGTTCCTGATGGGACTTGAACACCCACGTATGTGATGTAGTTCGGCTTCCATGAGCTCTAAGCCCACAGGCACCTGTTCGGCCACCTCCTTTTGGGTATTCTGGCACCTGGCATTGGAATGCAATGTGTGCCTCGGTGAAGTGTTGGGAGCCAGCCGTGGTGGCGGGTGCTTCCTGCTGTGTGGTCTGTGCAGGGGCTGGGGTCTTCTCTATGTAGCTTGGCTGCCCTGCTCCTGGGAGTGGGTTGCCTAAGAAGTCCATGAGCTGTCGTAGGGCGTCGATGTCAGAGGTGTTGTGGTCGTCTCCGGCATCACTGATGGGTTGTCTGGTCTGACCTGCTGGAGGTGGTTTTTGTCCCTCTGCAATGTGAACGGGAGATGCATGTTGACATTGTGTTGACATTTAAATTTGCGCATTGTTCTTGTTGACATGCAGACTGTGTGACCATGTAAATTTTGACTGTTTGGGAGGTGCTGGAAATTTGGGGGGGGAGAGTGGACATTGGGACTACATGATGGATGTGTGGTTGTACCCAGTTGTGTCCCCTGTTTTGCAGTGTGGGTGTTGCACTTGGTACCACATTGTCATGAAATGTGCTGTGATTGCTATATGTGTGTGCTGCAGTGTGCCACTGGGGTGAGGGACATGATCCTGGGTCATTGTGGGTGTACAGTGTGCTATATTTGATTGTGCATGTGTGCCATTGTGCTCATCTCTCCCGGTCCCCACAGTCCCTGGTTGTTACTCACCCTGTTGTTGTTGTGTCAGGTCCTCTCGAGCTGTGTCCGTTCTCCCACCTCCTTGCACCGTCTCCACACTGATGACTGGCCTCTCTTTCCTCCTGCTCCTCCTGTGGCGCAGGACTCCCACCTCCTGTCTCCGTTGCTGCCTTCCTGTTGGCGGCGTCTTTGTGCCTGGTTTAGGTTTTCAGGTCATGCCAGCACCTCTTGGCCTCATCCATTGGCCTCCTCAACACTGCGGCTGCATTCCAGGTATTCTGATTGTGGGACAGTTGCTGGGAGTGTTCTGCCACCTCCATGACGCTCGACTTGTTTTCCTGAGGACTGTACCTTATCTTCCTCTCCCTCTCCTCCCTGGCCTTCCCCGACCCCGTTGTACCTTGGTGGTCTGTGGGGCTTGTCGGGTTCACGTTGGCCTCTGCGCTGGCTCAGGGTGCATCTATGGTGCTGTGCACTTTGGATTGTTTCTGGTGTGTTTTTCTTGTTCTGCTTTTATAGTGCATTTTCCCGCCAGACACGTGGGATTTGCAAGCCTGTGGCTGGTTTTCGCAGCTTTTTGTATCACGCTTGACCTCATTGCAGCTTTTTTGGAGTTTTTGTTTCACATTATTGAGGCGTGGCGTTGATTTTTACACGGCCATTTGACGCGTTATCTGGTGACTATCGCATGGTACCGTCGTGTTGTGAATACTTGGTTAACATGGCGTAAATTTCTCACGATAGACTGCGATGTTGTAGGTTGCGTTACGTTACTTTTGCGATGATTATCACACGTTTAAGAGAATATGCCCCAAAGAGTGTTATGTATTTTTGTGAGTCAATGTGGGCAGGGCTTTAAGTGGAATAAAAAAAATGGTAGGGGGGTTGGGGGTGTCTTTCAAAGGGGGGGATGTAATTAAAGGTGTTGCTTAAAAACACGCAAGTTAAAAATTAGTGTAGTATGTTGCTACTTCTGTCTGGTGAAGGCTTGCTATAAGAAATGATTTGCTTTATACGGGGCATATCAGCAAGGGCCGGCGATAAAATTATCGCTGCTTTAGCGTCCGTTTTCGGGCGATAATTTTATCGCACTATCAGCAAGGTCACGCTATCGCATGAATCCATGCCTTAGCACCCTTTTCCTTAACGCCCAGCTTTGCATCTCTAGTGAGATGCAAAGTGGGCGTTCCTCCCCAAAATAACGTGAGAAATGTTGCTAACAGACATTTCTCCTATCAGCAAGCTGATCGCTAACCTGCGTAGCAATAAGAAAATAAGCGCTAACCGCGGTTATCGCTACTTTCCTTATGCCTGCTTTCAGTCTGACTTAGCCAATATATCCAATGGAAGGTGGATATAATGACTAAGTCTGCCCTGCCCCATCATCAAGCTATCGCCAAACGTTGTGCGATTATCGCTGGATTTCCAGCGATAATGGCACATTTGGCAGCTTGCGCTTGGAATTTTATCGCTTTGGAGATAAGCGTCACTGATAGCGCGCTATCTCAGCGATAAAATCCTGCGATAGCCGGCGATAATTATCGCCGGCCCTTGCTGACATGCCCCTACATTTGTAGACAGCCGTGGGCCAGCACTGGTGTACTCTGGGGCTGAGAACAGGCCTTGCTGACCTGCAGCCTTGTCATGCTCACATCATAAGACCCCTGCTTGCATGTAGTCGTGAATTCAGCTCGCTGAGCTGCATCATTGAAGTGAGCGCCACTGGTTGGATAACTGCTTTCTTCCCAAGATGAGAAAAGCCTGACTTGCCTTTTTCTCGAGAAGGTTTTCCTGTCTTACAAGATCTACACTCAAAAGTATTGGACTTCCTGTTTTGTTATGTTTCTGCAGCTAATGTGCCTTGCTTCTGCATTCAACTTCCTGTTCCTCAACGTCCTGTGTTAAAATTAAATAAGCAATCACTTTGCATTGCCATGACACTTGTGTCATTGGAGCAGCCTAGGGGACACGTTACCCTGCCTCTATATTTCCATTTTACGTGCCTGCCGAACGTGGCGGTCAGTTCTCACCCATGGCCGGGCTGGCTCAGCCTCACCAGATGGCGAACTCGGTCATTTCTCTTCTTATTTTTCGTTATTAAAAACACAGATGGAAACCATAACCCAAAAGAAGAAGCATTTGCAATGCAATAGGTCTCGCATTCACGCGAGTTTGAGCTCTTGGCATTGTAAATTATAATGTCTTTTATTTTTGTTTTGCGTTTTAAACCATAAATAAAAGGCTTTGTCGTTTACAATACTAATAGCTTAAACTCTCGCAAATGCGAGACCTATTGAATTGCAAATGCTTGTTTTTTAACGCGCTTGTCCCTAGAATGGATGTAGAATGAAATTTCAGCATTTTGTGAATGCAGCGCTCAGTTTGATGTCCCCCCCTCCCTCGGAGGTCTCCATTTCTGCCTTCGCAGCCATTCGGTAGGATCTGCAAAGGAATCCTCCCTCATTACTATTACGAGGCAAGCAAGGTTTTCGTGAATCCTACCAATGTCATATTACTCTGTGATGGATTAGTACATACTTCGCAGTGCAAACATATTCTCGTGTCGCAAACCCTTTGCTGTGAAAAAACAGTGCGGGTTTTGTGAAACAAATAAGACAATGGGCCTCTAGTTTTACTCTACATTTTGTGGTTAGCTATGTTTGTCCCGCTCAGATTTACTTGTAACAAAAAACATTATAAAATACTGCCATTTTCAGCATCTGGTCTCCTGACCTTCAAAGAAAGTGACAGTGAACCTTTATTTGTGGTATGGCTGGAGCAAAGTTTCGTCTGAACACAGGGCACTGATGCAGCTAAAAGCATTTCTTTCTTAACGGCATTTGGCTTTAATGAGCTTGGCTACAGTCGGCTTTCTATCCGTTCCAATCATTCAGACATGGTCCATGCCTCAAAGGTTAGTAGTTTATCAGCTGATCAGAAGAAGCACTTCTGCAGCCCTGGCAAGCAGTGACTCATGCATTACAGCCAATCTAAAGCATCCTGCCCAGTCAATAGAAAACTATAACCTTTAGAATTTCCGTCTGTGTCTTTCTCTTGAAAATAACTTCCTCAGTTCACATGAAAATGCTAATTCGATTAAAATGTCGACTTTCCCTTTCAAAAGCCATTTTACCGACAATACATTTGCACAACTAGAACAAATGTTAAGAACATGATGGTAATTAAGCCTGCTTCAATTAAAAGAAAATAAACTGTCATTTTAAAATATGTGTGATCTTTCCCTTGGGCGTGTGGTCTCTATGTTAGCATTGATCACGGCTAACTAGCACTAAAGAATAGGCTTCATCAGGGTGCCCAGTGTTTCATGTACTGAAACTTGTAATGTGTCTGACAAACACTACGCGTTCTTGTGCTTATCCTGCTGCGACTGCAGATGTCAAAAGTTCATAAAACCCAATAAAACATTTTGGGAAAAAAATAGAATACGTTTTATCAAATGTACAAGTGAATAGCACGTTAACAAAAGACTGAAAGTAAAGGGGAAACTTGTATTCACAGTAAAGCTGTGCACAATGACTATAAACATGTGTGCGTGTTTGGCAACTGTAACTCTATTCTGTATTGCACTGATATAGCACATGTCTACCCAGAGGCCTCCCATAGCTGTCAGTGGGAAACGCCTCTTCCGCTGCCTCTGAGGGGGCTCTTCTGAAATAGCCAGGTTGTAAGCAGGTTGCAGAACGGCAGTTCCTGCGTGGTTGAACTCAATGGGAGGGAGTTCCACAGCTTAGCAACATTAAACCGCAAAGACGGTCCTCCCCATCTCGATCTTCTGAACCAAGGGCATTTGGCAAGTAAGCCTGTTAAGAGAGTAAAGAGTTCGCACAGGGGACATAAGGAGAAATCCGGGAGCGGGTGATCAGTGGCTCTTTGTTAAGAAAGTTGTAGACATTGTAGAGAATACAAGTGGCTGCATTCTGTACTACTTGCAGTTTCCCTTAGGCTCGTTTTGGGGGCACCCACATAGAGTGAATTTCCGTAGTCCAGGCGAGAGAGTATGAGGGCCTGGACCACTAGCCTGTTGGAGAGTGGTGGAAGAAATAAATAATTTTTCTGAGCATCCTAAAAATGCCGAAGCACAGCGCTGCACGTTTTGTCACATGACCTCCAGATTTAGAGACGTGTCCAGCCATATACACAGGCTTTTTATGGCTGGTTTGGGAACAGCTGCAGGTCCAAGGCAGTTTGGCCAACACAAATCAGAGGATTGGGGTTACTGCCAAGAATCAGGAGCTCAGTTTTGTTTGCATTTGATTTCAAACAGGAGTTTTTCATCCAGGAGGCAACCTTCTCAAGGCCAGGGCTTAGGAAGTCAGAGTGAGGGTTGTGGTTCTGCATGAGAGAAAAGATCGATTGGGTGTCATCGTCATAGGGCATGACTGAAATCCCAAAGGATTGCAAAACATCAGCCAATGGAACGTACTATATCTGTAACTACTCTTTAACTGTTAATTTATTTTAGTACATTTCACCCTTTTTTAAAGTATGTCAAGTTCATTTTGCCAAATCTAGCCAGAAATTTACTTCAACCTTTATACATATATGTATATATAGCTGAGGTGGATGAACTTTCTATGGGAAAGCTGAGTGCAGATTAGTCAAACTTCACCAAAGTTATTAGCAAAACAAAAACGCTCTTCCTATTGAAGCTCTGACCTTACTATACCTACACAGGTGCAACTGCCACTGTGTAACATATATATTATGTTGTGTTTTTCCTTTACCCTTTCTATGTACAATTCAGAACCCATGAAGGGCACTCTTTCCTGAAATCAAGTAGTCATAGTTGAAGTGGACTCGCTGACCCCCCCCCCACCCTCAGCTCCTTGAGACCCTCACGGGTGAGTAGTGCGCTTCTAATTCCCCTGATTGATTGATTGGTTGATTGATTGATTGATAGTTCTTAATTCAGACTCCAAATCATTCCTTTAACTACAGTTCCTTCTTGCCCTCAACATTTTCTAGTTAGAAACGCTCCACTTCAGAAGTTCAGGATGGCTACTATTTGCGCATAAGAGGCTATTGCGTGCTGTTGGTTTCTGATGGAGTGTGGTATACACAAACACACACGCAACAGACGCACACACACAAACATGCACATGCACACACTCACACACAACACATGTTCTCTCTACTTCCTGCTCCTGACCTCTGATCCCATTCGGGGGGGGTGCAGTCTCTCACCTTTTGGTAATATCATTATATACCAGGAAATCTCTGATTGATCTACTTTTGCGATATGTGATCCGTGGTTTGGCTGTCACACAGTTGCCCATCACTTTATCATATTTAATAATGTTCCAGTTTTTGTTAAGAATTGTCCCTGCCTTGTGGGACCTTACATTAAAATTAGATAGAATGAGGACATTGCTGTCATTAGAACAGTATTCTATTACTTTACAGCGACTCATCATGGCACCTGAAAGGGGGAATTTGAGGATGCATACAGCTAAAGCATTATTGTGTAACTGACTGAGGGATCCAACCATAGCAACGGTAAAAAAGTAGTACATAAAGAACTGTCAAGGAATGAATTGTCTCAATGGTGGGGAGCCACCTCTCTTCAAAACTATCTGAATAATAAGAAAGTGCCAGGGGGCCTCTGTATCTATGCCCTCATCGTCGTCTGTCGAAATCCCCCCCACTGGCCCCTCTGCCCCACAGCTCTAACCTGCACTGGCCGAGGCTGTCTATACTATCCCCTGCTTCCTGAACCCTGATCCTATATTATTGGATGAATGGTCTGACAACTCAACAAACGTTCTGAAATGATATTGAAGATTCTTGAAAAAAAGCATGGTCTGACTGTGAGAGAGCATTGAAGCAAATTGAAAAATAATGAATTGGTTGAAACCAAGATCCAACAATGGCAAAGAACATATAGATACATTTATAAAGGCGATACATGAAAGGCTTAATGAATTGTAGAAAGAGATCAAACTAAGGAAATAAAGAAAGTTCCAGAGAGATGTAAAAGACTTAGAGAAAGGACTTCTTCTGACCTCCAATAGAAAATATGACATGTAATATTGGAAAGTGAATAAGGAACAGACCCAAACACAAAACGATTAAACTATTTCAGAAAATTAGTTTGAAATAACGGAGGATGGTGATGTATCATACCATGGGGAGAGTAGTGTATAAGAAGGAGAAACAGCAATTAAACCTACTCTTTTAGATGAATTCCGCATCCTCAGAATCAGAGGAAGAGCAGAAGGTGGACAGAAAGAAAGAGGAAAGTAAGCAATGTGGGAGAAGAATGAACACAAACTGAAGCTGCCCCAGTGGGAAAAAGCAAGAGAGGCAAACAGCGGACAACATATTAGAGGTGCAAATAAAGTAATAATAAACTTATCAGAAAGAACATAACTCCCAATTGAAGAACAAGTTCTTAATTTGGGTTTATCACTTTGTCCCAAAAGTAGGTTTGACTCCTTACAGATGAGAATGGATTTATTCAAACTGGTACGAAAATTTGAATTGAGGAAGCTCTATGCAATGAAAACAGGAATAAAAGAGAACTCTCGCAAAGGAACCCCTCTGGATGACTGTAATCTGAAAGAAGAGGATGTTAATATACTGATAATATTTCATGAACTTGAAAGCGGCAGCAGCATTGAGGGAGAGAATATAGAAAAAATACTTAACACCCTTGGGATCACATATATTAGCAGTATTTCAAGCTATTTCAAGCCCAAATCGGCATTATTGTTAAAAAAAACATAACAAAAGAATTATTTCATGTTACATTGATGGTACAGCACTCATTGAGAACCACTTTTACTGAGGAATGTAATTTATTATACTAGTGAAATAATTAATAAAAGCACACAATGCATGTCAGTCACCAAAGGACAAGAAATATTGAATATGGTAAAAACATTTAAAATGGTTGAAAGCCCAAACAAGAATTATAATAACCTATGGGAGGGTGGTAGCAGTGCAAATGTGCAGATCACTGATCTTGGGAATGGATAGGAGTTAGTCAGAGCAGCATCAGCCTGATGGGTAGTTGGTCCAGCCATGCCATTGGATATTGCCAGGTTTTGTAGTGCAGACAACAGCTTTGGAGTTTTAAAAAGGTTAACAGGCACTCAAGAAAATGAAATTAATTATAAAGAAGCCAGTTAAGGTGCTATATGAGCTAAAACAGACAATCACCCAGGGAAAAGTCGTAAAATGTGGTAGTGCCAGCTGACTGTCATTCTGGCAAGAGGGCTATTGTCCACGCTGTATGGCTAGGTGTTTCCGTTTTTCATTGTCAGTCATGAGTTTATGAAGGAGTTTGATGCCGTGGGAGTTGGTGTGTTGACTTTGAAGCTGAGCTCTTAGGATTATGACAAATTTCCAGCACCTGTATAGGGTTATTGCACCAGAGTGGGAGAAACATACCACATAGGCCTCCAGGCATGTACGCGCCCCCATCAACAGGAAAGTTGGTTTCAGTAAGACCAACCTTGGACAGCAGCACAGAAGATGTAACCATGATTCCCGCTTGAAGTTACATAGTCTGTATGCCCCATCGTTCCCCAGATCGACCCATGCCAGGTTGAAGTCTGCTACAGGTACCCGCAGCAGGCACATGTACATGATGTCTTTGCGCACTTGGCTATTAATGGTCTCTGAGAGATAAGGCTGAGGTCTGCCGACCAAAAATGAGGAGTATAAGGGGAGTAAAATCTCTGATGATTTCAGAGAAGCTAAATTTTTCTGGAATGAGGCAGAGCGTAACTGTCTGTTGATTACCTTTTTCCAAGTCAGGTAAGAGATGGAGGCTAGAGATAGTGCTGGAGCTTCAATTTGAAAAGATTTAAGTGCCTCCTGTAGTTGCCTGTGCCATGGACTCCCTGGGCTCTCTAATGATGTTCTCAGAGAGATGTCATCAAGTGATGTCATGAGTGATGTCACTGACCATGTCATGACTGATGTAATATGTGACATCATCAGCAGTGCATTGCAGGGGCGTGAGTTATAGTTAGCTCAACTAACTATAACGGCCGAATTTCTCTGGTTACGTACAAGTGAAATGTCCAGCTAACTATAACATCGCTAAACCTGTGGGTTTTTCAGTGAACTATATGTTTGGTATATATATTATATATATATATATATATATATATATATATATATATATATATATATATATATATATATATATATATATTACCTATAGGTAGTTATAGTTAGGACCTAGTTTCCATAGGAGAAGCGTTTATTGTTTTCCCAATAACTTTGGTGCCGGATGACGAATCATCGCAAACTTTTCAAAACTAGTGCAGCTCTCTGGTCAGCTCCTGTCTTGAAAGTTTCAGGGTGATTCGGCGAGCAGGGGCCAAGAAAAAGGGGGGTCCCAAAACGTGTTTTCTCCATGTTAATTCCCATAGGAAACTTTAGACACTGCTACAGCCCGAACTGCGGAACGGAATTACACCAAAATTGGCAAAAAGGTAGTGCTTGGCTCAGAAAGCACACTTTTTAAAAAATGGTGTAAATCCATTCAGTAGGTGCGGAGAAAATAAAAAAATAGAGGTCAGAAAATCAATTTCCCATAGGAAACTTTAGACACGGTTACAACCATAACTGCTGAACGGAATTAAACCAAATTTGACAAAAAGGTAGTGCTTGGTTCAGAAAGCACCCTTTTTTTAAATGGTGTAATTCCGTTAAGTAGTAGCTGGGAAAATCAAAAAATAAAAGTTTCAATATCTATGGCCGCGGTAGATCCGCGCACCCTGCCGATCATGAGCTGCATTCTAATTGGCTGTAAACACTTCAAACCAGGTGCCTTGGTATAACTGAGGACAAGAAAACAGCTCAACTAACTCTAACAGGCGAATTTCTCTGGTTTTATATGAGTCAAATGTCCAACTAACTATACCGTCCCTGAAACCTATGGTTTTTCAGTGAATTTCAAAGGTTTTCTAAATGTTGATTTCATATTTTAATATGTATAAAACCTGTACTTTTTGTAATATGCTATTATCCTGTTTTTATTTTATTTGAAAAATGATGTAACTTTTTTTACATCTTCCAAAAAAAGTATGTATGTATTTTTTTTTTTAGAGAACTAGACTCCCGTACCAGTAGTGTACCAAGCTCTATCACCACGTGAATCCTATCCGCGATATTGCGAAACTCGTTAAGTATGCGCATTTCGTATCCGATGGCTTTGTAGCACTGTGTCCCGCCTAACATCATATATGTATAACGTCGTGCCAGCTCCTAGTTTGGCATGCGACGGCTGCGCAGTACCAATACGCATGTTACGTCATCTACGTATAGGGTTGCGCCGGCTGTGCGTTCCGTATGCGACGAGTGCATGCTGCCAGGCCCTGTGTTACGTCATAGACGTATGGTTTCGCGCCGGGTACGCCATTCCCTCGTTTTTTTTTTTAAAATGTCTTTATTAAATTTTATTATAACCAAACAGAGACAGTGACAAATCATTCTAATCAGTGGCATTACAGTGTAGATCAAGTACATGCAGCAGCGTGCTGCAGTGTCCGTGCAAGAAGAGAACTAATGGGACAGGAGACGCACCCAAGAATTCTTAACCATACACATCATGACGACAGCCTCTCCCAGAATACCAAGTGCCTCACTCAACTCGGATGATGGGGGGAGGGGAGGGGGGAAGGGGGGAGGAGGTAAGTAGGTGGGGAGGGGGAACTGAAGGTCTCGATCAGTTACCACAATAGTCTCGACTGTCATTATGTGGCCGACCGCTGATCCACAGCCTCCGTGCCTGAGTCAGAGGCAGCAAGGCGTGTCATTCCGCTTTTGTATAGGGCCCAAAAGTTCTTTGGGCGGTTGCGAGGCAGGAGCATCTCGCTATAGTTTTCAGTCTGTCTGCAGCAAAAGGTCATGTCTTTGGCCCACTGTGTTACAGTGGGTGTGGGGCCCGAAGCCAGCACATTGCCACACAACGCTTAGCCAGTAGCATTGCCATGTCCAACAAACGTCTGGCAGGCCTGGGGATAGGCTTCGAGTACCCAAGCAGTGCCAGCAGAGGGTCAGGTGTCAGTGTCAACTCCATCAGCCAACTAAGTTCAACAAAGACCATTCCCCCAAAATGAGCAATCCCTGGGCACGTCCAGGCCAAATGGAAGAAATCCGCAACCTGTGTGCCACATCTCTCGCACCTGGGATCCGCTCGCAGTCCATAGCGGTGAAGGCGCTCCGGGGTGTAGTATACCCTATTGAGGAATTTGAAATGAACCAGCCTGTGCCGGCCATTCAGGAAAACCCGCCTTGTGCTCGTGCAGCAGTAGGACCACTTGTCATCAGAGAGGTCAATTTGTAAATCGCGTTGCCAGGCCAGCCTAGATTTAGTGTACTTGCATCACCTGACTGCCATGGAGATGTTGTATATCCGTGAGACCATATTAGCCGGAGTTTTAGCTTTAATAATTGCCGTAAGGACTAAGACCTCAGGAGGTTCTTCCATCTCATCACCCAGCAGTTCCCTTAGTGCATGACGAATCCTGTGGAATTGAAATTGTACCAGTAGTGAGGGGGAGGGTAACTCGTCTTTCAGCATGTCCGACCACTTATGGGCCATCCCGTCATGGAAGAGGTCTCCCACAGTCTGTACTCCGAGGGATTGTAGAGCAGCTATGATACCCTTCTCTCTACACAGCATCAGTCAGTGACACCATTCCAGCCGGGCCGCCGGTGAGTACAATATGTTCCCCGCCTGCATAGACAGTAAATACTGCCAGGCGTGTGCAACGGAGTTAAGAGACTGCAAAATGCATGTGCGCCTATCTGACATAGTAAAGAGCAAAGCCGGAAGCGGTGTAGGGTCCACAACTATTGTCTCTATGCGCACATGGGGGAGGTCTGTCGGGCCATGCATCCAGTAATAGGCGTGGGAGCTTTGGACAGCTCGGTAGTATGGTTCCAAGTCAGGTGCTCCCAAGCCTCCCAGCGAGTAAGGCAGTGTCATTGTGTGCCAGGCTACCTGTGGTTGCTTACCAGCCCATGCCAAGTGTACCAAAAGGGTTTGTAGATGCTGGAATAGTGCTCGAGGCAGCACCATGGGTATATTTGCAAACGGGAAAAGAAATCTGGGCAGTACGACCATTTTCATTAAGGCTACTCTACCCATCAGTGACAAGGGGAGTTTTACACACCGCGCAACCTCATCCTCCAACTTAGAAACTGCAACCCCATAGTTTTCCATAAGCACCACCTCAGAGTCCATGTACACCATAATCCCCAAATAGCACACCGCATCAGTAGTCCACTGCAGCGGATATTCGGGCTCAATAGGAGTCGTGGTTGGCGTCAGGGGGAACAGGACTGATTTATGCCAGTTGACCCGGAGCCCAGATAAGGAGCCATAGAGCACTATCTCCCTCAAGAATGGTGATAGATTAGTGTCCGGGTTGCGGACGTAAAGCAAAGTATCATCCGCATAAGTAGATACTATCAGATGATAATTCGGGAAGCATATCCCTCTGTGACTATGGTATTCCCGTAGGGTGCATGCCAGAGGCTCAGCCACCAGTGCATACAGTATGAGAGATAAGGGGCAGCCCTGTCTCCTGCCTCTGCATATCTTTATAGGAGCCGTAACTACAGATCCTATTTTGATACGCGCTGTGGGAGAGTGATAGAGGACAGCGATAAGTTGTAAGAAGACCTCACCCACCCCCATACGAGTAAGGACGTGCCGTAACAAGGGCCATTCAACAGAGTCAAATGCCTTCTCCATATCTAAAAACACAGCTATCGCCGGCACCTCCGATTTGGTGCATTGGAAGGCCGCAAAGACAGTGTGTAGGTTATATATCAGATTTCAATTAGGCGCGAAGCCGGCCTGTTCCGGAGCTATCAGAGTCGCAGCTAACGGCAGCAGTCGGTTAGCAAGCAACTTCGCGAAGATTTTAGTATCTACGTTGAGCAGAGACAGAGGCCTATCTGAGGAGGAGTCATCCGGCTTAAGGATAGGAACTATGATAGCCCCATTCATCGAAGGGGGCATCACACCTGAAGTGCACATATCTTCGAACAAAGTGAGTAAGTGCGGCAATAGCCGGTCAATGAACACTTTATAAAATGTAACAGTGAGGCCATCTCCGCCCGGTGTGCTGCCTGCTCTCATACCAGACAGCCACGGTAGCTTGATATGCTCCAGGTAGTCTAATATTTGTTCATCTGGACTGCAACCTCTCGAAGAATATAAGTCCGAGTAATAACCCCTGAATTTCTCTGCTACCTGGGCGTCAGTAAGGAAAGTGTCCCCATCCGGCTCCTTGATTTACGGGATCACCGAGGCGTTTCTGCTCTGCCGCTGTAGTCACGCTAATACTGCTCCCGGCCTTTCACCCTCGCCATAGGTACGAGCAGTGGCGTACTTCCCAAGTTGTTAAACTTCCGTGTCCACTTACTCATTATAGTCTTGTAAGGCTTTCGCCAGCACAGCTTGACTGTCGCCATCAGGGTCATCAAGCAGAGAGGACTCCAGCCTTTTAATCGTGCGTTCCAACTCTGAAAGCCTATTACGTATCGATTTAAGGACCCCCGCATGTTTAGATATAGCAACCCCTCGGATGTATACTTTAAAAGCTTCCCATACTGTTTGAAATGAGTCAACCGACCCAACACTCTTCTCAAAGAACGTCTCGATTGCTGTGGCCATTTCGTCTTTAAAAACCACGTCCAGTAGGGAGTATGGGGGGAAGCGCCACATGAACGGGGCGTTCTCGCTCTAGGATCAGATAAAGCCATCAGAAGGGGGGAATGGTCGGAAAATGTATGTGGCATGATCAAGCAGGACTGTATAAGCGGCAACAACTGTCTAGAGGCGAACCATTGATCTATTCTGGTATGCACGTTTTGGTACGCCGAATAATGCGTAAAGCCCCTTTGCTCCTCATGCCGAGTGCACCACACGTCACACATATCCAAACGAATCAGGGAAGAGTCAACCACATCGGCCGAGGCCGACACACGCCTGTCTGGGCCATCTGACCTGTCAACTAGCGGGTTTCTCACAAAATTAAAATCACCTCCCCACAGAAACTGTGTCGTCGGGTGAGAGACGGTGAGATCAGTAAGGTTGCGGTAGAAGTCTGGATTGTCGTAATTGGGCCATAAACGTTTAAGATGAACATGTCAAATCCTTTGCCGCTGCATTTAGTGAGCACATACCGCCCCTCCCTATATGTCACCAGAGGCGTCAGTTGTATGGCCTTCTTAGGGTTAGCCCACGTCAAGACCCGCCTCGAATGCGTGGTGAAACAAGATGCGTGTATATGACCAAGTAGTCCCCTGATGCGCAAAACCGGGCTGTCAACTGGGAGATGTGTCTCCTGCAAAAGAGCTATGTCAACATTGTGCCGATGCAGATAGCTTAGCACCTTCTGAGTTTTCCGGTAATCGTTCAGACCTCGGACATTCCACGTGAGCACCGTCAGTGTATCTGGGTCATTCGCCCCACCATGTTCGGTACTACCCGTTATGTGTGTGCTAAATGTGTTGTCGATTGGGTGCTCATCATAGTATATGTTCAACCCTGCCGAGCTGCATAACAGAAGAAACGATCATACAAAGCTTTGCATTTGTCAGTCTCATTACTGTCCCCCTCCAACCCCTAACATATCAGACCTAATGTGGCCTAAAAACAACAAAACTCCATGTTGAACATTCGAAATGTAGTTTAAACACTCAAAAAATGACAATCCAGAAATCAGCTCCTCCACACTCCCCACTCACGTCAGACCAGTCCCAACTTGGCCGCAGCAGAATTTCTCAGACCCACAAACCCCTCCTGACCCCATCCTCCTACCAAAAGAAACATTCCCCAGTGTGATTCACGCGTGGGAGGAGGTTGCTCAAACGAAAAGCACTCAAATGCAGTTGAAATAAAGACCCACTCCGCACACCGTCATAAAATGGTTACAACTGTATCTCTGCATCATTACAAACACCTAATAGGGACATATTGCTGCAGGAAAAGCATTCCCCAATGAGCAGTGCAACATAACATGTGTCAACCCAAAACATTTTCTAGAAACCCAGATGTCCTTCTACCAATGCGGTATCGCCACATGCCCTCCTTCTTGACAAGCGGTGAACAAACATGCAGCCCCATGGTGTTTACCCAGTCACACAATCTTAGAACCGCACTCCACCGAGCACACCTCCAAGAGATCAGCATCGCAGTACAAGCCAAGACCAAGAATCAACCACGGCGGGTCTCCACCCACCTGCCCATAAACATCTGATGCTTCATGAACAATCTACAGTACCCTCCCCACCCCCCCACATCCGCCCATCTTACAGTACTTAACACTGCAGGGGTATCTATAAGGTGTCAGTCCTGGTCATCTATCAAGCCGCTCGCCTCCTCTTCCGCTGATTGGTTCACCGGGCTATGTCGCTGCTCTCTAGCCCACCCCTTCATAGCCGACTGCAGAGCCTTAGGATCAGTGACGAAGTGGGATTGGCCCTGTCTATTAACCCGGAGTCGTGCCGGGTAAAGCATAGCGTAGTCCACTCCTTGGTCTCGGAGTTGTCTCTTAAGTGGAGCAAACAGTTTCCTAGCCTCCTGAACCCTGGCCGTGAGGTCCGGAAACAGTGATATGGTGGACCCCTCATGCCGCAGCGGCTGCTTCTCGTGGGCCAGTCTCAACGCAACGTCCCTGTCACGATAGTTGAGTAGTTTAGCAATTATCGGTCTTGGGACAGCCCCAGGAGCGGGCTTCGGGCCCAGTGAATGGTGCGCTCTCTCCACCACAAACATATCCAAAAAGGAAGTCTCCCCCAGCAAAGATTTGAGCAACTGCTCAACATAGAGCTCCATGTTGCCCGTTTGGGTGTTCTCCGGAAGGCCCGTGATGACGAAATTACATCACAGAGAGCGCGCCTCCAAATCCTTTGTTTTGTCTTGTAGGATTTTCGGAACCTTACCCAGCTGCGTATGATAAGTGTCTAGGGTAGACTGCGCATCCTCCGCCTCTGTCAGCCGTCGCTCTGACATGTCAAGCCTCTCCGCATGTTTATCTATGCGTTCCGCCATGTGGTCCATCATGTAGGACATTGCATCAATCTTATTTCCAAGGGACGTAATGCTCCCCTGCAAATTCTTTTCCATATTAAGCAACAGATCCCGCAGGTCGTATCCGGCTGCCGTTCAGGCTGCTCACGATCCCTGGGCCCCGTCTCCATGACCGCATCAATGGGTTTGGATCTCGCTTGCTTAAATGAGAGTTTAGGTTGAGCCTTGTCTACCCTGCCCATCTTGCCAGTACCAGGGCTCTGGCGCACTTTCCTGTGGGAACACCACGCACGATGGCCTCAGCACAATGCGAGAGTGTCTTGGGGTGACTCCACTGGGCCCTGCACAGAGTACCGCTGCCCCACTTTTTAGTGGGCTCACTGCCTCCTTATCAGCCACACCGAAACCGTCGTAAACCGAGGTCTGCAATACATCCACTTGGGCATCCGGGGATCTCTGTGGCAGGAGTCGCAACACACCGCCGGACAATCGGCGCCGATGCCGCAGCTATTATCGGCTTCACACTCGATCCGCTCTTGTTGGGGGCACTAGAGGTCGCCACTGCACATATATTATTGGGATAAGATGGGATCCTCACCTCAATATTGCAGTTGCCGCCCAGAACCTTGTCTCCATCATCAGCACCCCCAGGTGCGCAACCACAGTGTCCACCGCAACGTCACAGGCAGCGCTGAGATAACAGCAGAGGACCCCCCTCAGTGGTACCAGTCTGTTCCCATATAGTCCAGCCGCACCTCACCTCACATCCCGGTCTACTTCTCACGAGGCCAGCTGGCAAGGCTCATCTGTCTGCACTTTTCCAGCTCGCACACCGCCAGCAGGCCTCAGCAGTCCCCGACAGCCCCACACTTCAAAGGGGCATCACGCATCTCACCGCGCGACCGTCAGGCACTTGCAACTCTCCCCAGAAGCACTCTCCGCCGTAGTTAGGTGGTAGCACTCCTCCAGCACCGGTCCGCTGCCCCCAATTACAGTATGTCGGTCTCCAAGGGCAACGTCGCCAGGCACCGCTCCATTCGCATACGGGCCGGGCCGCGGCAGGTCCCAGCAGGCTCCGTCCTACTCGTGCACTCGAGTCCGGTGTCTCCGGCCCAGCCGCACGCTCAGCACCTCGATCACTCTATCTTCTATATATCTTATATCTATCTATATTTGCAGGATTATGAGACGGTGTCTCGGAGCTCTCGGCTCAAGCGGCCATCTTGGTCGCGAGCAAGCTCCGCTCCCCCCTCATTTATTTTTTTTTATGTCTCAAAACTATATCTAAATAAGTTTAAAATGTATATGAGAGCAAGCGATAATCTAAAATATTTTTTCTCAAAATCGTGTCGGTGCGGCATCCTTGCGCGCTCGGTGCACGATTGCCATGTGACCTTAAAAAAAAAAAAAGCTTTTGATTGGTTCATAACATTTCCCATTGTAACAGTTGGAGGACCCCACCCATTTTAGTCATTCTCTCTACACCGTTTGATGAGAGACACCTCTTCTGCTTAGAGAGCTTTTCTGAAAAGTTTTTTGCTGTGTACGCATATCTTATAGTACACACAACATGCAACGATCATCTTGATCAATAATCATGCTCTGTACAGTAGCCTTCCACGTGTGATAGCCATGCATCTGAAACGTTACATCAAAAAACAAATGTTTGTTACACAATGCCCCTGGTGTGTGTCTGCGTGCGCATTATTGTGCTGCCTTTCGGCCTGGGTATTGGTGGCTCGAAGGGGTATCATCAGACACGGGCAGAGTGCACATCCTAGATCACATGTGACAAACCATAAAGAGTAATGTGTACGTTTGTGTTGCAGTATCCTCTGTTGTCAGGCTTTGCCAGTATAGTAGTGTGTCATATGTAAGACTTTCAGATTCACGTTTGACATGCATTGCTTGACTGTAATGAGCGTTATCACTGTGTATGACGTAGCCTCACTGCTGATCCTCCCTCCATCCGAGCACATTCACATGAGTGCGCTTCGCGATAGCAACACTTTCAATAATACCGCACACCATTGACATGCGTGTTTGCGCATATCCACAAGCTTGACAACGACATGTGATGTTGTCCATTCAATGTTTTCGGACAGCGGTACATGCTACATTAATATAAATTGCGGATTGTGCGACGTCAAAACTGCAACAGGGACACACACATAAGTACACTTCCTGCCCAGGCAGGAACTGAACAACGCCCAGGTACCCAAAATAATTATTCACACCCCTATGCTGGCCTGGCGTATGCAAGCCCAGCCCACTTTGCGTACGTATAAATAGGATAACGACGACCCCACATGTAGCAGTTCTTCCACACTGCTTCAGACGATATGGCCACATCCACCTCGCATATCACAATGTACAATAAAAAAAAAGGGATCCATGAGGTGTACATCATCCTGGCAATCAAAACTACATCTGAATTGTGAACCCTGCTGGACGTTGTGTTTGGACACAAACCAATGACAGCAGGTGAGCAGTGGGGCCTGGGTGCACAGGGGCTGCAATTGAGCACGGTCCGGCGGAAAGGATGGGGTGCACCAGCCTGGGTGCACAGGTGCAAACAAGCGATGTTGCCGTGCATAATGATGTGATCTCTGACCTCATTCAGTGACATCTCTCTCTCATTTAAGAACCTGCTGGACCGTACTGTAGGCCTAAGCCAGCAGGCAGCACTGCCCTACAGATACGTGGCGTTGGTTTTTGGGGCAGTGTAGTGAGCTGATTACTAAGTGTACATGCACACAGACTTGCCCAACTGCATTGCATGCGCACATTATCCTTCTAGCATAAGCTCTGTTCCTTTGTATGTGAACGTTAGCATAATATATTATTATTTACCCTTGTGTATTCTCGTGCACTCCAACTCCTCTTTGAACCACGATTACCACTAACAGTTGGTAGATCGTACTTCAAGAAGGAAGGATGCACTCAACTGGTGTTCTCTCTTAAGCTTGAAATAAACCTTCATTTACCTTAAGACGTTTCCACCATTATATTATTTCTCCCTTTTCAGACACTGAGTTAGTTGCACGAAAAAGCATGCAGCAGGTGCTCATGCTCTGGCCTTTCTGACTCCTTCCATCGGGGTATCAAGACACCGTCCCCGACCGGAGACATGCTGTGCCACCATGAGCGTCACCCCGGAGTCGGAGCTCGCACCGGCATGTGGTTGGACACACCGATTGTGGCAGGAGAGCAGTGAAGCCTCGGTGCGCAGGAGCTGCAATTGAGCAGAGTGCGGGGCAAGGGGCTGGGGTGCAGCAGCCTGGGTGCACAGGTGCAGACAAGCGATGTTGCCGTAGATAATAATATAATCTTTGGCCTCATTCATATCTCTGTTTCATTTGAAAGACCTGCTGGACCGCACTCTTTCTCGCGGACCCCAGCGTCCCAGACACACGGGTGATGGAAGGTGAACAGTGAGGGCTGGGTGCAGTAGGCCGACGCTCTGTCTCCTCCTCCCTCTGTTCTTTTGACTCTCCCTCCCCTTCTCCCTTCCACCCACTCGCTCTCTGTCCCATTCTCACGTTCTTCCTTTCATTCTGACTACCTTTCTTTTTAGGTCTCGCCTACGGAGACCTTTATGTGCTGATGACGTCACATATTACATCACTCATGACATGGTCAGTGACATCACTCATGACATCACTGATGACATCTCAAATGACATCACTGATGACATCACTGATGACATCATCCAGTGAATGTGTGTTTTTCTGACAATTAAGTATGATTTATATATGTATATCTCAAGGTCGATGGAAGAATAAATGGGTATATAAGTGTCTAAATGGATGATTTGTTTTTTGAAAAATTGATTGTGTAACTGACTGATTAAGTGTATCATAGTGAATACATGGCTTAGTGAGTAATGTTTTAATATGTAAATATCTGTATCAGTCTCTCACTTTGTGTATAAGTGGCTGCATGGGTTGGTGAGTAGCTACATGGGTGTCTATATAGGTTATTAGTTGGTTTTATGAGTATCAGTCTGAGTGTCTGCATGGTTCGGTGGGGGTATTACGTAGTGCATAGGTGCATGAATGAGTGACTCACTCTTTGTATGTGTTGAAGACAGCATGTGTGCAGGACTCTATGGGTGGATGAGTGAGTGTATGGTAGGGGTGGGCGGAATTTGCGGAATTAACCTTCGCAAATTATCGCGAGAATGTTTAAAATTATCGCAAACAAGCAGAAATATCGCGAAGATGCGGAAGTTTTTTTCCGGCATGTTCGCGCGATTTTCTGCATGGTTGCGGGTCGCCAACTTACCCATGTGGCTGCTTGCGGGCGCGGCCATCTTGTTTTGAGTTGTTCTCGCGGTGCATGATCGCGAGAAGAAAGACGTGATCGCGCGACGCATGACGTCACTGCGGGCGCGAACTGTCGCGAGACAGCGCAAATGGCTAAAAACAATACAACATCTCATGGAGAACGCGACCGGATCAAGAAAACTTGTCGGCGAACGCAGGGATTCAGGTAAGGCGATCGCGCGCGCGCGAGAATGTATCATTTTACAGCGCGAGCAAGAAACAAATTATCGCCAAGCTGCGGAAACCGGAATTTTTGACATTTTCGCGCTCTCCGCGGAACGCAAAAATGTCAAATTATCGCAATTTCCGCGACCGGAACGAAATTTTTGCCCAGGCCTAGTGTATGGGTGTGTTAGTGAGTGAATGACTGTCTCAATAGTGTCTTTATGAGTAACTACATATGTTTTATACTAGTATATGTGACTATTGGTGTATATAAGCGAGTATATGTGAGAGTGAGAGATTGAAAGAGTTCCTGTATGAATAAGTATGTGTTTCTATAAGTGATTGTTTAAAAGACTAAGTATGTGTAAGTTTCCGTAGAAGTAAGTGTGGTGGTGTGTGTATAACTGTATATGCAAGTAAATGTATGTTTGATTCTTTATTAGCATGAGTGACTATGTGTGTGAGTAACTCTATGGATGAGTGGCATTGTGTAACAGGATGTATAGGTGTATGAGTACATATGATGAGTGAGTACATGTATGAGTGACTGTATAGGACTGTTGGTGAATGAGTGGATGTGTATGTGGATCTTAGAATTACTGAAGAGGTTGTTGTAACTGGTATTGGTATGTCCATTTTTTTGAAAATTTTAGTCTCTATTTTTGAATGTGTGTATCAAAGGTTATATTAGGGTGAGAGGAGGTCTGCCACTCTATCACAAGGATGATGTCATCAGTGATGTCATTTGAGATGTCATCAGTGATGTCATGAGTGATGTCACTGACCATGTCATGAGTGATGTAATATGTGACGTCATCAGCAGTGCATTGCGGGCGCGCGAGTTATAGTTAGCTGAACTAACTATAACGGGGGAATTTCATTGGTTTTTTACGAGTGAAATGTCCAGCTAACTATAACATGTGTGAAACCTTTGGTTTTTTCATTGAATTTCTAAGGTTTTTAAATGCTAATTCCTAACTATAACGTGTGTGAAACCCATGGTTCTTTCAGTGAATTTGCAAGGTTTTTTAAATGCTAATTCTTATATTTTCCTTTTTTTTTTTTTTTTGCAATGTTTTTTACATATTTTTATTTTAAATTTATATCCTCTTTAAAGACTATGGTTAAATTTTAAAAATTCTACAATATATTTTTTATTTTTACCTTTTTTTTAAACTAAACAGGTAAGATTTAGTAGTATAACATAGTGAATCTTTTTTTCCCTTTTCTTTTTTTTTTTTGGAGTATTTTTTGAACGTGCGCTTACCGTACGCGCACGTCTTGCTTTTAGTACGTTAGATTTCTACGCTGTTTGCGTACAGTTACGCAATTTGCGTAGACGTGCGTCACGCGCACGCGGCGCGTAACGCGTACGCTGCACGCGCATGTTACGCGGAAGTGAAGGGGCGTGCCTGTTTTGCACATGCGCGCGTGCGCGTGTCTTTTTTACGCGCATGCGTACTTTTACCGTAAGCGCTCCGTAAGCGCACCGTAAGCGTAACGTACGTGCACGTTGGGTCATGTGATCAAGAAACAACACTTTTGATTGGTTTTTACTACTTTCAGTTCTAGAACTCTCCTACACCACACCCATTCCCCTCATTTCTGCTTGTGATCCCTTAGGAGAAGGAGCTGAGTTGTCTATGTGATACGATGGCAGAACAGCAGACCTCTTCAGAGAGTGAGGCTAGCAGCACTACCTTGAGGCAGAGAAGGAGGAAACAAAAGAGCTCTTTCATATGGGAGTATTTTTCTTTTCCAGAGGGCAAGAAAAAGGTAAATGCACCTTTAGTGACTTGTAAGCTTTGTGACCGTGTACTTTCAAGAGGGAATCCTAACAAGAAGTATTCCTTCGGGAATCACACTATGTTGAGACACCTTCATGATGTACACGGTAGGACATATGCTCGACATACTGGAGGAAACCCTTCAGTAAGTCAACCAAGCACATCCACAGCAGCTCAGCCTGGTCCATCATCTGCAGGGCCGAGTCCATCTTCGGCAGGTCAGCTGAGCCCTTCATCTGTGGGGGGAGCATCTCCTTTTTCTGGTCCTCTGGAAACTAACCATCGGTTTGCGAGGGTTACAATGCGGTGCGCCACTTGTCATGGTCTAATTTGTCATAGGGAGACCAGTGTTGCCCTAGTTAACAATAAAATAGACCAGCACATTTGTCCTACCGACTAATATTCCCATTCTTTCTTTCCTCTGTCCCTGTACGAACACAACGGCTCTTTTAAGAGCCAACCTTACCTTTCAACTTTTTTTTATATATTTTTTTAAACTTTTTTTTGATTTTTTTTTTACCGTACGCGTACAGTACGCGTAATTTTTTTTTTTTTTTTTAAAAAACACTAAAAATCAATTATCACATTACAAGGTCCTTGAGAGATTACAATGAAAAACTGAAAATGTGATTGTGGAGAAGTGGAAAAAAGGGACCATGAAATTTCTGACTTACCATACCCACTCAAAAAATTATTTCTTAATTAAAATTTAATTTAAATTGCTATAAAAATGGTTCAAGTTTTCGAAAATTTTCTTTCTGAATCTGAAAAAAACGAAAAAAGTATTAATATTTAATAAAACATTTTATAATACAGTACACATATTTACATATTTTCCAAAAACAATTTTTTGCCTTTTTTTTGCTGTTTTCAGAATATATTGCATTTCACTATAAATCGTGAAAGCAATTGCATTCATCACTTAACAGCGGGCAAAAAAAAAATGACAATCTCAAAGATTGTTTAAAAAAAGCCCAGAATCTCTTCTCAGTTAAACATAACATTATCGAAATGCAAAATATTATTCATTAAAAATATCATCTAATAACAAAAACTATTTCTAAAAAATACCGTCTGACAATTTTCTTACAGAAGCATAATCTCAAAAAAAATATATCTCAAATAAATCCACAATACATCTAGTTTCCTTTCTTTTAGGCCAAATGTTAATTTTTGAAATTATTTTTTGATTAAATTTCCAACGATAATCCAATAAAATTTCAAAATTTAAATTGTACAGATGTTACCGATTCTCTCTAAAATTTTGGTTTCCGAAAGATTAATTAGGATTTAATTAAGTCCACAATACAATTGGATACCTTTCCTTTAGGCCAAATGGTAATTTTAAAAATCTTTTTTGATTAAATTTCCAACGGTAATCCAATAAAATACAAAAATTTAAATTGTACAGATGTTACCAATTCTCTGTAAAATGTTGTTTTCTGAAACATTAATTAAGAATTATATAAGTCCACAATACAATTGGTTACCTTTCCTTTAGGCCAAATGATAATTTTAAAAATCTTTAAATTTGAAAATTCCAATGGTAATCCAAAAAAATGGTAAAATTGTTTTGTACAGATCTTGCCAAGTCTCTCTAAAATTTAGGTTTCAGAAAGATTAGATAGGAATTTGCTAAATCAAAAGGCAAACGTTGCTTGAAAATCAATTTTGAATCATTACACAGTGTCCAGCCTTTTTCACATTTAAGATAAACTGTGTAATGTCCAGAAGTAACAGTAGGTCCTTCATGGAAAATTATTGCAACTGTTACAAAAGTTTTTCCTGAAATTGATAATTGCTGTCCTGTAAACTTCTTTATTAAAGTATCCAATTTTGAACCATCAGCTCTACATCGTTGCATCATTAAAATTACATACTGTCCGTATTCCTTTAAAATTAACGTTGAAAACATGTCAGATTTACACTCACCGCATTGCATGCTATGATTAGCATATTTAACTAATTTAGCAAAAGTGACTGTTTTACTCTCTGGCAATGTTAAATAAATAAACCTTTCGGAATCAACATTAGAGCCACATGTATTGAAACAGTTTTCACAACTATGTTCCCATTTATAAGACAGACCAAACAAATTTTCAATGTGTACACCTTCTTCTTCCAGTACCTGAAGAAAATACAACAAGAATTCCTGTGCGTCTTGCTGTACATTTTGAGAAAACTGTGTACATCCTGAACATACATCTAAAAGTTTTCTAATTTCAGTAGCACTTTCTATTTGAGTTTTATCATTACTCAGCTTTTGAAAAAGGAGACTCAACTCAGAACAGAATCTTTTTCTCTGATTTACTATTATCTGCTCTTGCAAACTTTCCAGATAAAATGCAACATTCCGCACTACATTAGCGTAGCAGTTGACACCAGAGCTATTTTCAAAATGACATCCTACAACCTCTTCTTCATTTTCCTTTTTCTTTTTGCTTGCAATTACATCACTCCTCTTTTTTTTCCTCCTCTCTACATCCTCATTACAGATATTCTCATTTCTCCTTTTACGAGAAACTACACGTTTCTCTAACACAGGATACTGACCTAAATGAGGAGCATAGGTTCTTCTTAATCTATTGTACTCCTTTACACAATTTGCATCAGCACTAACTTTTGAATCATCAAAGTCTATCATGAATAAACCAGATAATGTTTTCACTCGTGACAAAGCTACATAAGCCATACCTTCTTTGAACACAGTTGAACCAATGTTTACAAATGCACAATCTACAGTCAATCCTTGAGACTTGTGAATAGTTACAGCATATGCTAGAGAAAACGGAAACTGTTTCCTTTGTACATATAAGTCTTTCACAAGCATAAAACGAACTGTACAACGACAAATGTCTATAACTTCTTCTATCTGATCAAATTTTATTTTTAAACATTCAATTCCATCTTTTTTCTGATAATTAATAAAACCCACAACTCTTCCCATAGCTCCATAACTAAACCTTTTTCAACATCCAAATTTCTCCTTAAAAATACTCTACAGTTCATGCAAACATATAGATTTTTTTCTAATCCAGCAGTTTTGGAAATGTTCTTCTCTAGTGAATCCAATTTATTTTTCAGTTTGCCTGTTAATGTGATAGTAATTCTTCCATCCTGAATTTTGTCCACTGCTTCCAATTTCCTGATATCTTCCTTTTCCAATTTCAAAAGCTCCTCATTGAATATTGAGCATTCACGTAGAGTTGGCATTAAGCAGATGACACTTTTCTTTTCTGCAATGTTCTTGTATATCTTCTCTGCAACTATTTCTTCCTTTGGAAATAAATTATGTAGCAACCGACTCTGTAATGCTTTTGTGCCAGCTTCAGTGAGTAGTCCAATTCTGATATCTTTCAGAATACTTCCATATTCTTCATCGTTTGCTTGTCTCATATTAGTAGTAAGTTCCTTGTACTCAAAGAAGGACCAAATATTTGCATTACCGATGCTTCCCAATGACTTCTTTGTATCTTCATGTGTCACAGTATTAAACACTGGTTGTCCTTTAACTGGAGTAAGCTGTAGAAGATCCCCAAAAACTATGACATGTTTTCCACCAAATAACACGTCATAGTCTGTCCTTAGAGTTTGCTGCATTCTTAAATGCACAAAGGCAAGCATTAAGTTTGATACCATGCTCACCTCATCAATAATGAGAACTTGCATCTTCTTCAATACTCTTGAAACTTCCAAGCATGCTTCTCCAGTTAGCTTGTGGTATTGTATTTTGTTCTCATGCTCCACTGGTAACATTAGCAAACGATGTAAGGTGATTCCTTTTATGTTATATGCTGCTAACCCAGTTGGAGCAGTAACCACACAAGACAAAGTAGAATCCGTTTTTTGCTGTAGGTAGCTTCTGATGACTTTTATTAGGAAACTTTTTCCAGTTCCAGCTTGTCCGCTTACATACATCCTGATTGGATGAAATGATGTGCATGAGCACTCTTTTTTTTCATGTAGTAATCCGTGATCAATTTTGTTTCTGATTTCTTCATAAATTTGTTGCTGCTCTTCATTCAGTTGTCTTTCCAAATTTGGTAAGTCTATAAATTCTTCTTGAGCTTGATTTATAGCCGTTTCCACTTCATTCATGGCTATTGCAGCTTCATTTTCAACGATTGGTTGTCCTAGGGGATCTTGACTGAGTGTTCCTGAACTTTGGCTGTCTTGAGAACTGTCTCTAGCTACTTCAGCTGCAATTGTAGTTTCCTGTTCAATTTCTTCATTTAACATTTGCACATAAGTTGTGAATGTACTGCATTGTATGCTGTCTTTGCAAGCATTAAATGAATCTTCATAGCTTTGAAATTCTCCCAGTAGTTCATCCTCTGTACGCCATGGTTTAAATAGCTGTAAAAGAGCCAAGTAGTAAAATTCCTTTTTGTCAGTAGTGTCACAACTCAGCTTCCTGTGATTTATCAAACTTCCTTTTGTTTGCTTCACCAAACATCCTTCCTCACCAATGACTTTATATTTTCCATTGTTGATGTCTTCTGCAGCTTTCCGTGAATAAATGTAGTTCTGCAGCACTTCATAGAGACACATGTTCTCCAGATGATGACTTCTCTTGGGATAATATGTGTCCAACATGTTTGATTTCAAAATATCTGTACTTTCTGGGTCATTCTCGGCCAAATATTCAATTTCTCCAACAGATTTCAGTACCCGATTTCTCATTGCTGCAAGGCCTAAACTTGCCCAAATTATTCTTCTTGATTTCGAGTAGAGACTTGCAGAAGATAACCTATCTGAACATTCGTAGGATCCAATTTCTCGATGCGATAACATCTTTAAACTGAAACTGTACAGCTTCTTACTGACAGTCTTCTCGTGAGAAATCTCTTCCCACATTTCTTTCAATTCAGTTTTTTCAGATTTAGTAATGTAAGACGTTACATATCGAGCAACAGCAATGGAATTGTCAGCTACATACTGTATATCCATGTTAGCATTCCATATGGATAAAATGACTGGGTTGTAGTCATTTATATTTTTTGATTCTTCTTTTCTTTTAAGGTTGTAGGTATTCTTAGGTGATTTTCTAGTGATAGTATGTCTCACAGATGACATCAAACTGTTTACTCTTCCATTTGAAAGAACAGGTCTAGGAAATCCAAATCGACATTTAGTGTAGTATTTATCTTTGCTCTTGTATTTCCGTCGACAGTATTTTCCACACCGATGACTTTGGAAACGTAAAACTTGCTCCTTTAGCTTTTTCTCTTCTGTGCTTTTTGGTATAGCACATGTTGCATATTCTTCAATGAAAGATAACACTGCTTCATCAGTATCTGTTCCAAACTTTGGGGCATCCTTGATCCACAACAGCATATGAATATGAGGAGCACCTCTTGCCTGGTACTCTTTTCTCCAAAAGAAATCCTCTACTTCTCCAAGAGGTGGATTTTTTTTATTGCAGATGAAGGACATCATAGCCTCAAATCTATGATTGAAATATCTGCAAACATTAACCGGATCCAATGAGCACAGTTCTCCAGCTGTCTTGTATTCGATGTTTTTAATGTTTGAATTTGCCTCTCGTAGAAAATCCAGTAAATCATCCCAAGCGTACTCAGCACAGCTTAGGGTAAGGAACCATGTTGGTGTTCCTAAATTTCGTAACATGCATTTTAATTCACCATGGCGTCGGTACCAATATTCATTTGTCCCACGCTGACAAGCCATCAGATTGATGAGTTGTGTTTCCAAATGATCATCTCGGTGCTGCACTTTCTCCATAAAATCCTTAGCAGACACATTTTGTAAATGTACTCCACTTTTTAAAATGTGATTTACTGCATATGATAATGCAGACAAGTCGCTTTCAAATAAAAGATGGAATAAATAAGGAATACTTTGTCGAAATCTTGGATCTTCTGCATATAGTCTTGTAGTCCGATACTCAGAAGCTGGAATCTGTTCTGGACGTTCATCGTATCGTCCTACTTTTCCTGTAGGAAACAGCTGGGGAAAACATCGAGCTTCCAAGCTCTCCTCCCATACACTCACGGGAGTTTCTTTTGCTTTCCTCATCTGAAACAGATCAATATTGTCTCCCATAACTTCTTTTAAATGAAGAGGATGTATGCTAAAATGTTCATAAATTTCTTCTTCCTTTGACTTGTCCACTTTTTCAATTTGTCCAGTTGGTGTTTCTGTGTCTTCTTGTAAATCTTCTTCTTCTTCTTCTATATAAATTGATTCATACCATTTGTTATTCCTTTTCAAATACAAATTTGCTCTTTGAACTTTCCGTACATCTACCAGCTCCTGCCAAATCTTCTTATTCTTTGTAGGTACACCATTAACCAGAATAACTAATGGTTCAGTTTCCAAAGTATCTGCATCAATAGTTTCCATATTTTTTTTCAAATCCAAGGGCAAATACACCACTCTACCTTTTAAACCTCTCAGTAAATCTGAAGGAGGTAATTTACCAGTTTTGGGCTCCATACGTACTATGGTCTGGAACGGATGAACACATTGAATAAGTATAGACTCATATGTATTTAATTCAGAAAGTTCGGCAGGAATAACATCCAATTCTAAATTATTATGTACAGCTCTGGTCGGCATTCTATTTTCCTCTAACTTGTTGTAACAGTATTTACAAATACGCTGATCTTCACCCAATTCAAAACAATTTTCAAGAAATATATATGTTGCAAAATCCTTCCACTTATAATTATCTTCATTTTCACTTTTTCTGTAGAGATCAACATTCCTAGTTTGTTTTCTATAATGAGTTCTGCGGCAACAAATACAAGTAATATTTGGTCTTTCATTAGAGATTATTGCAAATTTTGTTATGTGATCATTAAATGTCTTACTTACAGAGGGTTCTACATTCTCTTCCACTTCTTCCTCATTTACTGTGTCCTTTTCTACACTGTCTTGTTCAGGACCAAAGTAACAAAACTGAATTTCATCAATAACCTTCTCTACATCTGATACCGTTCCACGGAACAGAGCCCTATTCAATTCATCTAACTTTATTGCTGGACTTTTAGCAAAATACAACCGTCTCACAAACTTTCTCATTTCAGTATGATGAACAGCCAGCATCCTAAAATGATGAAAAACACTTTTACACACTTTTCTAGATAGACAAGCCAGAGAATGACCCTGCAAACCAGTATTCTCTCTCACTCTGCATGGATCTAGACTTTGAAGCACCTTAATCTTCTGTTTTACACTTTTTTTACTATATTCTCTTAGAAACTCACGAAATTTATCAATAGATTCCTGACGCACAGTGCAAATACTACTACAATTCCAAGTGTACACTGGGGCTTTAGGACGTCTCCCCATAGCCTCATCCGCCTTCACTTGTACCTCATCTCTTGGAACCATTTTCTCCTTCTCCATTATGCAACCATTTTTCACTTCGTAAGCACGACCTCTGGTGTCAACTGCATGCAGCAAACTATTACTTTGAAAATAACTCTCTTCATTAAAAAAAGGTTCACTACTTGAACTATGCATCCATTCTCCTAAAAACACTTTACAAAAGTTTGTTCTTTTCACTACTCTTTTCCTTTTGCTTTGTGATTTCAGTACATTGACCATTTTATCTAATGTACGCATCCTATTCAAAATTAAAATGAATAGTTTCCTTTTTAATTCTAATGCCTTAGCTGCAATGGCTTCAATTTCTTTTTTTCTCTTATAAAATTTAGCCTTTTGCTTATATTTCTTCACATCCTTTATTAAATTGGACATAACTCTTCTCTGAAACATTTTTCTACGTATCTCTTTAAACGCTGTTTTTCTGTTTAAGTTAATCTTTATTGTTTCTGAAGGTATATTTGCATTAACTAAATGCTCAATTTTTTCCTGTTCTTTTCTATTTAAAACATTCTTTCCAGTACAGACATTTTGTACATTTTTCCTTTTTTTGAAGATGTTCTTTAAAAAATCTTTTGTCTGCTTACCAGAAGACTTTCTCTTTTTCCCAACATGAGCATCTCCAACTAACTTAGGTCCTCCAGTTGTCTTCAAATATAGGTTTTTTTTTGTGGTTTTTCCTTAGTCTGGATTTTGTAGGCATCTTAAATTTTGTTCACTGCTCTTCCGCAATACCTGAAAAAAACTAAAAAAAAAATTCTTTATTTTATTTAAATATATTACTACATTTTTTATGATCTTTTCAAATCTTAAAATACTAAGTACCCCTTTCCTACAAGTGAAAATCACAATAACACCTTCACAAATTAAATATCTAAAAACAATTCCTGTGTGCACACAGAGTCATGCTTTGAAATTAGGCAGAAAACGAAATTTCTTTGCCAATTGGAAAGCACACTTCCTACTGCTTTTTTGGCAAGTGATAAGTACTTTTACAATCTGACACATTTCTAATCCACTTTTCAGATTCTCAAAAAAGCACATGTCCAAACAGCTTTTTGAGACCAAGAACATGTGTAACCTAGGTGACTCACTACACTCCAGCAAGGGCAACCAGCCTTAGTGATGCTGAATATATTTGCATTACTGACTGCAACCTCAAACCCCACTCGGTTGTGAATACTGTGCATGATTCCACAGGGTAAGCAGCTGGCTGTGTGCTAAGAGTCTGCTTCTGCACAAAAAAAATAGTTCCCCCTTTCCTACTAATGCAACTGTAAAATTACCAGAGCAATACGCAATAAATCTCTGCCTGTAATTCCTCTTTGCACACAGTCATGTTTTCATATTAGTCAGAAAACGAAATTTCTTTGCCAATTTGAAAGCACACTTACTACTCTTTTTTTTGGCAAGTGATAAGTACTTTTACAGTCTGACACATTTTGAATCCACTTTTCAGATTCTTAAAAAAGCACATGTCCAAACAGCTTTTTGAGACCACCAACATGTGTAACCTGGGTGACTGACTACACTCCAGCAAGGGCAACCAGCCTTAGTGATGCTGAATGTATTTGCATTACTGACTGCAACCTCAAACCCCACTCGGTTGTGAATACTGTGCATGATTCCACAGGGTAAGCAGCTGGGTGTGTGCTAAGAGTCTGCTTCTGCACAAAAAAAAATAGTTCCCCCTTTCCTACTAATGCAACTGTAAAATTACCAGAGCAATACGCAATAAATCTCTGCCTGTAATTCCTCTTTGCACACAGAGTCATGTTTTCATATTAGTCAGAAAACGAAATTTCTTTGCCAATTTGAAAGCACACTTACTACTCTTTTTTTTGGCAAGTGATAAGTACTTTTAAAGTCTGACACATTTTGAATCCACTTTTCAGATTCTTAAAAAAGCACATGTCCAAACAGCTTTTTGAGACCACCAACATGTGTAACCTGGGTGACTGACTACACTCCAGCAAGGGCAACCAGCCTTAGTGATGCTGAATGTATTTGCATTACTGACTGCAACCTCAAACCCCACTCGGTTGTGAATACTGTGCATGATTCCAAAGGGTAAGCAGCTGGCTGTGTGCTAAGAGTCTGCTTCTGCACAAAAAAAATAGTTCCCCCTTTCCTACTAATGCAACTGTAAAATTACCAGAGCGATACGCAATAAATCTCTGCCTGCTGCACAAAAAAAATAGTTCCCCCTTTCCTACTAATGCAACTGTAAAATTACCAGAGCAATACGCAATAAATCTCTGCCTGTAATTCCTCTTTGCACACAGAGTCATGTTTTCATATTAGTCAGAAAACGAAATTTCTTTGCCAATTTGAAAGCACACTTACTACTCTTTTTTTTGGCAAGTGATAAGTACTTTTACAGTCTGACACATTTTGAATCCACTTTTCAGATTCTTAAAAAAGCACATGTCCAAACAGCTTTTTGAGACCACCAACATGTGTTACGTGGGTGACTGACTACACTCCAGCAAGGGCAACCAGCCTTAGTGATGCTGAATGTATTTGCATTACTGACTGCAACCTCAAACCCCACTCGGTTGTGAATACTGTGCATGATTCCACAGGATAAGCAGCTGGCTGTGTGCTAAGAGTCTGCTTCTGCAGAAAAAAAATAGTTCCCCCTTTCCTACTTATGCAACTGTAAAATTACCAGAGCAATACGCAATAAATCTCTGCCTGTAATTCCTCTTTGCACACAGAGTCATGTTTTCATATTAGTCAGAAAACGAAATTTCTTTGCCAATTTGAAAGCACACTTACTACTCTTTTTTTTGGCAAGTGATAAGTACTTTTAAAGTCTGACACATTTTGAATCCACTTTTCAGATTCTCAAAAAAGCACATGTCCAAACAGCTTTTTGAGACCACCAACATGTGTAACCTGGGTGACTGACTACACTCCAGCAAGGGCAACCAGCCTTAGTGATGCTGAATGTATTTGCATTACTGACTGCAACCTCAAACCCCACTCGGTTGTCAATACTGTGCATGATTCCACAGGATAAGCAGCTGGCTGTGTGCTAAGACTCTGCTTCTGCACAAAAAAATAGCTCCCCCTTTCCTACTAATGCAACTGTAAAATTACCAAAGCAATACACAAGCCTGTAATTCCTCTTTGCACACAGAGTCATGTTTTCATATTAGTCAGAAAACGAAATTTCTTTGCCAATTTGAAAGCACACTTACTACTCTTTTTTTTGGCAAGTGATAAGTACTTTTACAGTCTGACACATTTTGAATCCACTTTTCAGATTCTTAAAAAAGCACATGTCCAAACAGCTTTTTGAGACCAGCAACATCTGTAACCTGGGTGACTGACTACACTCCAGCAAGGGCAACCAGCCTTAGTGATGCTGAATGTATTTGCATTACTGACTGCAACCTCAAACCCCACTCGGTTGTCAATACTGTGCATGATTCCACAGGATAAGCAGCTGGCTGTGTGCTAAGAGTCTGCTTCTGCATAAAAAAATAGCTCCCCCTTTCCATCTAATGCAAATGTAAAATCACCAGAGCAATACCAAACAGCTTTCTGAGACCAGCAACATGTGTAACCTGGGTGACTGACTACACTCCAGCAAGGGCAACCAGCCTTAGTGATGCTGAATGTATTTGCATTACTGACTGGAACCTCAAACCCTAAAAGTATTCCTTATTTATACCAGTACACCTTAATTTATGGTGAAAACATAGTCATATTATTTTACATGTTCCTCACATTTAAATTTCTCCCAAAACACAAAATGATAAACACAACTTCAACAAAAGGAATTTCAATGCTATTATTCATTTCTTAATTTACCATATACATCCCCTCTCAAACTCTAAACTCACCTTTAAAATTAGTTAGCTGTGAAAGAAATGTGGCACTCAAACAGCAGATTATCAGAGCCAGGATCTCTGTTCTGTACACCTCTCTCCTCTCAGCAGAACCAGATAATGGCAAAGTTTCCCTCTCTTTTTCCACACATATACATGTTAGGTTCAAATCTCAGTGCTTCCCCCTTTTTTTCAAATGTAATCACACATTTCTATTGGATGAAAACCAACACTTTTCCAACTGTTCCCTTCCCCCAACTTGACTTCAGCCTAGTACCCTTCCCCCAACTTGACTTCTGCCTGCTACCATAGCAACAGCTCATGGAACACTGCTGTCTACAGTCAGGTCAGAAGTTCACCACACAATGTTTCATTTTCAATGAGCAAGAGTGCTTGACTTTTCTAACCTAACAGCAAATCCATACTAATGTTCTTTGGTAACACATTTTTCTGTACCAATACAAAACATGCTTCTATAAATTGACACACACAGCCTAGTTTTTAGTGTAGAATGGTATGAAACAGCCAATGAGTTCATTTTATTTAAAAAAAATATGTATGCCTCCATTTCCAAACTGTCTTTCATTTCATTTTCCCATTCTACTGAAATACACCTCCTGAGTGCATCCAGATCTCCTTTGAAGATGTTCACAGTGTGGATTGTAGGGCACAGCTATGTTTTCTGGAGTGAAAAGTTTGCAGAGAAAACAGGTATGGTGAGAGACCTTGCTTTGCCAAATGTAGACATTAAATGGATTGGTCAGAGAGGGTTAAAGTGGCACCAATTAATGCCATTGGTGAAATCCTTCATGCAAATCCAACACCCTGACCTCATAATAGTGCACTGTGGTGGCAATGACCTAGGCACTTTGACTGGGGTAGGTCTGGAAATGCTTATGAAGGAGACCTTTGCACAACTGTTTTCACTTTTCCCTAAAACTGCCTTTGTGTTTTCTAACATATGCCAAAGGCAAAAATGGAACTGGTCCAATCATTTTTGTCCACAGATTGACAAAGCAAGAAAGCACGTCAACAAATCTGTTTCTGCTTTCCTCTGTGACTATGGTATGGGTTCCATTTACCACAACAACTTGCGTTACGACATGCAAGACATTTATAGAGGAGATGGTGTACACTTCACTGATGAAGGGAACAGAGTCTTCCTCTTGAACCTTAGACTCTGCATCGGTACTTACTTGTAGGTACCACTAAAAAATCACTTAATAAACACAACGGCTCTTTTTAGAGCCCCCTAATATCTAAACACTTAAATCTGCATTTCATTTCATTTTTTATTTTTTTTTCTACCGTACGCGTACGGTAAGCTTACCGTACGCGTACCCCGCGATTTTTTTTAAAATTAATAAATGTTTTTTTTGTACTTTTCTGTCCTTCTTTGACCCCCTTTCAAATGTTAGGGGGTCTGTAACTCTCTACCTTGCCCCCTTTTCAACTTATCACCCTTTTTTTCTGAGTGAAACACACAAAATGGCGGCCGCCGCTTCCTGGTTTCGACCGATTCGAATGTTTACTAAGATCTAACAGCCAATCAGAATCGCGCTCGCGCACGTCACCGTACGCGTACGGTAAGCGCACCGTAAGCGCACCGTAAGCTGGCTCAGATATATATATTGATTTAAAGGCGATTTTCTCAGAAACTACTGAACAGATCTACACCAGACCTACAAAAGGCACTTCCTTGACCTGAGGACTACCTCTCTGCCAAATTTCAAGTAACTCTGTTCAGCCGTTCGGTCTGTAGCTGTGTCTAAAGATCCTATGGAAAAATGCATGGGAAAAACGCGTTTTGGGACCCCCCTTTTATCTCAGCCCCCGCTTGACGAATCCCCCCGAGACTTTCAGGGTAGGAGCGGAGCGTAGCGCCCCACCTATTTTGAAAATTTCGCGAGGATTCGTCGACCGGCGCCAAAGTTATTCCAAATAGAATGTTGCGGTTTTCCTATGGAAACAGGGTCCTAACTATAACTACCTACTGGCGACCGCCAGTAGGTAATATATATATATATATATATATATATATATATATATCATAAGAAGAGTTCCCAAACTCCAGTAGATAGCTGGAACAGGTACAGACCACAGCACGCTGAATATTTTTGTTGACAAGGTTTATTCCATAGAGTCAGTAGGCATGACGCGTTTCGGCCGTGAAACCACGGCCTTGATCACATGACACCACTAAGACCATACACAACAAATATAGTAAGTTGTAGACTCCTCCCATTTTCATAGGCCAATAGGAAAGCGGCATACAGAACAGCAAACCTCCATATTACAACAAGGGTAAAAAAATAGTAATAGAAGAAATACTGCGTATACTCAGCACAAATACTACATCATGACAAAATAGCCACATCAAGCTGAATTGAACCACAGTGGTTATTCAATAAAGCAATACCCTGAAGTGAAAAATATGCTCGCAAATCCATAAATTTAGCCGTAAATAAAACTGGCAGGGAGGAATCAAAATTACAACACTTATATATAAAAAAAAGTCTTCCATAAAAGACATATCGGTGCCAGCGGATAAATCTGTTCAATAACCTTGTGGAGCCCCTTACAGTACATGATGTAAAATTAGTGGATTATTCTTACATGCAATCCTTCTGGATAAATCACTATATAGAAAAAGATGTTTGAAGTTCCTTTAAACAAATGCGCCACATACTACACAATGCTAAAAAGTTTGCATATGAAAATCACTGCATATATACATATAAAAATATTAATATTGCTTAATTATTGCACATAAATCTTAAAACCAGTAGAAAGTTAAAATTGCAAATAGACAATCATGAATAATGCAATGACATACTGATGCAGCCTAGAAAAAGTGCTTGTGCCTTTGGATTCGTACAGGCCTGTGTGGCACAAATCATATTATGTACACATATACAAAATAGATTAAAAAAGCAAGGAAGCACATAGGACCACTGTAAAGGAAAAAAATCCTAGAATAAACCAATGGCCCCACTGTAAATGTTTACTCCTAGGAGCAGCAGTACTGGAAATAAAGTGCAAGTGCATCAGTGCAAAATACGCAACATATGTGCAAATTAGCAAAATCATGTAGCAGCATAAATAATTTCTTTTGCTCAAGAACCCGAAAATAGAGCTAAAATAGGTAGATTGAAAAAATGCAATAAATATGGTCCACAGGTATATAGGGCCTCGAAAGCTAGAAAACCAACCCAAATGTCATTCATATCTTGTACATAATCATTCAAACCAATTGTGAGCCCAAGGCGAGAAATTCAACCTATACCCCATAGGGGTGTCCCAAGGGTGAGTATAATGACAGGAGTGATTCTACAGCAGCAGATTTGGATATAAACTAAAAGGACTAAGATCTTCTGTAAGACGGAGTAGATGTATCTATAAAATAGAATAGAATAAAATGAGCAGTAGAGTGAATTTAACATGGGTACACACAGGTGAAGATACATCCTGAAAGAATTCAGAGAAATGTATGCATATCTTCCCCTGTGTTAAGGCCATTGGGCATCTTAGTATCTAATAAAAGAATGTATTGAGTTTCCAACTGCCTAAGGCGTTTCTCTCTATTGCCTCCTCTAATCTGTTTAGGTACTGCGTCGATCACAAAATATTTAAAATCCTTCAGGTTGTTCTTGTGAACTAATTTAAAATGTCGGGCGACAGGGTAACTGGAGTCAGAATTAACAATGGCCCTTAAATGTTGTAAGATTCTGACCGATACCTGTAATTTCGTGCTTCCAACATACTTTAAATTGCACGAACATTCAAGAACATAAACTGCATGGTCAGTTTTACATGTGAAAAAACCTTTAAGAGCTGTAGGGGTTAAATCAAATGCGCCCATAAACTCATAAGTATTAGTGCCAAATTTACATGCTCGGCATGAGCTACATTTAAAAAAACCTTTGCGATTAGAGAGCCAAGTGCTTGTATTAGTGGTCTCTGGGCTCGTCCTAACTAGGGCATCCCTCATAGAGGGTGCTCTCCTGAATGTGATTTGTGGTAAATCAGGTACTAGTTGGGACATAGTAAGGTCTGTTTTCACTATGGACCAGTTTTTGTAAATCAGTTTTCTCACCTCCTTGTCCTGATTACTGAATGTAGTGATGAATCGAACACAGCTCGGTTCACCACTAATATTTTCATAGTTTGGGATAGGTTTTTGGATGGTAGTCCCAATTATCGATTTCAAATACTCATCACGATTGGTTTTATTAGCTTTTTCAAGTGCTGTCTCCAGATCAACTCTAGCATAGCCTCGGTCCAAAAACCTCTGATATGAGTCTTTTTGGTACTTAATGCAATCTGTGTCAGTACTACAAATACGTTTAATGCGCAGAAACTCACCATAAGGTATACTTTTAAGTAGATGGTATGGATGGGAGCTCTGTGCGTGGAGTACTGAATTGCCTGCGGTACTTTTGCGGTGTATTCTAGTCTGTATCTTACTGTCAAGAATATAGAGTTCAACATCAAGAAAATCGACATGCTCAGCACTGATATGGGCCGTAAACTCAAGATTCAGGTTGTTAATATTAATCAGCTTTACAAATTCATTAGCCGATTCAATTGACCCATTCCAAATTAAACAGATGTCGTCGATGAATCTCCACCAACGAACGACATGAATCTGGTACAAATCGTTGTGTGTACTTCTGAGGACATGTTCCTCCCACCAGCCCACGTGTAAACACGCGTAGCTGGGGGAGAAACATGCCCCCATCGGCACACCTTGCAGTTGCTGAAACACTTCTTGGTTGAACAAAAAATAGTTATTGCATAGACATAATTCAATCATGTTTAACAACATAATGTTATGTTGATGAAAAATGATGTCTCTCTTCTCTAGATAAAATTTGACTGCTTGTAGACCATCACAGTGACGAATACTCGTGTAAAGAGAACAAATGTCCATGACAATGAAGCAATAACCATCCTGCCATACCGTCTCAGATATGTGAGAAAGAAAATGCCCTGTATCCTTGATGTACGATGGGAGTTCTTCCACAAAACTACGCAAAAAAAAGTCAACATATTTAGAGATGTTTTCACATAGACTCCGCTGGGCTGAAATAATTGGTCTACCAGGAATAGGCTCCTGATTTTTATGCACTTTTGGAATGAAATAGAGAACTGCAGTAGTAGGGAACTCAATTTTTAAGAAGCTATATTCATTCTTGTTAAGTAGCCCATCCCTCTTCCATTGTCCCTATTCAGTATGGATGCGATCTTTTAGCTTTTTGATGTCATTGAAAGTGGCCTTACTATAACATAACTCGTTGTTCAGGTGACGATAGGCCTCTTGTAAGTAATCACTCTTTGCCCACAAAACAACATTTCCTCCCTTATCAGCTTTGGTTATAATAATTTCCTTATTATTTTTCAATTTATTGATTAGGGTGGAATATTGTCGCTCTTGATAATTCGAACGTTTCGATGATTTATTGATCTTTCTATTAAGAATTTTGAGGTCTTGAGTGACACAATCACTAAATACATCCAGCGCATCCTTTGGCATAAGTGGAATGAATGTAGAGTTAGGACGGAATGGGCTAGCAGCTGGTGAATTGCCTGTTGTACCTAAATCCAACAACTGTTGTTGTGTCGAACATATCACATCCCTATATATATATATATATATATATATATATATATTTATATATATATATATACATATATATATTGTTAGACCTGGTACCATTGGCGTGAGTCTCCCTTGAATCACTGATTGCCACCTCGGTTTTTTATATGTTTTGCTGGTTTAGATGCTTTCGGCACTGTGCCACTGCTATTCAGTGCCACAGTGCAAGTGCTCTCTATTGTTATGTATTGATTAGAGTATCCATGATTGGATTATTTGATTTACCTGTCAGACCTTAATATAGTGCACCATGTGTGCCCAGGGCCTGTAAATCAAATGCTGCTGGTTGGCTTGCAGCACTGGTTGTGCCACCCACAGAAGCAGCTTGTAAAGTGTGTCTCAGGTCTACCATTGCAGAGCCCATGTGCAGTCTGTGACTGCCATGTCGACTTGGCAAGTGCACCCACTTGCCAGTCCCTAAACCTTCCCTTTTCTATATTTCAGACACCCCTAAGGTAGGCCCTAGGGCAGGGTGCATTGTATGTAAAAGTTTGGTCATGCCCTGATGTGTGTGGCATAACCTGATAGTGAATTACAGCCTATTTCATGTTTCACTATTGCAAGGCTACCTGTCCCCATAGGCCAGAATGGGCAGTTTGATTATAACATCTTATAATCCTAAATGACCCAGGGAACATGGTAGAAATTCGAGTTAAGTATGCCTGAACTCAGAATGATAAAATACATATTTTAGTGAAGTTGGTTTTAAAATTCTGTGTTTGAAAATACCACTTTTAGAAAGTAGGTATTTTCTTGCCTAACCATCCAGCCTGCCTCTGCTAGCTTGTGTATTGTTTGTCTGGCTTTGTGAGTGACAGGGGGTGGGGGACCTCTAGGAGACAGGGTGAGTCAGCACTAGGCTGAATAGACCTATCTGCATTGGGAGTGGAGGGAGGAGTAGCACCTGGGCCTGAATTGGGCTGTGCCTGCCTTCCACAATACTGGCTCCACCTCCTGTGGTGCGTCTGATGTCCCTGGCCCACACTGACAAAGAAAGAAGGTGTGCACTGGCAGAATGCACCCAGAACTGGTTTGGACTAGGTACAGGACCCTCTGCCTTCAGAGAACAAAGAGAATAGTAGTATAAATATGGGGGCCCAGACCCCAAGACTTTAGATCACTTCTGGGAAAACAAGACAAACTGTGGACGTTATCGGTGGTCACAGGGATGAAGGAGTGCACAAACGTAGCAAATGAGGTGTTGGACTTTATTGTTGCAATATTAAGGGGTGGGGTGTGGTCCAGGAATCCCAGAAAGAAATACAGAAAATTGTTCGGTGATTAGCAAAAAAATCAGTCAGTCAGTTCCTCCAGGTCTGGGCGTAGAGTTCTCTGTGTTCTGTCTCTCCTCTTCTTCTTTTTAACTCTTGTAACCGGGAGTCATGGAGGGAAAAAAGAAAACAAATACGAGAGGGTCAAGTCCTGGCCTTGTTTATCTATTGATTGTGCTAGTGCCACCAAAAGAAGTGCGTGGTATAGATAGGGTGAGTGCCAGAAATAATTTACGCAACACACCCCTGTGCCCTACCACCCCGAGCCTCCCCACCACCCCCACAGAACGATCCCCCGAGTGTTATTCGCCTGGGACCACGACCCTTCTCCTGGGCCGTGGTGTCAGGACCCGGGGCGTCTTCTCCCTCCTCTAGCCTGCCGGGTATGTTCGTAGTGTAGAATGCTTTTCCCGTCTCTTGGCCGGCTGGTTCCTTCGCATCTCCTCTCTCCTCGTTCCACTGCCGCTCTGGATCCTCTGTCTGCTCTGCTCCCCTGCTCTCACGTTCCGCCTTCTTGCTTTGCCCGATGCTCTCCTCCTGTTCTCCAGCTCCAATGCCGCCGCATTCCGTCTCCTCTCCTGGCATTCTATTTAGGCATCCGTCTTCCGCATACGTAAACGGCCCCTCCTCCATGCCTTGCTCTGACACTAGACTGCTGCCCGTTTCCGGCGAAGACAAGGTCGGCGTGGTCTGTTCTGTCCATTTCCGGTTCGCCCCGTTTTCCTCGTTCAGGTCCTCCTCACAAAGCTCCCCCCTTAGGAATGGTCGGTGGGTCCATTCAGTGGAGGTGTTTCTGGATAGATAGTCAGCACAGACTTGTCGGGGTCCCGGGATATGTAGGGTCTGAAATGAAAAGGGTTGTAATGCCAGAAACCATCTAAGGATACGCGGGTTTGTGTCTTTATTTTTCACAAGCCAAGTGAGTGGGGCGTGATCAGTGAGTACAGTGAATGATCGTCCTAGCAGGTAATATTGCTGAGCCTCAATCACCCATTTGATGGCCAAACATTCTTTCTCGATCGTTGAGTATGTCACCTCCCTGGGGAAAAGCTTCCTACTGATGTACAAAGGAGGTTTGAGATCACCATGAGAGTTAGGCTGATATAACACGGCACCCAGACCTATCCCTGAGGCATCAGTTTGTAAGAGGAACAGTCTATTGAAATCAGGGCACTGTAATACCGGTGCTGTGCAGATGGCGTGTTTCAGCTCCTGAAAACTGTTTTCGTGGACGGCACTCCATGTTGTTATTCGGGATGCATGGGTCTTGGTCAGGAGGCTGGTTAGGGGGCTGGCTATAGATGAGAAATTGGGGATAAAACGTCTATAGTAACCAATGAAACCCAAGAAGGAGCGTATGTCACGTTTTGTTTTGGGGGTAGGGAGAGTTCTGATGGCTTCAATTTTACTCATTTGAGGTTTGATAAGGCCCCCTTGTATCGTGTACCCAAGGTACTGTATGGAGTCCGTAACCAGTAGGGATTTCTTTGGGTTTGTTTTAAGACCCGCGGCTTGGATAGCTGAGAACACAGCAGTCAGATATTCGAGATGTTCTCTCCAGCTACTGCTAAACATGACTATGTCGTCTAAATAGGCGGCAGCATTATCTATATGGGGTTTCAATAAGCGGGCCATCAGCCGCTGGAAGGTTGCTGGTGCCCCATGGAGGCCGAAAGGGAGTACTTCAAATTGATAAAGGCCGGAAGGAGTGACAAAGGCAGTTTTCTCCCTAGCTTGTGGTGTCAGGGGTATCTGCCAATAACCTTTGGTGAGGTCTAAAGTTGACAGGTACCTGGCATTCCCTAATCGCTCAATTAATTCATCGATCCGTGGCATCTGATAAGAATCAAATTTTGTGATGCTATTCACCTGACGGAAGTCAATGCAAAAGCGGAGACTTCCATCCGGCTTTGATACTAATACGATCGGGGAACACCAATTGCTTGTGGACGGTTCTATGATGTCCGACTGCAACATAGCTGTTACTTCCCTTTCTACGGCTTCCCTACGTACGGCAGGGATCCGGTACGGTTTCTGTTTTATGATGGTTGGGGTTAAGGATATGATGTCGTGCTGGATCATCGAGGTCAGCCCTGGTACTGAGGGAAAAAGGCTGGGAAACTGCTCTAACAGTGTCTGTAGTCTGGACTGTTGCGCTGGGGATAATATGTTTCCTATGGGGGGTTTCTCGGTTGGGGTTGTCGGAGGGTTCGGGGTGGTGATTTCTAAGGGCTTTTCTGTGCTTATCGATAGGATTGGCCCTCCCGTTTTATCGGGCTCTGCAACGTCAATCCATTTCTTTAATAAGTTTACATGATAAATTTGTTTGCCCCCGGGATGCTGTGGTAACAAGACGCTATAGGTAACGGGAGTCACTCTCTTTTCAATGATTTAGGGACCTTGCCATTGTGTTAATAACTTGGTTGCTGAGGACGGGAGCAAAAGGAGTACCTTCTCCCCTGGTTTGAATTCTCTTAATTGACTGTTCCTATCGTAATACTGTTTTTGGGCGTTTTGGGTCTTTTCCATATGTTCATGCACCAGACTCCATATCCTAGTGATTGTCGGTTTTAACTCCGCTACGTATTTGGTTAGGGGTTGTCCCTCCTCATCTTCGCCCTCCCATTGTTCTGCTGCCATGTCTAGTAAGGTACGTGGTTTTCTCCCAAATAATATCTCGAACGGGGAGTAACCTGTTGATCTTTGCTCGTGTGTTCTTATGGCAAAGAGGATAAGGGGTAGCTTCTGGTCCCAGTCCCTCCCGGTTTCTGAGATGACCTTGCGTAGCATGTGTTTGATGGTCTTGTTATAACGCTCCACAAGGAACATCGGTTTGAGGATGGTAGACCGAGGTACGAAGCTGACGAATACCCAGGATCTTACAGACTTGGGTCATAATATGTGACATAAAAGGGGTTCCTTGGTCAGTAAGGATCTCTGTTGGAAATCCTACCCTTGAGAACAGGGATACCATGGCCTTGGCTATGGCAGAGGTGGTCACGGTAGACAAGGGAAAGGCCTCTGGATATCTACTCGCATAATCTACAATGACTAGTATGTACTTATGTCCTTTGGCCGAGGGGGGAAGTGGACCCTCCAAGTCCATACCAACTCTCTTGAAGCGTACGTCTATTATGGGCAGGGGACATAAGGGGGCCTTTTTATGCCTTCGGGGTTCGTATATTGACACCTTACACAGGCGGAACAGTGTCTCGCTATATCCCTATATACCCCTGGCCAATAGAACCTCTCCAGGAGATATTGTAGTGTATTCTCTCTCCCATAATGGCCACCCCCTGTTTGGTTATGGGCCAGGTGTAGCACGTGTTTTCGGTAAGGAAGAGGTACCAGCAACTGTGTTTTGGTGTGTGTGTTCCCTTTTACCGCTCTATACAACAACCCCCTTTTTACAAAGAAGTAGGGTCCTACCTGATCGGGCTCTGGTTCTTGTACTTTCTCCCAAGCATGCAGAAGGGTGTTGTCGTCTCTCTGAGCTGACCGGAAACTAGTTGGGGCTGGCTCGATGGGGCCTGTGTGGGAAAGAGGGAAGGCATGACAGGATGTCTGCAAGTATTGTTTTTTTTCTTTTTTTTTTTTAATTCTTACTCTTTTTGTCCTTTCCTACAGTTCCGTCCAGGTCGCTATCGTGGAAAGGTGCCTCACACAACCACATCGTGTCTTTTCTTTTTGTCTCGTCTAGGTATTGTTCAATTATGGGGTGGTCAGTGCCTATGATTACCGCTTCGGGTAGGGAGGGTCTGACCCCCACTCTTCGCACTTGGGGGTAATTTGATATGTCCATAAGGACTTCTGCCACAGGGTATGTCTTGGTATCTCCGTGCACACAAGTAACATGCACATGCTCGTTCTCTTTCATTTGGGTTTGGGGAATCAGGGCTCGATCTACGACGGTCACGTGGCAACCGGTATCCAGGAGGGCTCTTTGCTTCTTCCCGTTCAAGAGGACGTCTTTTTTGTATTGTTGAGGACCTTCCCTGGTCACCATAATCCGTCCTCTAGAATAACCCACGTCCATAGGCTCAGCTGCTGTGGTCCGGTGAGGACATTGCCGGGCGATATGGCCCCAGTCACCGCAGTGATAACATTGCGGCCCTTGTATGCTAGGGCTAGGAGTGGGCTGGAAGGGTTTAGGAAGAGTACAAGGACTGGCCTGGGCTTTTGGTTCTGGTCTAGGTGTGTTCCTTGGGGACACAAAAGGGGCCCATGAGATACCCGCCCTAAACTCAGGTGATCTCTGAAATGCAAACGCTAGCTCCACCGCGGTTACAGAGGACAAGTTAGGATGTTGTTTTACCCATGAACGAGTAGTGGTAGGCAGGGCCACCAGGTATTGTTCCAAGATTACTTTCTCTGTAACTTCTTCCACAGTGGATATCTGGGGGGTTAACCACCGATGTCCCAGGTCTTTGATCCTGTAATACAGGGCCCGTGGGTTCTCACTAGAGGACCATTTTTCTTTCCTGAATCTGTTGCGATAGTACTCTTGGTCGCATCCCAACCTCTCCAGAATAGCTCTTTTTACCTCTTCGTAGGGGGTAGTACCGGCAGGGTTGGCTGCCTGATGGGCTGCCTGGAGTTCCCCCGACAAGAGCGGGGCTATGTATTGGCTCCATCGTTCATGTGGCCACGCAGCCGTGGAGGCGACCCTTTCGAAGTTTGTAAAAAAATGATCAGGGTCTTCCCCTCCTGAAACTTTTGGAGAACGGATCCGGGGACATTAGGGTGTACTTTAGTGCTCACAATCGTGTCAGTTAGCCGCAGTACAGCTGTATCTTGAACCTGTTGGTTCGAGGTAAGCAGGGTGGCTTGCTCCCTTAATGCTCCTTGTAGTGCTTCCCTGTCTTGTTTAGCAGTTTGGACCTGCTGTTCGAACACCAGCTGCAGATGTTGTTGTCCTTCTGCTAGCTGGTTAATAATGCTTTCAAGGGGCACGGGTTGTGTCATGATTCAGCACCTGTAGGTGGTTATCCCACTTCTGACACCACTTTTGTGGCCGTTATCGGTGGTCACAGGGATGAAGGAGTGCACAAACGTAGCAAATGAGATGTTGGACTTTATTGTTGCAATATTAAGGGGTGGGGCGTGGTCCAGGAATCCCAGAAAGAAATACAGAAAATTGTTCGGTGATTAGCAACACAAAAACAATCAGTCAGTCAGTTCCTCCAGGTCTGGGCATAGAGTTCTCTGTGTTCTGTCTCTCCTCTTCTTCTTTTTAACTCTTGTAACCGGGAGGCATGGAGGGAAAAAAGAAAACAAATACGTGGGGGTCAAGTCCTGGCCTTGTTTATCTATTGATTATGCTACTGCCACCAAAAGAAGTGCATGGTATAGATAGGATGAGTGCCGGAAATAATTTACCCAACACACCCCTGTGCCCTACCACCCCGACCCTCCCCACCACCCCCACCAGAACGATCCCCCAAGTGTTACTCGCCTGGGACCACGACCCTTCTCCTGGGCCGTGGCGTCAGGACCTGGGGTATCTTCTCCCTCCTCTAGCCTGCCGGGTATGTTCGTAGTGTAGAATGCTTTTCTGTCTCTTGGCCGGCTGGTTCCTTCGCGTCTCCTCTCTTCTCGCTCCACTGCCGCTCTGGATCCTCTGTCTGCTCTGCTCCCCTGCTCTCACGTTCCGCCTTCTTGCTTCGCCCAATGCTCTCCTCCTGTTCTCCCGCTCCGATGCCGCTGCATTCCGTCTCCTCTCCTGGCGTTCTATTTAGGCATCCGTCTTCTGCATACATAAACGGCCCCTCCTCCATGCCTTGCTCCGAACCTAGACCGCTGCCCGTTTCCAGCGAAGACAAGGTCAGCGCGGTCTGCTCTGTCCATTTCCGGTTTACCCCGTTTTCCTCGTTCAGGTCCTCCTCACACAAACCTTTGCTAAGGACAAGAACCAAGGAAGCTGCAGGAGTTTGGACTGCCCCTCTGCCAGTGTGCGGTTTGCTGGGTTGGCCTGCAGTGGTTTCTTTATTGCCAAGGGAAGGAGAAGGAACTTTTAAGAAACTTTCATCATCTTGCAGAATATTTCTCCAAGGGCTTGAATTTGAGCTTGCCTCCTGTCTGAAGTCTGAGGGATACAAAAGACTTCACCCCTTCTGTTTGCATGCATCTGGAACTTGCTGTTGTAGCTGCTACAGAAGAAAATTGAATTGCAACACCGACACTGGCGAGTGATGCCGTGCTCTGCATCGAAGCCGTGAGCGCTGCTCCGACTTACAACGTAGACCCGATTTCAGCCGCAGTGCCACATCGATGCCAGCGAGCAACATCGTAACTTGCCCTAAGCTGTGAGTGCTGCTCCGACTTGCGGCGTAGGCCCGACGCCTTCTGCTGTGCCGCATTGACTCCGCAGCCGATATCATCGCGGAGCCTATCCTCGACGTGGGTGGTCAAGAATCCATCGACATCGTGACATCGTATAGAACCATGGTTTCGGTGCTGTTGCTAAAGACTGCTTTTAAGTGAAGAAACTATTTTTGAACTACATTTACCATCTTGAAGTATTATTTTTGATTACAGTATTGTGGATTTTTGTCGTTTGTGGTCTTGTGTTAAGTCTATATAAAGAATACTTATTTTTATAAAACCTGTGTGGTGTCCATCTGTAGTGTTTTCACTATATTACTGTATGAGTTCACAAATGCTTCACACACTGCCTCTAAGATAAGCCTGTCTGCTCGTGCCAAGCCACCAAGGGGGAGAGCAGGGGTTATCCAGGAGTGTAATCCCCTTTCCCTGAATAGAAGCAAGGGTCCATATTTGGTCAAAGGTTAAAGCCATTGCCAACTAGAGACCCCCAGTTCTAACATATATATATTAACATATTTTGAGAAAAACAAAGAGTTGCACAGTGTATTGGAACAGAATCTTCCTTTCCAAGATGGCGCCTCCATGGGAGTACTTTCTGAGAGTCCTTTAATTATCTTGATGTTCGCTCTGTATATAGTTGACATCTAAGTTTGAGGCCATGCACTTTTTCAGGTTCCTTCCCGTTGGTATTACTTTGAGAAATGTGTATTATTGTCAGCTTCGACAGTACAAAGCCCACCCCTGAATAGGCTCGGAGGTCAGGAGCAGGAATTAGTATATACATATATATCCATTTTCAAAATGATGCTCCATTGCAGCTAAGGCTTCATTTCTATATTTATCATCCATGTCATACATAGCCCCTTCACAGAGGCAATGGCATATTGTGATCAAGGTTTATGCAGCTGAAACACATCATGGGGTCCTCCGGAATACATTTTTGCTTTTGATTCAAGTATTTTGAGTGAGCTTGTACTTCTTGAATTTGTGGACCTTAGGTAATTCATATGTCCGGGGACTTCATCCCGGAAATGTGCTATACTACCAACAGGCTTGGTAAATCATCTCTGTAGACATTGTCTTGATAGATATATATATCTATAAAGGAAGTTATAGTCAGGCCCAAGGCTCAACAGGAAAAGGATTTGCATAATACATTGGAGCAGCTTGACGAATCTTCATGAAACGTTCCAAAAAAAAGGTCTCATCCACTGAGCTCCTCCCTGGAATGTTTGAGTGTGATCCATCAAGTTTGGGGCTGAAAAAAAATGGAGAGCGCGAAAATGTGCTTTCCACATTAATTTTTCCATGGAAAATTAAACACAGCTACATATATAATGTCTGAACAGAATTGCACCAAATTTGGCAGAAACCAAGATCTCTTCCAGAACTGCTGAGTGCATCAGCTATTGCACCACATTCTATGACATCATTGATAACAGCACTGCAACATCTGAAAATACACCACTGATGACAACACTTTGCATGGTGGGGCACGAATTATAGTTACTTTAGGGCACAACTTACTTGAGATAACTATAACAGGTGAATTTCAGTGTTCATTTTCAGTAATATAATATGTTTTTACTGAAATGTTCACATAACTAGAATGTCCCTTTAACTTTTGATTTTTTTCTTTCCTTGTGGGCAGAGAAACAGTGTCTCGAAAGTGAACTTTCTTGGACACAAGCACTTTATTTACATATTGCCCCAGGGTATATTGTCCCTGCATGTTCAGGAAGGCTTGGCAAGGGGCGCTGCTCCCCCCTTCACTATAAAACTTAATCCACTGCCACCTGGCCCCTTGCCCCTTGCCCACCTGGGGAGTTCATTTATTGAAGCGTGGAAGGCTGCACTTTTTTAGTTCTCATTTTACCACAGATATGCGGCCTGGAGGGTCCCTCCGCCTGGGGTCGGGGGGCAGGGTATTCCTACTGTGCCCGCTTATATCTGTTTTTACACTTATTTCCAGGACTGGGGACTCAGTCCTCAATTCCTAAAATGGCTGTGGCAACATCTTTGTTGATGTGGTGGCAGCCAATCAAATCTTATCTTAATATATAATAAGACAACTGAGGGTGGAGGCAAAGGCAGAAAAAATGCACCTGTTAACAACAAAGTCTGGCAAAGTAGTAGTGGTGCAGGAAAACCAGGAAGTGCACCCCTCTACACTTCCTATTTGAAATTTCCAAAATTAAAGCAAGAAAAAAAATATGGATTCCGCAGACATCAATTATGTAAGTCAGTTAGAAAACAGATTGTTCATGATGATCTGAAGAATATGCCAAGTCGTTGTATTCTTATTTCCGTAATTCTTTAGTCAGACCCCCCCAGGATATTGCGGCATGGATTAGCAAATTTAGCGGCACAAATATGGAAATTTAGCGGCACAAATATGGAAATTTAGCTGCATTTTTGCGGCACTTTATTTTACTCATAATCATTCATTTTCAGCCTGAAATCAATGGAAACTGTTTTAGCAGAGTTTTGCACTCGTAATAGGCATGTTAAAAGTGTCTACAGATCTACGGAAGCACAGATGTAATCCTAACCTTGTGGGAGGGTACTGTATTTCTCCCTGGGATGTTCTAGTGCCCATGTATGCACCCCTATCAGGGCACCGCTGATCTGGATCCGAGAGGCAGGACACCTCTTCCTCAGGCACCCTCTTTTGAAATTGTTTTAACTAATGCTATGGGGGCCCTCAACCATGAGATCAGTAATGTTGAGGAAAGCCTAGGTATCACCAAACAGGTTTTGCTACAAGATAAGCAGACTCTACCAGCATCAGAAGTCGCCGGCCCAAGTACTAAATCAAGTAACCTGAGTTGATTAAAAACATCTGGGTCCTCCTGATGGAGGAGAGTTAATCCTTGTATTTTACACAAACTTGTAACTATTGATTCCGAAACTGTTAATTCTGTGAAACCTTTGACTGATTTTTCTCAGTTCACACCCAGGGAAAAGTAACAAGCATTTGCAATGCAATAGGTCTCACATTAACGCGAGTTTGAGCTATTGACATTGCAAATGACTGCCTTTTATTTAAGTTTTAAAAACAGATAAATGCATTGTCATTTGCAATGTCAATAGCTCAAACTCGCGTAAATGCGAGACCTATTGCATTGCAAATGCTTGTTATATTTACAGGCGTCAACCGCTAAGATTTACAGGGAGACTTCTGCCATATCAGTTGTCTCATATTTTACGATGGGATTAATCATTAGAGCAACACGTCAAATGCTGCCAGCCTATTTTTTATGGCACTTCCATTGTTTCGCACCTCTTCTTTAGCACTCCTTCCTGAAATGTTAATGAAGCTCTTTTTTTAGCCTCGAATGGGTCAGGTTTTTTTTCAGTATGGTGGGCGAAGTGGCGGTGACATCACACCGTACAGCTGTTGTTTCCGAGGCTTTTAAAAGTGTGTGCCTGCTTAGCAGACTCTGCACGTGTCATGATGATGTCAAGCTAGCCGGGTATAATCTGGTACCGGGCTCCGAAAGGGTCCGGGTTGGTACCTAGGAAAAGATCGGTTTAGAAATCTGTTGAAATGAAGCTTCCGTATTTTACAGAATGCTGCAGGTATGTTAATTTCAGAATGAATGTAAATGTGAGCAGGGAACCCTTTATGGAATTGATGCTACTTGCATTACAAAATATATTGTATGGGCGGGGTGGGCGCCTAAGAAAACCTCCGCGTTGACACTTGTGTCACAGCCTGAAGCAGCATCCGAACTGAAACACCGCGTTAGCACTCACAGCTCTAAATTGGATTCTGAAACTATCACCGCGCCCTCGGATGGGAGTTGAACGTTAGACTTGGTAACAAAAAGCAAAATGATGCACGAGACTGACAGCTCACGCCTTATCGCAGTTCTTTATTTAGCCGCTGAAAAGGTGCGGGCGGAGGCGGTGAGAGGGGCTGCACGCTATTCAAAAAATGCACCGACACTAGAGTGTAATCCTCGGCTATTCTTACACTGTCTGTTTCCTTCCCCGTAGGCAAATCCGCGAGAGAGGCCGAGTATGACAAGAAAGGGGTAAAGGGTTTCCTGCTGCCTAGAAATCTGCAGCATGGTTCGGCCAGGTGGGCGTCCGACGTGCTTGATGTGGTTGCCTCGGAAGCACTCCAGAGGGCAGGAAGTTGCTCATCAGCTAATGCGTCACGAAGCGTCGAGGGAGCTGTGGGATAGCAGAAAGGAAGGAGTAAGCCAACAATTGAGGTGTGTCTCCCATCTACCGTTCCCCTGTCAACCGGGGTGACTCAGGCAGAAGCTTTAGGCAAAGCCTCAAGCCAGGATATCGGCAGCGAGTTCACCAATTCACGAATTACAAGCACACATCAGAAAAAGCGAAACAAAGAAACATTCCACCACCTAAACGTGGATGTTTACAAAACAAGACAAATTGGTCCGGACGCAAGCGAGCGCCCGCAGCACGAAAGTGAAAGCAAGCAAGCGCGCTTGGCGGGGGCGGGGGAGCGCATTCCAGGCTGGGGAGCGGACCCTTTGAAGTTTGATGCCGAGGTCACCAGTGGACTGAAGCGCTTCCCAAAACGGACTGCATGGCGGCACGATGCACGTGATTGTGCGCGTGCTCGCCATGCAATCCACTTTTGGGAGCACTTTGAAATGCCCCTTACTAAAGTCTCGCATTGCGATTGAGTAAACGCAATAGCTAGACGAGACCTAAAAAAGGACTCTTTGCGTACTGTGCACCGTATGGATAAAGCGCTGCCCAATCCAGTTGGCAGTCCAGTGTATGCCACTACTGCTGTAGTGAATTTGGAGGTTAGGTCAGTTTCAACATCACAAACACTGTACATACCCAGCACTCAAGAGACTATTTGATGCTTCATGGTAAACTAAAAGCAATAGAGTGTACCATTTCAACTTGCCCACCTCTGATCACCTACCGACGTCAATTGAGGGTGCCACTGACGCCCCCCATTCTTGTGGGACCATACAGCGCCTTGATTCAGTTAGGTGTAATTCCAAGGAGACTAATACTGTAACATTTGTCCCTCAAGCTAATTCTGCTAGTCTTCCTGTAATGTCTTTCTGACTCTGGAGCAGCCCCAAATGCCTCTTCAACTGACACCTCAAGAACCTCCTTTTGTTGTTGTTTTAAAAGAAGCTCCTCCTCGACCTGCGCAGAGTGAAGAATGTTAACAATTTATTAATTAAGTCATTCATTGGTTCAGCAGGAGATTATGGGATTTTAGTTTTTTTCATAACGAATTCATTATGGCTAGAAGGGTTCCTTGGGTGGGCAACGAGCAAAAGCAAGATTTTGGGGACTGCATAGTGATTAATTTTAAAAGGGCATGTGTTGTTGATGACCGCTCATGGAGGATTCATTTCCCCCCCCTTTTATCTCAGTAAGATAAAGGTGCTACCTTTTGGGCTATTTTTACAAGCGATCTGACTGTTTGCTCTGTCAGGTGCAACAAGTAATCACGGCTATTACAGCTGCTGGTTACTACCCTTACAACATACCTACTGTCAGCAGGTATGCTCTGCTGGTGCTATCTGGCACTCCTGAGTGACGCAATACCATGGGGTTGTCAGGCTGTGAATCATTTCTTGTGAAAGATGTAGCTATGTAGCTATTTTTGCTGGTGAGCTGAATAACCCTTAACCATTACCTGTTGATTCAGGCAATAATAACGATGCCACTGCTGCTAAGGAATGTAACCCATTGCCAGCTCGAAGGGTGGAGCCCAGGGCAAGACCCTCTGCTATTATTCTCAACTTCGCTACAAGGAATGTAGCAGGATTAGGTAAATTCTGATTGGCTTCATTTTATCCAGGGGGTCACTTTTACATGTTTTTAGGAAACTTGAGGACATACTACAGCAGGTGCCAGCAGTGCTTCTATGTTTATGCTCTCTGGGCAAAGGGAGCGAGAAGAAGCCTGGCACACACATAGGCTGTGCTAATGTTTCAGGTTGGAAATTGAGACACAGAGAGCACCGCGGCACTGTCATGCCCTGGAAACATAATGCAATGACACATTTTAAAAGGGGAGGCATATTACGCAATGTTTATCCCCCCCCCCATCGTTGTGTGTGCAGCCCGGGCCGAGACAGCTTCCCCAGCATACACACAGACAGTTTTAGAGCTGCTGTAGGGAAGTGTCTGAATTATTGCAGCCGCACCCGAGTACTTCACAGGTCTTTAAAAGACCATTTCCATGTTAACAAAGCTTTGTTGTTTTTCACCCCTTCTTAGAGCCCCTGTATATCCACTCTGCCAATTGATGGATGATTTAGCCCCCCATAAATGTTTATACATACCAAAGCATGAAAGGAAATGTCTGAAGCTCAGCATTGATTCACTAACAGCATCTTGCAGAAAGCTTCCGCTGTGATTGACAGCCACATGAGTAAACAAACACAAGCTCTGCCACTTTTGCAAAACATTGTTCTGCACACCTGAGGCATTACATCTTGTCGAAGGTGGACTGCCGCCACTGACTGAATATTACAGTGCCACAGTTTACTTGAGCGTGCTTTTTCCACACTTACCTAGTCAGTCAAGCTATGCAAAAAACTAAGGCAAATTATGTGGCATAATCCAGCACATTCTGTGACAGTGACAGTATTTTTCACAACATTTTAACGCTAATTAGTTCTGTCAGGGCAAACGTTTCACCACATTTCAGAAATTTCGTGGGCAGTTTTGTAAAAATCGCTGCATTTTTACAAAACTGCCGATTTCCTGGAGGGTCTGTTTATTGAAAATGATGAACACATCAAGATGTTAAAATCCACTATTCATGATCCTTTTAGCCAATGCGTTTCGTCCCTATAGGGACTTCTTCAGGGCTCAAATAAGAGTCAGGGTATATATTCTTTTTCAGTTACAAGTCAACAGAGAAATCCTGAGACATAGTAAGTAAGGGGTGTTCCTGGTCACCATAAAATGCATTGGGAGTGGACGCAAACACGACTATTTCTGGTTACCATGCCACTTGAATGGTGGAAAGCCCACCACAACACCCATTGCCCACCCCTTTCATGCTAAATATAGCGTGAAAGTGGGCTTTATTTACAAGGCAGCGTTAAGCCAGGTTAAGTGGCTTAACGCTGCCTTGTAAATGAGGCGAGACCCTTACCGCCACCACAATGTTGAGAAAAGTGACGTGGTGGTGGTGACTTCTAAATATGCCCCTTTGTAAATTGTATGTAGAATCTTTTCCCTGCTCAAACTTTGTCTACAGAGCCTACAAACCTGTGGGGAACATGCTGAAGACAAATTGTGAACTTTCATCTGCCCACAGGGTTACTCTTCAATGCAAACATTTATCACATGTTCCATACGTGTACACAATTATGGTGTATTAAAAGCAGATGTGTTTAGTAAACACGTACACCCATTCGCTGGACACAGGCTGTACAAAATTAGATAAAGACGTACTATGGTAGTTGCCCGCTAATATGCACTGCTACAACCCAGTAATGTGATACAATAAATTATTCATCCTAATATTAACCTTCACTCTTTGTGGACCCTGAATGTAGGGATAGCTCGAAAGTGCTTGGCCCGAGTCTTTCAGCTTACAAAGTGCCCCATCCCTTTTGTTCTCCAGCCACACTGCTACAGGATATACCAGTACCCCTGGGGCACTTTACTGCTGATCAATTAACAATCTGGTGTGAGCATTCCATTCACATAGTGGGGAATTTGTTTCAGAATGACCACTTGCTTCATTTTTTCTGATAATTCAGGAATATACCATTCCCCCAACTCAATTTCTACTACATGAGCAGTTATTAGGAACCGTCAAGACACTAGGGTGTGATGGACACAGAACCACCAACACATTCAGTGATACATGCGCCACACATCCTAGGAGCAGGTCGAAACCTAATCACTTGGTTTTACAGAGCCATCAGGGATGGATCACACTGGGATCTCGCTGCGCCAACTCCATCAGTAATGGGAGGAGGATTTAGCGTGCCCCCAGCATGATACTGAATGGATGCTAGCACTTGAATCTCCTCGGGCAATCTCTAGGAAATGCACCTTTTAAGAACATTCAATATCTGATTCTTCATAGGGCTTACCTCACACTTTCTTGAATAAACCGTATGCTCTCATCGGCTGATTGTGCCTGCACAAGATGCCGAGCACTGTCAGCTGACCTTAGGCACATGCTAGTGGCAGTTTCTGGCATTTGGTACACGTCCTATTAGCTGCAGTTACAGAGCTAACAACTTTTAACTCATGAGAAGCTACAGCACTGGCCCTTTTTCCAATGGTGAAAGATTTTAAGGTGCTGGTACGCTTTGCTAATTTAGCCCATCTTTTAGCCAAGCACAAACTAACCATGAGTTGGTGTGCACAACAGCCCCCATTCTTTCTTCAGTGGTGTTGAGCTTTTCTCCATTGGGGTGAAGCAAAAAATTCTGCACTGCGAGGAAGCCTGTAGAATAAGAAAACGTCCCGTAGCAGCAGCCTGGGACACCATACTAATACAATTCAAAGAGCATATTTCAGGGTATCCCTCTATCACCTCACATCAGCCTACTCCTCCTGTTGCCTCCTCTGATGGGGAATAACAGGGCCCACACTACTTATTCATGACCACCCAACTACTATTGTGGTAGATCTGGCCTCGCACTACTCACTGACAGCCCGAAAGCCAGTATTGCGGTGGTCTGGTCTCATACTACTTACTCACGGCCCCCTAACCAGTATCCCTTCTATCCCCTCATTTGCCTTATCTTGCTTTCCGCTCATATAGTGCTCTTTGTTCTACCCATTCCAAGTTGGACTTCCCAAACTTTTGTTCTTATCTTTATAAATTGCTTCATGCTCCATGATGGAGGACCATAATATTTGCTATTATAGTCATAGTGCCACAGTTGACGAACCCAACCACTTAATAGTAAATGTTTTTAAGAGGCTGAATTAATCTGTATGTAATGCAAAAAAGCTTTTGGATTGTATTACTGTATTGAATAATTTAAATGCATCATAAACATATTTGTATCAATATGTAAGCTATAAATTAAAAAAAACACACTCATTGGAATATGTCATCAGTGATGGCCTTAATTATGTAATTTGGGTTTTCATCAGTGATGTGATAAATTATGTCATAGGGCATATCATGAGTGATTTTTTTACAAAATATTGAGTTGGAAATATCGGATGCAGAAATATCGGAAAGAAAATATTGTAACACAACTACCATGATGCAAAAATGTTGTTGTCAAGAGTATAATTTTTTTAGATAAGTAATATAGTTTTTATTAACATCCTTATTGTAGATATTGTTTTCAATAATATCGTTTTTAAATGGGCTAGTTTACATACTATTTTTGGGGTTATTATTGTTTGTATAATTGTTAATAATATTTTTAAACATAGTTTGCAGTGTTCAGTCAATTATATTTTTTTATTTTATTTTAATAGTAAGTTACATTGCTGTAATGGGTTGCTAGGCTTGTAGAGGAGTAAGGTGGGAAGGTAAATAAGTATAATTCATGGGTCGCCAACCTTTTCTGTATTGAGAGTGACTTCAGCTCAAGGAAAGTCCTGTTGAGCTACTAGCACATTTTATCACTGTAAAATATTGACAGCACATGCAAACATCGCACTATAACCACCCTAAGCAGGATTATCATAGTGCCACCCAAGTATTCCAGGTTATAGTACCTGAAGAAATGCTAGGGAAACATTTATCAATATTAAATGCTAAATGCCCCCACCTGACTGATAAAGTAACATTCAAGTCTTCACATGCCTTGTGGCACAAAGGACATAACCAAGTCTCCTCAATTCAGCTTGACTTATCTTTCAAGTATCAACTTTAAATGTGTTTTGGAATTGCAACCTTTTGTCTTCATCAGCATATCAATTTCTGAAAATACACAGATTTTTCTATCACCACTTTCCATTTTGGGCAAACAAACTAAATTTTCCTGAAGAAAACCCCTGTTTGAAAAAAATGCCTTTAAAATACACTTTTTCATTTTTAGTAACTACATAGTCCCCAAACATTAGCTAGTCATTTTAATTGTGCGCTCAATTGTACAAATGCCTCACATGGACAGACTGCTTCAAATGCTCAGGTATTACAGTCATAATCCATGGCACCATAGCACAGAAGGCGACTGTATAGTGCCAATAATGCCCACCAGTATAAATTGTGCCAAGTCTGGACACCATAAGGACCAGGATGGCCACCATATTATTAGTCATGGTTATTATTATGCAAGGGGCAGCCACAATTATGTCAGGGACAACTAAATATAGTGCAGTCATCCTCTTAATATGTCACTGATGGCTGCCAGTATACCATAACTAGACCATGAATACCCGAAATAGTAAAGTATGGCCATAATTAAGTCATTGGCACTATTATGCCATGAACTGACACATTTGTGCCACAGACAAAACCCATATGATGGGGGCTAGCATACCCATTTGGTAATCCTTGACACCAGGTGTAGCTTACAGGAACCAACAGTGTTTATAATGGACGCACACATAGATGAATGCAGATGAGGCTCTTCATTTTCTCTGCTCAGGATCATAACTTTCCTCAGCCCTAGGCTGCTCATGCACCCAACCGAAACATTTTCACTGACTCCTGCAGTCCCACACTTTAGTTGGTCAGCACTGATTACTGCTCAGGCTACCACTGCCACTCTTGATTTATGGCCCACTGTTCACACACATGGTGAAATTGATAAAGCAGGGGACTATCACATGGCTAATCACCTTGTGACTTACTCCGAGACTGGATAAAGGTGACCATGTGGCAGACTCAATAGGCCGACACAGTGCGTGTTTGATTGTTAATGTGAGTTCCTGCCGTAGGCCGGTTGGCTAAAGATCTTCAGTTAAGAAGTGCTGCTTTTTTTAATATGCTTTGAGTCTCTGCATAGACTCTCTGAATAAGATACTGGGATTGACTTCACCTCTGAGAGCTACTTTGAGGGTACTGGCGAGCTACCAGTAGCTCCCGAGCTACTCGTTTGAGACCCCTGAAATAATTAGCTATTAATTAGGAATTCATTTATTATTGAGTATTTAATTGATTACTAATTATGTAAATGTTGTAATTTTTACATTTTGTAAGTTATTTGTTAGGTGTGGGTTGCTGGGTTTGTAGGGATATAGGATGGGAAGTTAATTAAATTAACTAACACATTATTAATAATTATTTCATTGATTATTAATTATGTACATTTTGTAATAATTATATTTGTTAAGTGCCGGTTTGTGGGTTTGTAGGGAGTTATGGGTGGGAAGTTTGTTATTAATGAATTATTAATTATTAATTGATTAATTAATTATTGATTGCAGATTTGTTTATTAATTAATAATTAATAATAATAATAATTAATTCATTAATTAACAATACTAAAAGAAGAGAACAACACCCTGGACTCGTCCCAATCTGGATTACGCAGCAACCACAGCACCGAAACCGCCCTCATCGCCGTCACCGATGACATCAGGACCCTGCTGGACAATGGCGATACCGCAGCCCTCATTTTCCTAGACCTCTTGGCCGCCTTTGACATCATCTGCCACCATACCCTATGCACACACCTCCACAAAGCAGGAATCCGCGACAAAGCCCTGGACTGGATTACCTCCTTCCTCACCAGCAGAACCCAGAGAGTCCACCTCCCTCCATTCGGATCCTAAGCCACCAAGATCACCTGTGACGTACCCCAAGGATCATTCCTCAGCCCGACCCTTTTTAACGTCTACACGACACTGCTCGCCTCCATCGTTCGATCGCATAACCTCAACATTGTCTCATACGCCAGCAACACCCAGCTGATCCTCTCCCTCACCAAGGACCCCGCCACCGCCAAAACCAACTTCCACGAATGGATGAAGAACAGTCACCTGAAACTGAAATCGGACCAGACGGAGGTCCTCATCCTCGGATCCCCCCCTCCGCCTCGGACAACTCCTGGTGGCCGGCCACGCTGGGAGCTGCGCCAACACCCACCGACCACAGACGCAACCTGGGGTTCATCCTGGACTCATCTCTATCAATGACCCAGCAAGTCAACGCCGTCTCCTCCTCCTGCTTCAACACCCTCCGCATGCTTTGCAAAATCTACAGATGGATCCCCACTGGAACCAGAAGGACGGTCACCCAGGCCCTCGTCAGCAGCAGGCTGGACTACGGCAATGCCTTCTATGCGGGAACCACGGGCAAACTCCAGAAAAGACTTCAATGCATACAGAATACCTCCGCATGCCTTGTCCTCAACATCCCTCGCCAGAGCCACATGACTGCCCACCTGAGAGAACTGCACTGGCCCCCCGTCAACACGAGGATCACCTTCAAGCTCATCACCCATGCTCACAAAGCACTCCACGATGACGAACTAACATACCTGAACAAGCGACTCACCTTCTACACTCCCAACCGCCAGCTTCGCTCCGCTGACCTCGCCCTCACCAGCGTTCCATGCATCCTCCGAACGACCACCGGTGGCAGATCATTCTCCTAACTTGCTGCCAAGACATGGAACACCCTCCCCATCCACCTGCGACAGACCCAGGACCTGCTGACCTTCAGGAGACTTCTCAAGACCTGGCTGTTCGAGCAGTAGCAGCACCCCCACCCCTAGCGCCTTGAGACCCTCACGGGTGAGTAGTACGGTCTTCAAATGTTTGATTGATTGATTGATTGATTTAATTTTCTATGATTTATGGTAATTGTGGTATATTTATTTATTTTATTTACATTTTAATTCAGGGTTGCTAGGTTTATTAGGGTATAGTGTGGTAAATGAATTATGCAATAAATAATGTCCCTTTCTTTATTGATAATTCATTAGTACATTGGTTAATAAGTATGTACATTGTTCATTTTTTTATATATCATTTTTTGGTTTAATTAATATAGTTTATAATTGTATTCAATTGAAAGGGTTATGTTTCACATATGTTATGTGAAGTACAGTCCCTACTATTGAATTGACTGGAGTGGGATTATTACATTTTACCCCTCTGTCCAACGCTGTCCCTACTGTTGCACATACTGGAGTGAAAATAGTACATTTTAGCCCTTTGAAATCCAACACTTTCCCTACTGTTGCACAGATTGGAGTGGGAATAGTACATTTTACCCATCCAGAGAACAATAATTTCCATAATGTTGCACAGACTGGAGTGGGAATAGTAAATGTTACCCCTCCAGAGTCCAACGTTTTCCCTACTGTTGCAGACTGGAGTGGGTATAGTTTATGTATTGCTCCCAGATTATAATATTTTTTAATGTTGTTTGCATATATAAAATATTATTATTTGGATATTTGTTAAATGTGACAATGTGTGTATATGTATGTATATTTTTGAATCAATTCGTTTTTTAATATATTAAGCAAATGATTTTTTGATATTTATTTAATTGCGTAATTTCTTCAATATTTTGCAATTGATTTTTAATTATTTTTTTAATGTGTGTGTGTACATATCTCTCTCTCTCTCTCTCTCTATATATATATATAGGCTGCTGCTGCTGTGACGGCCGAAACGCGTCCTGACATCCGTTATGGGGATTGTAAATAAATAAAACTGTTGGCACGATAAGAGGTCTGCGCTCGTGATTTCCCCCCAGGAAGTGTGCTTACGAGTGGTTAAGAAATATATATATATATATATATATATATACAGAGCAGATAACTCTCCAACGTCCAAATTGGCGAATAGAGAGATACGGACCACTGGAAGGTAAGGCTTGAATTTGTTGTTTTATTCCTCAAAGATGATGCGTTTCGGACATCACCAGTCCTTAATCACATACAGAGAAAATGTAGTTCGCCATTTTTTAAAACATTTTGAAACACCACGTGATTAGTGAAATTAGTAGAAATACTTAAGCCTTTCCAACATTTTTTATATATATATAATTCGTAGTCTGTTTTCCAAATACGATCTTTTGGTGGTAGAAGCACATTTGATATATTGGTAAAATACCATAGGATGATAATGTTTAAATAAATATATAAATACATAAATATAATAATAAATACATAAATATTTTTTGTCATCCATAAAAAAAAATTCTATGCAGGAATAAAACCATGAATCAACGTAGGCTAAAAAACATAGTATGTGCAAAATCGCTTTTTTTGTATATAAAAAGATCTAAGTGCAAAAAATTGATTAATTTACAATTAGTGCAAATTGGCAAATAGTGCATGATGAGAAAAAACTCTATCATACGTTAATCAGACCTACTGAAATGTGGAAATGTTGCAATGAAATGTAAGGTGTCATGTACTAATAAAGTACTTATGTGTATTTACATGACCATAAATAAAGTGCAAGTGCTACCTTAAAAATGGTAATAATGATAAAAAAAACTGTGCATACGTGGTGTAATAAAACAGTTAAATTGATAAGTGTGAAGGTTCTATCTTTTCTTTCGATATATATATATATATATATATATATATATATATATATGTGTATATATTCACTGAAAAAACCATAGGTTTCAGGCCTGATATAGTTAGGAATTAGAATTTAAAAAACCTTAGAATTTCACTGAAAAAACAAAAGGTTTTAGGGGTGTTATAGTTAGCTGGACATTTCACTCGAACAAAACCATTCAAATTCCTCCGATATAGTTAGTTGTACTAACTACATCTTGCGCGCCCGCAATCCACTGCTGATGATGTCACATATTACATCATTCATGACACGGTCAGTGACATCACTGATGACATCTCAAATTTCAAAGGTTTTTTAAATGCTAATTCCTAACTATATCAGGCCTGAAACCTATGGTTTTTTCAGTGAATTTCAAAGGTTTTTAAATACTAATTCCTAAAAATATCAGGCCTGAAACCTATGGTTTTTTCAGTGAATTTCAAAGGTTTTGTAAATGAAAATTTTCAATGTATTTATTGTTATACTGATTTTTTTGATACTGATTTACTACATTGTTTAAACTGTTTATTTTTAGATATTTTATTTTTTTAATTACATTATACAATACAATACAAAATATACTTTCTCAGAATGAATTACTTTAGTTTAAATACTTTGCAAACAGGCAATAGACTTTTAAGTACAGTAGTTACAGTTGTTGCAATGGGCAACACAATTTCAAACACAAAGCAACATTGAGCTCAATGGAAATTTCTAGTCAAATGCAATTAGTTACTTTATGGATTACTTTTGTAACCACAGGACTGTATGCTAGATTCAGTCCTTGGACATCTCCTGTAAACAGTTGAGTAAAAGCGTTTTGGTTACAGTAGTGATTTTTAAGGATTATTATTGTATTTTAAAAGTTGACACAGAACATTGTTCACATAGAATCACCAATGTTATCCTATGGCAGAAAATTCACTTAGCAGGTAAGTACTGTTATCGTTACTTTTTCTTACTCAGTGGTGGATCCTGGATCCAGCATAGGTAAATCTCCTGTAAACAGTTGAAAGAATGTGTTTAAGTCATACAGATGATTTTTTAGGAATATTTTTAGTTTGTTAAAATAGACACTTAGAAACTTTTCTACTTAAAAGCACACATTGGATTCCTATGGAAGGAAATACAAGTTACTGTTAAGTACGCTTAAAATTACTTTTCAGGGTCAGTGCTGGTCTAAAAGATGCAGCACTGGGTTCTCTCCTGATAACAGGTGAGTAAATCGGAATTCGTAGTTTGGCTAGTTTTAGAGGAATATTTCTAAGTTTCAAAAATGGACACT